>NC_083587.1:30784186-31121269 GCF_027579695.1 Neoarius graeffei
CTGTAAAAACACTTATTTTAATTCTGACAACTCAAAGTAGCTCCATAACAAAAGTTTTTAAGGTTGTTTTTGTAAGGTTTGTCTACATCTTGAAGATATAAATCAACAATATTACTCTAAGGATAACACGAAGCTCTGCTCTTTCCCCCTTATCAGCTGTGTATACGTGACAAATAAAGGCTTCTAATTCTAAAAATCTAATCAGACATTTTCTGTAACCCTGTGATTTTTACTGCCAACAAAATCGGCGAATCAACAGACTTCACTTTTATGAAGTCTAAATCTCATTCGGCCAGATAATGCATACACAGTGGATATGAGTAAACAATCCTGTTGCCATAGCAACATGATTCTTGCTGTCTAAATAGAGCGCTTTTCTCAGTGAATAAAACCGAACAAAAGCATGTCACATAAAATGATTGATGTGCCATTGATGCGCTGTAATAAGTATGTGTTATCATCGTGGTAAAATGTTCATTTATATCTTCAAGATGGAGGCAAATCTTACAAAAACAACTATATACCTTGAAAACTTTTATTATGGAGATGCTTTAAGCTGTTAGAATTAAAATAAGTGCTTTTAAATTTTTTTTTTTGGTGTACATGCCTTGTGAAGTCGCCATGTTGTTTGGCTGTGAAAATACAAACGCCATCCGTTAAAAGTCAATGCCTTCGCAATAAAATCTTTTTTTTTCCTGTAAAAATGAGCCTAAAGTAAACTTGGGAAACAACTTCGACAATTCTTCTAGAAAAGGAAAGAGACTAAGCGCTATAAACTGCTGAAACGTTTGTGCTTGACCTTGTCAAGGGTTTTATTTACTGGAAATCTTGCTCTCCAGTATGGCATTACTATGTGGTATCTGAGCACATGACCTCTAGCTGCAAAGAGCCTATTCTGGTCAAATCTTATAGTGTGCGTGGCACTTGATAACTTAAAATAAATAAATAAATATATATATATATATATATATATATATATATATATATATATAAAATCTCATCTCATTATCTCTAGCCGCTTTATCCTTCTACAGGGTTGCAGGCAAGCTGCAGCCTATCCCAGCTGACTACGGGTGAAAGGCGGGGTACACCCTGGACAAGTCGCCAGGTCATCACAGGGCTGACACATAGACACAGACAACCATTCACACCTATGGTCAATTTAGAGTCACCAGTTAGCCTAACCTGCATGTCTTTGGACTGTGGGGGAAACCGGAGCACCCGGAGGAAACCCACGCGGACACGGGGAGAACATGCAAACTCCACACAGAAAGGCCCTCGCCGGCCACGGGGCTCGAACCCAGGACCTTCTTGCTGTGAGGCGACAGTGCTAACCACTACACCACCGTGCCGCCATATATATATATATATAATATCTAGGCTCTCCATCATTTTCAGTATTGGCTAGGAATGCATAAATCTTTTTGTGTGGCTCATGCATAAGGTTCACAACCCGAAAGAGCCCAGTTGTCCTGTTGTCTGTGTGTGAAAGGCTTAAATAGCTTGTGTATACAAAAATGTCAAAACTAGCACTCTCATGCAAGCAAGGTTTGGCTTTGTATGTGACATTATACGAGAGCAGAGGACATGACTGTAAAAGTATATTAGCATTTACTCTTCTGAATTAGTAGCTATCATGGGGAAACCTAATAACTGGTTACGAATATTGGAATATTGGGATAAACTTATTAATATGAAGAACACAAACATTTTAAAACCATAATTAGCATTCTATATTCAAGTCTTACAACAGCTGACTCATTTACTTCAGTATTACTTGATAGGACTCCATCTGCTGCAGGTGTAATTAATGCAGAGTCTACTGGAGCCTTAAGGGCCCTAAAGAGGGTACAGGGGCTCGAAGGAGTAATGCAGCCTCATTTTCTCTCCCTTCATGTTTCCTGTATCTGATTATAGGCATCAAGTTCAAGTTCTTTGTTGCTATATGCACACAAAAATGCTATTTAATGACATCCATAGTTTGCAATTTCACCTTTATAAGTTTAAATTGCTTTCTACATTTGTGTGTAGTGTCTATGGACAATATATAGAACTTAGAAGGGTTAGTAAGACTGGCTGTTTTTACTTACATTTTTGAACAAACAAAAATACAAAGAGAAAGGTCTTCAAAAAGTGAACGTACATTGTTTAGGGCAGATCGGCATAGGCAGTATACACTCACTTGTCACTTTATTAGGAATACCCATCCACCTGCTGTTTGATGCAGTTCTCTGATCAGCCGATCCCTTGACAGCAGCACAATGCACATACAGATACAAATCAAGCACTTCAGTTAATGTTCACTTCAAACATCAGAATGGGAAAAATTGTGATCTCTGTGACTTTCACTGTGGCATGGGTGTTGGTTTGAGCCAGATGGACTGGTTTGAGTATTTCAGAAACTGCTGATCTCCTGGGGCTTTCACACACAACAGTCTCTAGAGTTTACACAGAATGGTGCGAAAAACAAAAAACTGCATGAGTGACAGTTCTGTGGGTGGAAATGTCTTGTTGATAAGAGAGGTCAGAGGAAAATGTCCAGATTGGTTTGAGCTGCCAGGAAGGATATATGATCATATCATCACTCTTTACAACCATGGTGAGCAGAAAAGCATCTCAGCATGCAACAGCAGACGACCACATTGGGTTCCACTCCTGCAGCCAAGAACAAGAATCTTAGAATCAAGAACAAGTTCCTATTAAAGTGGCTGGTGAGTGTACTTCATATTTACTTGCAGCTTTTTTTTTTTTTTTCTATTTGTTTTTGGTCCTTTGGTGGAAAAGTAGTCTTCTACCAATTACTGTATCAGTTGCTTTCAGTAAAAGTGACCGCCAAATTAATAACTGCAAATGGAAATGGGAATGATCTAAGAATCTGAAACATCACTGAATATTCCAACCCTGATCTCAGGAAAAGAAGAATGAAAATGTTCAGAACATGATGATTTCTGTCTGACATGCCAAATAATACACATTTCCTGCTTTGAGGATCTGAGTTTTCATGAATTCATGCAGGGTCCACTGGTTACCTTGCCACTGGCACAAACTGTCACACTGAGGCACTAAATCAGTGTGAGCAATGCTCTGGACATGCTGAACAAATCATGTCTCCGTCCGTTGGCTTCCACTTGAGGTAGGACAAATAATCCCCGTGTGGATTTTTATTTTTATTTATTAAAAAAAAAAATCAGTGTAACATTTAAAAAAGGTTGAGGACACTGCTTTGGTATTTACATGCCTATTAGCGTGAAGATTTTGTTAAAATCTCAGTAATATATGAATGGATAATGCTGAAGAGTTTCTGCATATACAGTACAGTGGTGCTTGAAAGTTTGTGAACCCTTTAGAATTTTCTATATTTCTGCATAAATATGACCTAAAACATCATCAGATTTTCACACAAGTCCTAAAAGTAGATAAAGAGAACCCAGTTAAACAAATGAGACAAAAATATTATACTTGGTCATTTATTTATTGAGGAAAATGATCCAATATTACATATCTGTGAGTAGCAAAAGTATGTGAACCTTTGCTTTCAGTATCTGGTGTGACCCCCTTGTGCAGCAATAACTGCAACTAAACATTTCCAGTAACTGTTGATCAGTCCTGCACACCGGCTTGGAGGAATTTTAGCCCATTCCTCCATACAGAACAGCTTCAGCTCTGGGATGTTGGTGGGTTTCCTCACATGAACTGCTCGCTTCAGGTCCTTCCACAACATTTTGATTGGATTAAGATCAGGACTTTGACTTGGCCATTCCAAAACATTAACTTTATTCTTCTTTAACCATTCTTTGGTTGAATGACTTGTGTGCTTAGGGTCGTTGTCTTGCTGCATGACCCACCTTCTCTTGAGATTCAGTTCATGGACAGATGTCCTGACATTTTCCTTTAGAATTTACTGGTATAATTCAGAATTCATTGTTCCATCAATGATGGCAAGCCGTCCTGGCCCAGATGCAGCAAAACAGGCCCAAACCATGATACTACCACCACCATGTTTCACAGATGGCATAAGGTTCTTATGCTGGAATGCAGTGTTTTCCTTTCTCCAAAAATAACGCTTCTCATTTAAACCAGAAAGTTCTATTTTGGTCTGATCCGTCCACAAAACATCTTTCCAGTAGCCTTCTGGCTTGTCCATGTGTTCTTTAGCAAACTGCAGACGGGCAGCAATGTTCTTTTTGGAGAGGAGTGGCTTTCTCCTTACAATCCTGCCATGCACACCATTGTTGTTCAGTGTTCTCCTGATGTTAGACTCATGAACCTTAACATTAGCTAATGTGAGGGAGGCCTTCAGTTGCTTAGAAGTTACCCTGGAGTCCTTTGTGACCTCACCAACTGTTACGCACCTTGCTCTTGGAGTGATCTTTGTTGGTCAACCACTCCTGGGGAGGGTAACGATGGTCTTGAATTTCCTCCATTTGTACATAATCTGTCTGACTGTGGATTGGTGGAGTCCAAACTCTTTAGAGATGGTTTTGTAACCTTTTCCAGCCTGATGAGCATCAACAACACTTTTTCTGAGATCCTCAGAAATCTCCTTTTGTTCGTGCCATGATACACTTCCACAAACGTGTTATGAAGATCAGACTTTGATAGATCCCTGTTCTTTAAATAAAACAGGGTGCCCACTCACACCTGATTGTCATCCCATTGATTGAAAACACCTGACTCTAATTTCACCTTCAAATTAACTGCCAATCCTAGAGGTTCACATACTTTTGCCACTCCCAGATATGTAATATTGGATCATTTTCCTCAATAAATAAATGACCAAGTATAATATTTTTGTCTTATTTGTTTAACTGGGTTCTCTTTATCTACTTTTAGGACTTGTGTGAAAATCTGATGATGTTTTAGGTCATATTTATGCAGAAATATAGAAAATTCTAAAGGGTTCACAAACTTTCAAGCACCACTGTACATTAACTGTAATCCTTCAGTATATTTCAAATAAACAATGAGTACAGATAGAACAATATGGGCAATGTAGAGCTGTCAGTTGACCGAATTGTCATGTCTTTGGACTGTGTGAGGAAACCAGAACACCCGGAGGAAACCCATACTGGCATGAGAACATGCAAACTCCACTTATACCCCTTTTTGACCAAAAGGGAACGGGCTCTTGAACCAGTTCCATTCAGGATTCTTTGAACTCGGTGCCAGGTTGTGATTCAGCGCACGTTTTTACCAATTTTGAATATTGTGATCAAGGATGTGTCATGAACGGAGGGTGTTACACAATACAAAATAGGACTAAACAGCAGTAGCAAGATGGTGGCATGCATTGATTACCTCTGAGCTTTTGTTCTGTTTTTGCAGATATTTGTTTCTAGTCCATTGTTTTCTGAAGATGTATTAAATACGATGAACCAGCCACAGATGTTGCTGAAATAAGACTCCACATCAACTTAGCAGAAACCAAATTTCAGGAAATGAAACCAAAACTTTGGAGTTTCAACATCAAATTATCAGTATGTATGCTATTTTTGAATACTTTTGTCACGAGTCGTCTTACCTACTCAGCACAGACATTGAATCTGACTGCTAATCAGGCAAACAAAGGTGACAGCTGCTACTATGGTATGTTCCGTAGAATGGTTAAAAATGGCCACATCAGGAAAGATGGAAATGATCTAAAGAAAGCTGATGACAAAGAGAATAATAACTAGGATGTCGACTTTCAATATTGCTATTCAAATGCTGATCTTCTTCGCATCGGCAGAAACACCTCAATAACTGACTTTGCAACTACATTATAGGGGATACGTATACCTTTTTCTCTCCCTCTCTCCCTCTCCCCTCCCCCCAAATCTGTCCCTCTGAGTTACATTTCGGTCCTGGGATCGAGATGCTGACCTCTTCTGCTCCTCGGACCTGCCTGATCCATCCTGGTGCCCTGTGTCTGGTTGGAGTCTTATCGCATTGCTCCTGTGGAGGACGGCCCCATGAGGACAGTTGAAAGTCACATGTGGAGGATGCTCTGGACTCTTACAGTAATGCTTTTATGGCTGAGGACTATAGTTGACTTGCTAACTTTAGGACTGCAGTTGTCATGAACAGTTTTGCACTCAAGTTTCCATCAGTGAAGAGTTTATAACATCAATGAAACTGACTTCATGTTAAAACTGTTAATGTTATAGTCATGCTGTCTGTTGTTGCCCAGTTGAGGATGGGTTCCCTTTTGAGTCTGGTTCCTCTCGAGGTTTCTTCCTCATGTCGTCTGAGGGAGTTTTTCCTTGCCACCATCGCCACAGGCTTCTCATTGGGGATTTAGGGATAAAATTAGCTCATATTTTAAGTCGTTCAAATTCTGTAAAGCTGCTTTGTGATAATGTTTATTGTTAAAAGCGCTATACAAATAAACTTGACTTGACTTGACCTTGCCCATGTTGCTCGGTGACAAAATCTCAATACAGCCAAACAGCTACTTTTTCAATGATAATAAATGTGCAAAAATGGGTCGGCCGACAGAGACATTGGAACAAAGAGTGCTGGATGCTCAAAACCTGACAGCAGATGAATTCTACCAAAAGACTCTCAAGGGAAAGATTTAACATATGATCTGAAAGGATCACTCAAAGACAACAAATGCAGACATGAGCTAAATCTCTCATTCTCATTATATCTAGCCGCTTTACAGGGTCGCAGGCAAGCTGGAGCCTATCCCAGCTGACTATGGGTGAAAGGCGGGGTACACCCTGGAGAAGTCTCCAGGTCATCACAGGGCATGAGCTAAATCTATATAACCTTTTTCCACTGCGTTGTCCATTGCTGTGCTATGCTTCCTGTCCAAACTAATGATACGCCCACTGATGTCATCATGGTTCATGCTGGAAAAATCAGCTGTACTATATTTTGGTTCCAGCTGGGAACCAACTTTTCAGGTTCCAAACTAATCTATTTTTGGTCGAAATGCTCTGAAAGGCTCAAAATTTGGTGCGGGAACAAGAACAGAACCCATTCCCTGTTGGTCGAAAAGGGGTAACAGAAAGGCCCTGGTCAACTGGCAGGTTCAAACCCAGAACCTGCTATTATAATAATAATAATAATAATAATAATAATAATAATTGCAGAATTTGCAATTGACACCCTTGACTTAGAGCCTGAATTCTTTGTACTAGCATGAGGATGAGATGAGATGAGCATGAGGATGAGTGGCATGGTGGTGTAGTGGTTAGCACTGTTTCCTCATAGCAAGAAGGTTCTGGGTTCAAGCCCAGTGGCTGACGGGGGCCTTTCTGTGCAGAGATTGCATGTTCTTCCCGTGTCTGTATGGGTTTCCTCTGGGTGCTCCGGTTTCCCCCACAGTTCAAAGACATGTGGTTAGGTTAACATGGGGCAGCCATGGCCTGAGGTTGGACTGAAGTGCCCTTGAGCAAGGCATCTAACCCACAACTGCTCCCCCTGCTCTGGGTATGTGTGTGTGCTCATTGCTCACTTGTGTGTGCATGTGTGTGTTCACTGCTTCAGATGGGTTTAATGCAGAGGTTAAATTTCACTGTGTGCTTAAATCTGTGCTTGAGTGTATGTATGACAAAGGCTTCTTGGCTTCTTGGATATTTTTCACTTCTGTGATTCACTTTGGGTAATTCATTTCAAAACTTCTTTCCTTGTATGTTTCCTTGAGATCTGTGAGATTTATGTATCCTTTTGCAATAAGCTATGCATAATTTCACATTCCAGGGTGATGATGATGATGATGATTATTATTATTATTATTATTATTATTATTATTATTATCCATCCATCCATTATCTGTAGCTGCTTTATCCTGTTCTACAGGGTCGCAGGCAAGCTGGAACCTATCCCAGCTGACTATGGGCGAAAGGTGGGGTACTAGACAAGTCACCAGGTTGTCGCAGGGTGACACAGAGAGACAAACAACCATTCACACTCACATTCACACCTACGGTCAATTTAGAGTCACCAGTTAACCTAACCTGCATGTCTTTGGACTGTGGGGGAAACCGCAGCACCCAGAGGAAACCCACACAGACATGGGAAGAACATGCAATCTCTGCACAGAAAGGCCCCCGTCAGCCACTGGGCTTGAACCCAGAACCTTCTTGCTATGAGAAAACAGTGCTAACCACTACACCACTGTGCCGCCCCATTATTATTATTATTATTATTATTATTATTATTATTGTTGTTGTTGTTGTTAATAATAATAAAAATAATAAATTCTAATCCATGTGGCATAAAGGAACTCCTTATCCCCATCACCAATGTTTTAACAGCAACAAAGGAGTGGATGAGGGACACAGGGTGGCCAGATTGGGCATATTGCCTTCCTATTGCTCTTCTTATTATCACATTGGGATATTTAAAAAAAATAAATAAATAAATAAATAATAATAATAATAATAATAATAATAATAATAAGGATGTAGTAGAATTATTGAATCTTTCAAAAATGTTTTCATTACTAGAACAAAACTCAAAGTAACTGCTGAGTATTAAATCTATTTCATCATCCTTCAGTGTGTAAAAATTAGCACTCTTTGACTCAGACTAATGGTTTATATTCATAAAAATGGTGAATTAACCTCACAGGTAACAGGTATTCATGGACAGAATTTGGTTCTTTACTAAGTAAACAATGAACTTTGAAACTTAGGAATAAATCAAACTTTTTAAGAGGTTGTTGTCTGCAACAAAACTAGCACTAACACTGATTAACACAGTGATTCATTTACTTATATTTATTTACTAGTTGGCCTGTTATTTTTGTAGAATAGTCAAGTTGTAAAAATGTATGTTGTCCCACTGGTACGGTCTCTTCTTAATAAAATTAGTAAGATTATTTAGTTGTGGGGACAGCTGAGTAACAGTCAGCTTATGTGTAGGCTACTCCTCAATCGGCACTACACTGAAAAAAACCCACCCCTCATAATAACTGAAAGATTGACATAATACCAAGTAAACGAACTGGAAAGTAAATTAATAATACAAACAAACCGATCCATTATTAATAGAGAATGAAATTATATATAGTGTATTGTAGAAGATATGGATGAGATAAAATGTATGTATTTATTGATTAATTTATTACATTGTTATTGAATATATACATAATTTAAATACGTCCATTCGTCAATTTAATGAACTTATATTAATATTTGGAAAATATTTTGTATTTTCTTCATTCTGAAGTTTTCAACCACAAGAAAATTCGTTATCATTCAGAACCAGATAATCATAAAGCAGATGAAAGATTGTCCACATATAAATCATTTCACTTGTCTTCCATCACTGTGTTCCTGACTGTTGGTCCCCAGTGGACATTCCAGGCTCTGGTTGTCTCTGAGGCGTCCCTCTTGTATATTTATAACTCAATGTTGGCATTATTTGTCAATCAACAGCATCCTTCGCTCCCACTGGTAGTCACCTTAATCGTGTTACATCAAAGTTGAGATTAATTTCGCTCAGTACCTGCCCACTTTGTGTCACTAGCAGTTATTAGCCTGTTATCGCTACAAGTCACTGAATTTCATTAACATTCAATGGTCTCTGGTCACTACAATTAAATACATTTATTAATAAATTTAATTAATTTAAAATATGAAAAATATATGTTGATTAATAAGCAATTATTTAATTTCTTATGGCGGCACGGTGGTGTAGTGGTTAGCACTGTCACTTCACAGCAAGAAGGTCCTGGGTTTGAGGCTGGCAAGGGCCTTTCTGTGCGGAGTTTGCATGTTCTCCCCGTGTCCGCGTGGGTTTCCTCCGGGTGCTCCGGTTTCCCCCACAGTCCAAAGACATGCAGGTTAGGTTAACTGGTGACTCTAAATTGACCGTAGGTGTGAATGTGAGTGTGAATGGTTGTCTGTGTCTATGTGTCAGCCCTGTAATGACCTGGCGACTTGTCCAGGGTGTACCCCGCCTTTCGCCCGTAGTCAGCTGGGATAGGCTCCAGCTTGCCTGCGACCCTGCACAGGATAAGCGGCTACAGATAATGGATGGATTAAATTCTTATACTGTTGTATTATTTCATTATTTGTTATTAAATCGATCAGAATAATAATAATAATAATAATAATAATAATAATAATAATAAAAAATAGGCATAAAACCAAATTTTAAATAGTTAGAATTAAAAATTTAGGGCTATAACAATACATCACAATGCCAAAATAAATAAATAAATAAATGAAATTTAAAAAGTGATAATGTTCATAGTTGGAATCAGTGGAACATATTTATTTAGAATGATATGGTGAACCTGTAGTACATTTTGTTTCCAATATTAAACCTCCGTTCATAGCCATTTTTTAAAATGTATTTTTTATATATTTATACAGGGCGGCACGGTGGTGTAGCGGTTAGCGCTGTCGCCTCACAGCAAGAAGGTCCGGGTTCGAGCCCTGTGGCCGGCGAGGGCCTTTCTGTGTGGAGTTTGCATGTTCTCCCCGTGTCCGCGTGGGTTTCCTCCGGGTGCTCCGGTTTCCCCCACAGTCCAAAGACATGCAGGTTAGGTTAACTGGTGACTCTAAATTGACCGTAGGTGTGAGTGTGAATGGTTGTCTGTGTCTATGTGTCAGCCCTGTGATGACCTGGCGACTTGTCCAGGGTGTACCCCGCCTTTCACCCGTAGTCAGCTGGGATAGGCTCCAGCTTGCCTGCGACCCTGTAGAACAGGATAAAGCGGCTACAGATAATGGGATGAGATGAGATGTATTTATACACACAAAAACGCACATTGCTGTGTATTGTTTATGAATTCAGAAATAAAAAGGAGTCTTTTCAGTCATAATTTGACTATATTCAAATTTTGCTCAAATATACTGAAAATCGAATCGAATCGAATCGTAAAGCCAGTATCGTGAATCGAATCGAAGTGTATCGTGAGACCTTGTTAATAAAAGCGGATTTTTCTCAGTGAAAAGGTTGGTACATGAATCAATCTGGCAACCCAGAGAGGAAGGAGAAAAACAGCAAAGCCACCGAGAAAGGAAGAAACGGCAGAGACTTTACTTCAACTTAGCCTGGCTAAATAATTACCTGTTCATATAAACGTTATAAAGGAAGAGAGAAGCGTTATAACGTCTGGTTCACACGCATTACCCGCTAACATACCAGTCCTCACTGAAAGCGCTGTATAATAAACAGTTTTATACATATTAGCTAGTTAGCTAAGTTAGCGAGATAGCATAGAAGTTAGCGTTTTAGCTAACACAGCATTCCTGTCTGCCTGACTAAAGTCGTTTAAAATTCGTCAAAGAAAATACAAGAAATCTGGATTTTACTCTGAAGACCCGAGAAGTAAGTGCTAAGTTTATGTATTTGTTTATTTTATGTTTGTTTGTAGTTTAACCAAGTTAGTTATCTGTACATTTTGGCTTTGTTAGTGTTAGCTAGCTTCGTTAGCTTCTGCTTGTTAGCACTTACGTTAAATTAGTAACAGTAATTACGCTGCAATTAATATTTAATACACTGTGGTGTCAAAACAACGCGTTAGCTGTTTAGCTGAATAAGTTTAGCTTCAGTGCGGAATGAATGTCCAGGCCTGGTGTGAGTGAAGTTAGCTTAGCATAGTTTAGCCTAGTTAGGCCTATATATAGCTTCAAGCTAACGCAAATTAAAGGTTGTTTAGCTGAGCAGCATGAAAGCATTTTGATCATAAAAAGATATTCAGATCCTCGAATGAATAATTTAGTTGCAGTTCTGAAAGTTTAAGTGTTTATTGACCGTTTTGTGCAGTAAATTTTAGCAAAAGATTTAGTCATAAGGTACGCTAGGCGGCTAACTAGCAGGCACAACATTTAGCCTGAAGTAGCGCCATGTATTTACAGTAGATTGCAGTTGTCACGTTACTTGAAAATTTTTACAACAGTAAACGAGAATAAGATAAAAAAAGGCAAGAAAGAGCTGTGCAAAAATACACGACTGTGTGTACAGTAGTGAATTCATGTAACCTTTATTTATATAACATATTTAAAGTATCAAGTATTGACCAAAGTGCTGCACAGTCATTGGAATTAATCAATGAATTAAAATACAAATTACAAAAAAAAAAAGTTTAAAGCAGATACACAGAACCTTTATTTTTAAATACATTTCTGAGTGGATGGTATCTCCATCCTTGACTCTTGTATGTTGCATAAATGGGAATTTTAAAAAATATATATTTTTGAGAGTTAAAATCGACCGCAAAGTTGGCGTTCGAGCCGCCCCGCTGAGCCAGCCAGCCCTGAGTGCGTGACGTCACAGCAGGAACCGGTTTTAAGGCCGAGACCTTTTACAGCTATAGACCAAAGCCATATAAATAAAAATTTATGGTGAAAGTAAGAAATACCGTGACCGACTTGCTCAACTAAGACTGATTTGACTTCACTGATTGTGGGTTGACTCTCATTAAAACAGGATAGGTGTTATAACTTATGCAACATACATGTACATGCATGCATTTTCACTGATAAAATGTAAAAGGCTAATTAAATAATCAGATGAACTGAGACAATCACATTCTGAAGCAAATTAAATAATCTTATACCGGTAACTTAAACACACAATACAAGTTACATGTATTAATCTAAATGCAGGTAAACAACGTGTTGTTTTTGTTGGTTTTTTTATCCAAATGAGAGTCGGAGCTTACCCGTCTGTGTTCTTGCTTCTTGAAGGCCGATCTTGCGGCTGATTGTTTTGAAACAATCTGACTTTCAGTTGTTCATTCAGTTCTCCGTTCATTCGTTTCTTCCATGTAAGGGAGAGATGGCAGCAATATCCAGCGCAGAAATAAGACGGCTGCTCCACTCTTTCTCCTCATACGGAGTACTCCGCCGTTACTGCTCGGCTCAGGCAATTACTAAAACCCAGGACGGAACGGGACGTCACCGGTTTTAGCAACAACCGCGCGAAGGTCACTGCCCGAGTGATATGTCGCGTCCCGTTCCGTCCCGGGTTTTACCAACAACCCTCGGCTCATTCCAGGAGGACTGGTGCAACTGAACCCGCTTTCCTTTAAAAAAAATTAAATAAAAACTTTCCTTTTCTTGTTTTCTTTTTCTTTAATTGTTAGTACTGCACCCTCTTTCAGTATGGGCTTATAGCCAACGCTTCTCAACAGATCCTCGTACAGGTCTCGTACGAGTCTTCAGTAAAATGTGCAGAGCAGAGGAGAGACCACTTCATAGGCACCCAATGTGCCCATGAACTTCTCGCAAAACGCGTCCAAATCTTTGCAGTTTGAACATTCTTGGGCCATGAATGCAACGTAAATCCACCTTCTGTCATATTGCTGCACCCGCCAGCAACACATCTACGTAGCATGGCGATAAATTAGCTCAAAATGGAGGATCGGAGTTGCAGTCAGCTCTGTGTTTTAGTATAGCGGAAATGGCAATGAGACCGATAGACTTCCTGCTGTGACGTTACGGACGTCAAGGTCATTCACTCAGACCACTACCTATATGAATCACTTTAATCATAAAAATTACTATATTAGATTTATTGTTACCGCTTAAAACTATTCCTGTGCCATTCTTGAGGTCTCAAGGCATTTATAAACAAAAGTGAGGCCATGGCTCTGCGTATATGCTTTTAAAAAATTGGTTTTAAATATGTCTATCATGGGAGAAGGCTTTATAATAATAATAATAATAATAATAATAAGGAGGGTGCTCAATAATCCTGGAAGGTTTACAGTGTTTTAGCCCCATCATTGAATTGAACTAAGTTTGATCATAACTTTGCCTTCTGTAATCAGCAAAAGCCAAAATTATCACAAGTAGGAGAAGTGAAACTCATGTTTTTGTGATTTGCTGTGAAATACGAGTGGTTTCGATTCTGTTATGTTGATTTCATGTCGAAGTTAATTAATATGGTCCGCAACAAAATCTTCAAGCTTCAGTCTGGCTTTTCATCGTACTTTGGATGAAGGAGTATTGCTTGTGTTTGTTTAACATCTAATGTGTGACACGATTGAACATGCTAAAGACAAGAGGAATTCAAAAGCTCTCCGAATTATTCCTGGTAATTATTCACGTCAAATGATACTAAAGATGAGAATTCGACATTGTGCCAAATTATTACCGGCCAACCATGAAAAATCCAGTTAAAAACTTCACGTTCAAACTTTTTTTTAATCTAGAGTGATCAATCATAGACATGTGTTTGATCAACTTTATTCACATTTAAACATGGGGCTAAAACCCTTGAAGATGGGGCTAAACCACCGGATACGTCCTGGAGCTGCAACAGAAAAAGAGTCGATTCCCAGGAAAGATGTCTGTGTGTGCCTTGAAGGGTTAAGATTTAATGTTCATGAGCAAAAAAAACCCCATAAAGCATTATACAGAACATCTATAATAGATGCCTTAAGTTCTTTTAGTATTTTCTTAATACCGTAAGTTTTCACTCACTGGGAAATCCATACAGTTAGTAGGATTAAGAACCAGATAATCATGAATCAGGTAAAAGGCTGTTCACGTATAAAGCGATTCACTCGTCGTCCATCACTTGGCAGTTAACCCTTGGGCGCTGGCAGACATTCCAAGCTCTGGTTGCCTCTTAGGTGTCCCTCTTGTATGTTTATTTATAACTCAGTGTTGGTGTCATCTGTTAGTCAGCGCTATCCTTCGCTCCCAGTGGAATCATCTCAATTGCTTCGCTTCAAAGTTGAGATTTGTTTAACTTGGTACCCGCCCACTTTGCATCACCAACGGTTATTTTGCCTGTCACAGGGCTCGACGTTAACGATAGACCGACTGTCCGGGAAAACCAAATGTTTGGTCCGGACAGGTCAAACCTGCATCTGCCTGTCTGACAGGACAAGTTGAATATTTGTTGAAACTCACCATTTTTATAGTAATTATTCCAAAGTTGCATTAACAAAGTTCCAACAAAACTACTTCCCCTCAGTGATCCGGCCGTGTTATTGTTTTCGAAATTCCAGGGAAGCGGAGTGCAGCAGATGCATGTGTGTGTAAAAATAACCACGTTGTAATATCTAATTATAGATTAATAGACTCTAAATTCACCAAAATTGGAGAAATGGCGATCGACTACCTCAGTAAAATAAATATCTGTGGTGAATCTTCATTTCTTTCGGACAGTCATTGTATTTTTCTTTTGTGGTCCACATTAACCATCACAAATGTGGTAAAATATTTTGCGGGAATTTTACCACAGTGCCGAACTCACTTACGGTTTGTTTTCATTCACAGCGTGATTCTGTCCCCCTCATCATGTGCAGCTTATTTTCTTTTTTACCAGGGCTCTACATTAACTTTCTGAAACCACTTGTCCTGTCGGGCAAGTTGAAAGGAAATGTACTTGTCCAAATGTGAAGTTGACTTGTCCAAAGAAAAATTTGAGGAAAAAAACACAAACTATTTGTAATAAACTAATTTCACCAGAATTACTTTAACACAAAAATCTATTCACTGCAGAAAAAAATTGGACTCCATCAATCATTAATTTATTTATGGGAAATTGAAAACCAGAAAATTAAAATTATATATATTTTCTCTCGTCTCGTCTTCTTCCGCTTATCCAGGACCGGGTCGCGGAGGCAGCAGTCTAAGCATGGAAGCCCAAACTTCCCTTTCCCCAGACACCTCGGCCAGCTCCTCGGGAAGAACACCGAGGCGTTCCCAGGCCAGCCGAGAGACATAGTCCCTCCAGCGTGTCCTGGGTCTTCCCCGGGGCCTCCTCCCGGGGGGACATGCCTGGAACACCTCCCCAGGGAGGCGTCCAGGAGGCATCCGAAAAAGATGCCCGAGCCACCTCAGCTGGTTCCTCTCGATGTGAAGGAGCAGCGGCTCTACTCCGAGCTCCTCCCGAGTGACTGTGCTTCTCACCCTATCTCTAAGGGAGCGCCCAGCCACCCTGCGAAGGAAACTCATTTCAGCCGCTTGTATCCGCGATCTTGTTCTTTCTGTCATTACCCAAAGCTCATGACCATAGGTGAGAGTCGGAACGTAGATCGACCGGTAAATTGAGAGCTTCGCCTTTTGGCTCAGCTCCTTCTTCACCACGACGGACCGGTAAAGCGACCGCATCACTGCGGAGGCTGCACCGATCCGCCTGTCGATCTCACGCTCCATCCTTCCCTCACTCGTGAACAAGATCCCGAGATACTTAAACTCCTCCACTTGAGGCAGGACTTCTCCACCAACCTGGAGAGGGCAAGCCACCCTTTTCCGGTCGAGAACCATGGCCTCGGACTTGGAGGTGCTGATTCTCATCCCAGCCGCTTCACACTCGACTGCAAACCGCCCCAGTGCATGCTGAAGGTCCTGGTTTGAAGAAGCCAACAGGACAACATCATCCGCAAAAAGCAGAGATGAAATCCTGTGGTTCCCAAACAGGATTCCTTCCGGCCCCTGGCTGCGCCTAGAAATTCTGTCCATAAAAATTATGAACAGAACCGGTGACAAAGGGCAGCCCTGACGGAGTCCAACATGCACTGGGAACAGGTCTGACTTACTGCCGGCAATGCGAACCAGACTCCTGCTCCGTTCGTACAGGGACTGGACAGCCCTTAGCAAAGAGCCCCGAACCCCATACTCCCGAAGCACCCCCCACAGAATACCACGGGGGACACGGTCGAATGCCTTCTCCAGATCCACAAAGCACATGTGGACTGGTTGGGCAAACTCCCATGAACCCTCGAGCACCCTATAAAGGGTATAGAGCTGGTCCAGTGTTCCGCGACCAGGACGAAAACCGCATTGTTCCTCCTGGATCCGAGGTTCGACTATTGGTCGAATTCTCCTCTCCAGTACCCTGGAGTAAACTTTCCCTGGGAGGCTGAGAAGTGTGATTCCCCTATAATTGGAGCACACTCTCCGGTCCCCTTTCTTAAAAAGAGGGACCACCACCCCAGTCTGCCACTCCAGAGGCACTGTCCCCGACCGCCACGCAATGTTGCAGAGGCGTGTCAACCAAGACAGCCCCACAACATCCAGAGACTTGAGATACTCAGGGCGGATCTCATCCACCCCCGGTGCCTTGCCACCGAGGAGCTTGCAAACCACCTCAGTGACTTCGGCTTGGGTAATGGACGAGTCCACCTCTGAGTCATCAGCCTCAGTCTCCTCAGTGGAAGACATGACGGTGGGATTGAGGAGATCCTCAAAGTATTCCTTCCACCGCCCGACAATGTCCCCAGTCGAGGTCAACAGCTCCCCACCCGCACTGTAAACAGTGTTGGCAGAGTACTGCTTCCCCCTCCTGAGGCGCCGGACGGTTTGCCAGAATTTCTTCGAGGCCGACCGATAGTCCTTCTCCATGGCCTCCCCAAACTCCTCCCAGTTCCGAGTTTTTGCCTCCGCAACTGCCCGAGCTGCAGCACGCCTGGCCTGCCGATACCCGTCGGCTGCCTCAGGAGTCCTGGAGGTCAACATGGCCCGATAGGACTCCTTCTTCAGCTTGACGGCATCCCTTACTTCCGGTGTCCACCACCGGGTTCGGGGATTGCCGCCACGACAGGCACCGGAGACCTTGCGGCCACAGCTCCGAACAGCTGCATCCACAATGGAGGTAGAGAACATGGTCCACTCAGACTCAATGTCCCCCGCCTCCCTCGGAAGCTGGGAAAAGCTCTCCCGGAGGTGGGAGTTAAAGACCTCCCCAACAGAGTGCTCGGCCAGACGTTCCCAGCAGACCCTCACCATACGTTTGGGCCTGCCAGGTCTGTCCAGCTTCCTCCTCCGCCAGCGGATCCAACTCACCACCAGGTGGTGATCAGTTGACAACTCAGCCCCTCTCTTCACCCGAGTGTCCAAGACATAGGGTCGGAGATCAGATGACACGACTACAAAGTCGATCATCGACCTCCGACCTAAGGTGTCCTGGTGCCACGTGCACTTATGGACACCCCTATGCTCGAACATGGTGTTCGTTATGGACAAACTGTGACTAGCACAGAAGTCCAATAACAAAACACCACTCGGGTTCAGATCGGGGAGGCCGTTCCTCCCAACCACGCCCCTCCAGGTGTCACTGTCATCGCCCACGTGAGCATTGAAGTCCCCCAGTAGCACAATGGAGTCCCCAGTCTGAGCACCCCTCAGTACCTCTCCCAGGGACTCCAAGAAGGCTGGATACTCTATACTGCTATTTGGCCCGTAGGCACAAACAACAGCAAGAGCCCTCTCCCCAATCCGAAGGCGCAGAGAGGCGACCCTCTCGTTCACTGGGGTAAACTCCAACACATGGCGGCTGAGCTGGGGAGCTATAAGGAAGCCCACACCAGCCCGCCGCCGCTCACCACGGGCGACTCCAGAGAAGTGGAAAGTCCAGCCCCTCTCAAGGAGCTGGGTTCCAGAGCCCAAGCTGTGCGTGGAGGTGAGCCCGACTATCTCTAGCCGGTACCTCTCAACCTCCCGCACAAGCTCAGGCTCCTTCCCCCCCCAGCGAAGTGACATTCCATGTCCCAACAGCCAGCCGCTGTGTCCGGGGATCAGGTCGTCGAGGCCCCTGCCTTCGACTGCCACCCAATCCACACTGCACCAAACCCCTACTGCTACCTCTGTGGGTGGTGAACCCACAGGAGGTCGGGCCCACGTCACCTCTTCGGGCTGAGCCCGGCCGGGCCCCATGGGCAAAGGCCCGGCCACCAAGCGCTCGCATACGAGCCCCAACCCCGGGCCTGGCTCCAGGGTGGGGCCCCGGCTGCGTCCTACCGGGCGACGTCACGGTCCTGGATTTTTCCTCCATAGGGGGTTTTTTGGTGAACTGCTCTTGGTCTGGCCTGTCACCTAGGACCTGTCTGCCTTGGGAAACCCTAACAGGGGCATAATGCCCCCGACAACATAGCTCCTAGGATCATTCAAGCACACAAACCCCTCCACCACAATAAGGTGGCAGTTCTAGGAGGGGATATATATTTTCATTTTTTAATTATTAACTTTGAATATATATCCTCCACTGATTAATTGTTGTTGTCTAATTATTCAGTGTGGCTCCTGTATGGTATTTAATGGTTGCAATGAAAGTTGCGGTGTTTTTTAGGTTTTTGTTGCGATTACATTGCGGGAGGAAGTGAAAGTTGCGAGAAATTGTCGCGATTTTCTCTTTTTGTGATTAAAATTGAGTGATATATTAAATATTAAGTTATTACTGAAAAACTATTGATTAAAAAAACAAAGACACTGAGAAATGGTCCTATAAACAACTTTACCAATATAAAAGATTACCAGGACTACAAAAATGCAGAAAAATAGGCTTTACTTATCCAAATGCTCCTGTTGGTTCAAAAGTTAAAGTGCACAGAACCTCACAGCACAACATGAAGTTACCTTAAAATATAATATAAATGCCTCAGCTTTCATGTAAGAAAAAAAAAACTATTAATACTAGTACTGTGTGCAGGCAGTCTCTCCTGAAGACTAAATTAAACAATAATTATAAACTAATAAAATAAATGGCTCAGGCTTCATAGAAGAAAAAAAAAACAATTTGAACAGAATCTCACAGTATGATGCTGAAGCTGCCTAAGCAATGGAAAATAAAATACCATTTTGGCAAAAATGTTGGCATCCATTAATTTCTTGTATTAAGTAAAAAATAAAGTGCACACAGTCCTTCACTGTAAACATAACACACTTTCAGTAACAGAATTTAAGCCTACATAAACACTGACTCGCGCATGCTGCTTCTCTTGAACGTATACACGGAAGTAAGGCGGAACGTAGTTTGTCGACGTCACCTCAAGACAACGCCAACGATTGGAAAATTTGCGGGAAAGTTGCGGTGATTGGATATAATCAGTGGCGATCCTAGACTGATTTACTCCCCGGGCGAAACCCCCTGCCGGCGCCCCCCCCCGCCCGTCTTGTTTTTTTTTTCGGGGGTTTTTTTTTGGGGGACCTTTTTTTTTTCTTTGGGGACCGTTTTTTTTTGGGGGGGACCGTTTTTTTTTTTGGCGCCCGCACTCGTGCCGCCCCCCCGCATTGGGCTCTGTATTAGCCAACAGAATGTTAACAGCTTTACATGGTCATTTAAACATTTCTCGTCGTGTGTTGTACGTCGCGGACACGGCCCATTATAAATTTGCTGTTACCAGAATGGCAATGATCAAGTCGTAATGTATTACTTAAGACTCTGTGTAATGTCATAGTAGTGTAGTATGGTAGTAAAGTCTTTTTGATGACTAGTACAACGTTCCGCTGGCGGGATTGTGCATATTATGGGGCTATGACAAGTTAGGCTCACACATACACACTGATGACGTCACCTGCGCAACTTTGGTATTGGGCTTCCCCATCCAAAATGGTCCCCCCCCCCCCCCCCCCCCCCGTCTTGTTTTTTTTTTTTTCGGGGTTTTTTTTGGGGGACTTTTTTTTTTTGGGACCGTTTTTTTTTTCGCGCCCGCGCTCGTGCCCCCCCCACGATGCCGCCCTGGGCGGCTGCCCGGTCGGACCGCCCCCAGGACCGCCCCTGGATATAATTGCAACACCGCCCTGAATTTGCGGGGATTGGTTGAATTTGCATTGAAATTGCAGATCGCAACATCGTGAAATCCTGGAGGGTCTGGTAAATGACCGTTTACTTTTCAGCTCAAATACACGAAGCGGTATTGGCCGGTTTCGCAAGCGGAATATTGCGCATGCGCACATCGCTCTTTCCGAAGAGAAACATCCGGCGATTCATCAAAACAAAATGTCGAGTGAGATGCTTCGGAAATCATGTGAATAAACTGATAAATTTGATATGTAACCCGAATATCGGCGTATTTTGGCACTTGTCCGATCGGACAAGTAACTGAGACGATGAACTTGTCCGACATAAAGGATCACTTGTCCCGGGCAAGTGGACAACCGTTAATGTCGAGCCCTGTTTACTCCAGTTTCATTTCTTTAAATTAATTTATACATCAGGTTTTACTGGATTAATCAAGATTTAACTTTATTTCCTCAAGAAGCTTTGAATTTGGGTGAGTCTAACTCTTAAAACTGCAGGTCAGCTCCTGGGTTTTAACAACACGCGCCATAATGAGGCTTTGGAAAGTTTTTGTTTATTGTTACAGTTAAAGTTTGAGTTTTATTGAAAAATTATAAATCATTAAAGCATAATGATTATCATAACAATACCTGATTTTTGATAATCACTTTCCTTTCATTGAACTAGTAAATACATTTTAATAAAAAGGTTATGGTCAGGACAAGTGAAAAATCTTGCTGCTTGTCCAACTGGACGAGTGGATTAAAAAGCTAATGCCGAACCCTGCAGTCATCGCTGCAAGTCACCAAACTTCACTGATATTCCCTGTTCTTTCATTGCCACATAGCTGCTAGTCTGTTCCTGTGTGTATGCCCCTTAACTTACATGACACATCATCTTCACGACTAAACTAAATAAAGTTTTTTAATGCAAATAAGTCACTGTGCTAACCCCTTATTAAGTGGTTAGGCTAGAGATAGTAATTTAGATAGGATAGGTTTTCTCAGTGCATAGAACACATTTAACAAGATGTTTCTTTTTTTCCTCCCCACAGATGACGAGGTGAGCTATGTTGTGATTAGCATTTCCCAGTCACATGGAAGGATAGTAACTGTTGGCTATCACCTCCCATGCCGTGGAAACATCAGGATGAAGAAGACGTTTAGCCTTAAGACGTTCCGAAAGTCGTTCAACATCAAGGGCAAAGAGGATGGAGATTTTGTGATGCTCCAGAAGCCGTCATTGGCCCCCGAGTTCACAAAAGACGACTCTCTTTTTGGGAGTTGTTATGCCAAAGACCTAGCTTGTGACCTCCATGGTGAGGACGCGAGGGCCCACAAGAACCGATCCAAGAGTGAAAGCCTTATGGGGACCTTAAAAAGGAGACTTTCTTCCAAACAGAAACCTAAAAGTAAAGGAGGGTCAGCCTCCGTGGGCTTGGGAGATGATGACGATACTTTCTCGTCCTCTTCAGTCCCCATAAGCTTTAATGAAGCCAAAGCCCAGCGCCCTTTAAGATCAGCTTCCCTGCGGAGTCATCACTACAGCCCTTCCCCTTGGCCCATAAGAGCCGTTGACCCTGAGGAAGCCTGCATTAAGATGGAGGTGAAGGTAAAAGCCACGGTTCACACACCTAGCTCCAGTCCGTCCTTTAACGGTGTCAGAAAAGAATTCCATGACATCCAAATGGAGGGACTTTTTGATGATCGAAGCGGATCTATGAAGAATTTAGAGCCTCCAAACAGTGACTTGCATTTAAACATGGAAGAGCACGTGCCTGTAGTTATTGGACTGACACCTCAGGACTACATCCAGTACACAATGCCTTTAGATGAGGGAATGTACCCCGAATCATCCCACTCGTTGTGCTTGGATGGCACCTCACCAATCGAGGTGATGGAACAAGTCAATGACGAATCATTGAATGTGGATCAAGGCCACGTTGACCATGATCTTTTAACATCGGATATTCTCATGGATCAATCCATGAACGGGATTGTACTCGGTACTCCGGGAATAGGCCTTCAAAATTCAGGATCCGAGGCTCCTTCACTTTCACCTTCGCTTTCTCCTGTTTCTGCTGGTGAAATTCCAAGAACCTATTCTGGGTTTGGTGGTGCCGATTCACACGTTGCCGAAAGAGTGAGGCATCATCTCAATTTCGACCCAAACTTTGCTCCGGGTGTCAGCAGGGTATACGATTCAGTACAAAGCAGTGGACCAATGGTTGTCACAAGCCTTACAGAAGAGTTGAAGAAATTGGCGAAACAGGGTTGGTACTGGGGACCTATAACGCGATGGGAAGCTGAGGACAAACTCGTCGACCTTCCGGATGGTTCTTTTTTGGTGCGCGATAGCTCAGACGACCGTTATCTTCTCAGTTTGAGCTTTCGATCACAAGGCAAGACTCTTCACACCCGGATCGAACACTCGAACGGAAGGTTCAGCTTTTACGAACAGCCTGATGTCGAAGGTCACACATCCATCGTTGACCTCATCGAACACTCCATTAAGGACTCTGAAAACGGCGCGTTTTGTTACTCCAGATCGCGCCAGCCAGGGTCTGCGACGTACCCGGTTCGATTAACCAATCCCGTATCTCGTTTCATGCAAGTGCGTTCGCTGCAGTACTTGTGCCGATTCGTTATTCGACAATACACACGGATTGACCTGATTCAGAAACTACCTTTACCAAACAAAATGAAAGATTACTTGCAGGAAAAGCACTACTGAACTGGGATACAGTAGTCAAATTGCACTTTTGGATCAAGTTGATGTTAAATGGTTTACAGACATTTTGTGGAGTTCAAGTGATCCGTTAGGTTTGTTTTGTATCAAAAGCATTAGTTTATCTCATATTGGTCAATTTGTTGTTGCTCAGATTCATTATAAAGGTACACTTTGATTTTGGATCTGTTTTTTTGGGGAACCTGACAGAAGAATTCCAGTTAAAAATGTGTGATGAACAATAGTCACTACTTCCCTTCTGAGTGCTTGAAATGAATAGTTTTGATTTACGCTGCTGTTATAACATACATAACTAACATTTCAGATAGTTTAGTCCATTAAAGGAAAAGTCCACCCTGAAACTCTAGCAATTCTGGTGCAAATTATTTGATTGATGTTGTATTTTCATCATGTTTGTTCATTAATAGTGCAGTTACAATGGTGTTTAATAGGACCCCCCCCCCCAAAAAAAAAAAACAACAACCCTGATCTCAACTATAAGGGATAACAGTCAGGATTTGCTGTTTGCACCCCAAAAAATGAACACGTGACGTTTAAAAATGAAGCAGAATCAGCTCAGTTAGTTAGCAATCTAGGATGTGATAAGCACGACGACACTGACAGTAGTAATAGCATGAAAAGTGAAGTTTTGGAAGATGATCCATTTGAGCAGAGTGTACACATGAGGAAGTGAGAGAGCTGGACAGACTAAAGGACTAAAGCACTGCTGCATCGCTTTCTTTAGGTAGAGATGATACTACCACTGTCAGCAGGTAGTCAAACAGCATTGTGGGTGATGTATGAAACTTAGCCAAAGTGAAAATAGACCAGTCAAAGACATTTAAAATAAATAAATAAACTCAGAATTTTATTCCAAAATAAATTTCAGACATCACTGAACATGATGTTGCTTATAAAAATGAACATGGGTGCCGTTCAGGGTGGATTCTTCCACCTGTAAGTGTCGGTGATGGTGATAAAGTCAAAATAAGCTCAAGGATCTGGAAATGCTTAGAATATTGTCAGAATATTAACCAGGCTTAGACATCTGTGCTTAATTATTTAATTGGCATTCATATCACATTATGCATAGCAGTGCAGGGGCAAGAGGATTGATTAATGCATTAAGAGATACAGTACTGTGTAAAAGTCTTAGGCACATGTAAAGAAAGGCTGTAGACCAAAAATAGCTCAGAAATAAGGAAATCTTTCAACATTAAACAAATACTATAAACAGCAGTAAGCCATAATAAATGAAACAAAGTCAATATTTGGTGTGAGACGACACTTTGCTAAAAAACAATAGTAGTTTCAGGTACAGTGAGTGCAGTTTGATAAGGAAATGAGCTGTAGGTTTTACTGAGCATCTTACAGAACCAGCCACAGTTCTTCTGGACTCTTTGACCGTCACACTCGCTTCTTCATTTTGCACCAAAACCCAGCAGCCTTCATTATGGTTTCTTTATTAATCTGAAAAGTGGGCTCTTATGTAATATGCTGCTCGGATACAAACTTTTTTTTTCCTGTAACATTTAATCTTGTGCTGAAAAATGAACATTTGGACTCTAAAATGCTTTTGTACTGACTCGATAATGTAGAAGTTATAAAATAGAAATCTATAACAAAGTCTGTATGAAAAAAAATAGGGTGCCAAGACTTTTGAACAGTACGGTATATCAGTCTGCTCTAATTAAAACAGGTCTCAGTGATGCTCAGCTTTATATTTTAATGTACTTAATGTGATTGTGTAAAATCTCTTCTCTAATTTCACATGAAAAAACAATTTTGAAATTGATGTTGGTGCTTTCATTTTGATGAACAGAGCAGGCTAATTCAATCGCAGTCAAGTCAAGTTTATTTGTATAGCGCTTACTAACAATAAACATTGTCGCAAAGCAGCTTTACAGAATTTGAATGACTTTAAACACGAGCCAATTTTATCCCCAATGAGCAAGCCTGTGGCGACGGTGGCAAGGAAAAACTCCCTCAGACGACATGAGGAAGAAACCTCGAGAGGAACCAGACTCAAAAGGGAACCCATCCTCATTTGGGCGACAACAGACAACATGACTATAACATTAACAGTTTTAACATGAAGTCAGTTTTGTTGATGTAGTCGTAGTCCAAATGTAATAACATGGATTCAATCAGAGGTTGACGAAAAGCTTTTATTTAAAATGTAGATTTCGTACTGAAATGCGATTTAACCAAAAAGGGGCTTCCCTTATAGGTGTTGGATGACATTGTGTGTGAATACGATATGTTCCTTGCTCCTGCCTAAATAGGTCACAACCTACAAAATGGTTTCTTGTAGAATAGGAATGAGCGTGGTGCATTTTGTCATCAAAAGCATACGATCCATCTTTATCGAACTGAAGTAAACTTTTTAGTTGATCATACTTTTAAATTCACTTTTACATTATTATCCAGTTTATTAGTCAAATCCAAGACCAGATGGCTCAAACCCATCATCTCAATTTGTGTTTACCCTGTTCAGGACGAACAATAATTAAGCCAATAATAATAATAATAATAATAATAATAATGCATCTTCACTGGCAGCTATGGATAAACAATTGTAAATGGCTGAATTTAGTATTTGATTTCGTTACCTCTGATTATTTGCGTAGAAACAAGACTGCACCTTTTGCTCAGGTTCCTTGATGAGCACATTCATATGATTTCCCAAATCTCTGCAACAACAAATGAACATTTTATACCACTGCAAATGCACATTTGTATTAGGCATGCGCCGATAATCAGTTATATAACATAGCAAGATATTTTCAGCGAATTCATTTCTCCGACCATGGAGACAAACTATCATACTAAAGACTAAACGTGTGCTCCATTCAGGTACCGTACAGGCTGCCTATGGAGTCAGCATAAAGTTTTAGACTAATTTGAAGGCAATCATATAGTTCTGTTAATGCAATTTGAGAAAATGATGGCAGGCAGAACTGTAGCTCTGCCTTTATCTTGAAAATCATTCAGTCATTCAATTATTATGATTGAAAAATGCAATATCGGCACATGCCTTAACAAATATTTTGTCACGTATCCAACATGCAGGTCAAACAAACATGCCAAGGATCTCGTAGTGTTCAAAGGGAACTGATGAAGAATGCTGTTTTTTTGTGTTCCTATGTGTGATTTGTGCTTCCTACAGTATTTCATCAAATTGTTTTATCGCGATCATTGTTGTATTTTTTTTCCCCCAAAATGTATCGACTTAATATAAAGAGCAGTTTCTGAATAGTAATTGATGGATGAATTACTTTTGTTGGGAGAAATGATTGTGAAACCTGGGTGAGTGACGATATTCATGAGCACAGCTTTATAAAGATGTGTTACTTCATTTGCAAATAAAGTCAGTGACTGAACTTCTTCACCACAAAGACATTAATGAATATAAGGCAAATCCAAACCATTTACAATGATTTTGATCAGTGTTTCACTCAGCAGAGTTTACAGTGTAAAGTTTACGTGAGTATTGTGGGATTGAAACAGCAGAATGCAAGTTTCAGTGTAAGTGGCGGGAATGTACAATGGTAAGTTGCTGAAACATTCATGTTTAAGAAGGATCGAACATTGTTGGGATTGTACCAAGCAACAAAGTTTAAACAGGCGCAATATTGCAAAAACTACATTTAACAGTTATTCCATGAAATCGAGTCATACATGAGCTGATCGCCGACGAGGCGTGTAGCACCAAGTTGGCTATAAGCCATATACTGTACAACAAGATTGAGTGGAATACCCGCTTTATTATATCCACATTCACTGGATTTTGAGAAACACAGCATTTTTAATGTTATTTTTGCAAATTCGATAAATAAAAACTTTATACAAAACGTCCGAGCAAATAATTTCTGCTTAGAATGTAAACAAACCGGCATAATGACAGTAGCAATATGTGAAAAATGATATAATAATAAGTCTTGAAAAGTAAAAAAAGATATATTCTTACCATCAAATACTTTCATTCCATATTTTGTTGCTTTTTTTGTATTTTTTGGGGTTCTGTTTTCGAGTAGAGTTTTTATTTCGCCCTCGGTTGGTTCAGCCACACATGCCGCTATTTTCTTCTTCTTCTTTTGGCAGATGGCAAACCAACTTAAAGGTGCATTACCGCCACTGACTGGGCTGGAGTGTGGAACAGGGTGTATATATATATATATATATATATATATATATATCTCATCTCATCTCATTATCTCTAGCTGCTTTATCCTGTTCTACAGGGTCGCAGGCAAGCTGGAGCCTATCCCAGCTGACTACAGGCGAAAGGCGGGGTACACCCTGGACAAGTCGCCAGGTCATCACAGGGCTGACACATAGACACAGACAACCATTCACACTCACATTCACACCTACGCTCAATTTAGAGTCACCAGTTAACCTAACCTGCATGTCTTTGGACTGTGGGGGAAACCGGAGCACCCGGAGGCACCCCATGCAGACACGGGGAGAACATGCAAACTCCGCACAGAAAGGCCCTCGCCGGCCACGGGGCTCGAACCCGGACCTTTTTGCTGTGAGGGGACAGTACTAACCACTACACCACCATGCCGCCCCTATATATACAGTTAGGTCCATATATATTTGGACACTGACACAAATTTTATTTTTTTTACCTGTTTACTGAAACATATTCAAGTTATAGTTATATAATGGACATAAAGTCCAGACTTTCAGCTTTCATTTGAGGGTATCCACATTAAAATTGGATGAAGGGTTTAGGAGTTTCAGCTCCTTAACCTGTGCCACCCTGTTTTTAAAGGGACCAAAAGTAATTGGACAATTGACTCAAAGGCTATTTCATGGGTAGGTGTGGGCAATTCCTTTATGTCATTCTCAATTAAGCAGATAAAAGGCCTGGAGTTGATTTGAGGTGTGGTGCTTGGATTTGGAAGATTTTGCTGTGAAGAAAACATGCAGTCAAAGGAGCTCTCCATGCAGATGAAACAAGCCATCCTTAAGCTGTGAAAACAGAAAAAAAACCATCCGAGAAATTGCTACAATATTAGGAGTGGCAAAATCTACAGTTCAGTACATCCTGAGAAAGAAAGAAAGAACTGGTGAACTCATCAATGCAGAAAGACCTGGACGCCCACAGAAGTCAACAGTGGTGGATGATCGCAGAATAATTTCCATGGTGAAGAGAAACCCCTTCACAACAGCCAACCAAGTGAACAACACTCTCCAGGAGGTAGGCGTATCAATATCCAAATCTACCATAAAGAGAAGACTGCATGAAAGTAAATACAGAGGGTTCACTGCATGGTGCAAGCCACTCATAAGCCTCAAGAATAAAAAGGCTAGATTGGACTTTGCTAAAAAACATCTAAAAAAGCCAGCACAGTTCTGGAAGAACATTCTTTGGACAGATGAAACCAAGATCAACCTCTACCAGAATGATGGAAAGAAAAAAGTATGGCGAAGGCATGGTACAGCTCATGATCCAAAGCATACCACATCATCTGTAAAACACGGCGGAGGCAGTGTGATGGCTTGGGCATGCATGGCTGCCAGTGGCACTGGGTCACTAGTGTTTATTGATGATGTGACACAGGACAGAAGCAGCCGGATGAATTCTGAGGTATTCAGAGACATACTGTGTGCTCAAATCCAGCCAAATGCAGCCAAACTGATTGGTCGGCGTTTCATAATACAGGTGGACAATGACCCAGAACATAAAGCCAAAGCAACCCAGGAGTTTATTAAAGCAAAGAAGTGGAATATTCTTGAATGGCCAAGTCAGTCACCTGATCTCAACCCAATTGAGCATGCATTTCACTTGTTAAAGACTAAACTTCAGACAGAAAAGCCCACAAACAAACAGCAACTGAAAACCGCTGCAGTAAAGGCCTGGCAGAGCATTAAAAAGGAGGAACCACAGCGTCTGGTGATGTCCATGAGTTCAAGACTTCAGGCAGTCATTGCCAACAAAGGGTTTTCAACCAAGTATTAGAAATGAACATTTTATTTCCAATTATTTAATTTGTCCAATTACTTTTGAGCCCCTGAAATGAAGGGATTGTGTTTAAAAAATGCTTTAGTTCCTCACATTTTTAAGCAATCATTTTGTTCAACCCACTGAATTAAAGCTGAAAGTCTGAACTTCAACTACATCTGAATTGTTTTGTTCAAAATTCATTGTGGTAATGTACAGAACCAAAATTAGAAAAATGTTGTCTCTGTCCAAATATTTATGGACCTAACTGTGTGTGTGTGTATATATATATATATATATATATATATATATATATATATATATATATATATACACACACACACACACACACACACACACACACACACACTGCTCAGTGTAAATGAGTACACCCCCTTTGAAAAGTAACATTTTAAGCACTATCTCAATGAACAGGGCGGCACGGTGGTGTAGTGGTTAGCACTGTCGCCTCAGCAAAGCTTTATTTATCAGTCAGAATACTGTAGCAAAAGTGGTACAAAAATTTAAGAAAGATGCTGCAACCATCTCACAGAGACGTCCAGGTCGTCCACGGAAGTTAACACCTCGACAGGAGCGTCTTCTGATGAGAAGGGTTGAAGAAAATCGGCATGCAAGTTCACTGCAGTTATCTAAAGAAGTAGAAAGCCAAACTGGGGTGACTATTTCCCATGACACAATACGGCGTACACTGCAGAGGAATGACATGCATGGATGTCGTCCACGAAAGAAGCCTCTCCTAAAGCCCAGGCACAAAAAAGCCCGCCTAGAGCTTGCCAGGGCCCATGCTGACAAAGATGAAGACTACTGGGACTCTATACTCTGGAGTGATGAGACCAAGATAAATGTTTTTGGAACTGATGGCTTCAAAACTGTATGGCGTCGCAAACGTGCGACTGCTCATAGCCAGTGAATGTGGATGGAATAATTACAGTGATTTTGATCAGTGTTTCCCCAGTCTCATTCAGCAGAGTTTACAGTGTAAAGTTTACGTGAGTATTGTGGGATTGAAAAACAGCAGAATGCAAGTTTCAGTGTAAGTGGTGGGAATGTACAACGGTAAGTTGCTGCTACATTCATGTTTAAGAAGGATCGAACATTGTAGGGTTTGTACCAAGCAACAACAGACACCATATTGCAAAAACTACATTTAATAATATTTTAAAAACAACATTTCAGGAGAAAAGTTATACATATTCTGTTATTAATTTGATCTTAAAATGACCAAAGCTCTCTTTTGACTTTATTAGACAAATTTGGTTTTACTTAAATTTTCATTTTGAACAATAAAACAAACCAAAAATGTCCAAAAAAAAAGAAGTCAAGAGTTGCTACAGCATACTGTAAACCAGTCTGACTGTCGTTAACAGATTTAATATCCTGTTCACAGATGTGAGAATGCAACAAACAAATCAAATGTGCTACAAGCATGGATCCCAGACGTCCGCTATTTAGCGGAATTCCGCTATTTTTCTAGCCAAAGCGTTGTTGTTTTTTAAAATCTCTTGTATATCCGTTAAAATATGTTTGTTTAAGTAAAATGACCAGCAGAATACGTTCTGATTTGGTTTGCTTGTTTAGCGATGTTCGCCGGCTTCGTTTGTTCTCGTTGACATTCGGGAACACTCGGAAGTTAAATTGACGTAAATACCACGAGACTGTACGCGATAGAACGAGAAAATAATATGGCTGCGCCCATTTGCTAGAAAACGTGTTTTAACTCCGTTCGTGCTTTTGTTTCTAATGCGTTGAACTTAATTCAATATGTCGTGGAAAGCGTAGTTGCGCTTAGCCAGAGAGGAAGTTGAATCCAAGAAGAGATTAATGAATGTGGTGAATACAGAACTTGAAACAAAAGCTCATGGGAACAGAGTAGCCAAGAAACAATCCAAAAGAGCACTCCAGGAAGATCAGAAAAAGCAGAAGGAAAGATCAGAGAAACAAAAGCAGAGAAAACTGGAGGAAAGATCACAGAATGCACCCCAGAAAAGAGCATTAAATTCCTCTGCAGTGAAACCTTTCAAAAAGAGAAAGGTTTAAATCAAATATTTCCAGTATTTGCTGTACATATGTATATATCGAATATTACTGAATCACTGATTTCTGCTCATATTCATGATTTTTGAAAAATGAATGTGGCTTATATTAGACTAGTATTGACATTAACTCGAAACAAAAAATAAACAAATGAGATGAACTATGGATACTATTGTTATATTATAACAAAATCAGTGGAATATTTAGGCAAGTATATTCTTCAAAGCTACATTTTCATCTAATTTTTATAAAAAAAATTTCCCACTTATGTCATAGGTTACAAAATATGGCATCAAATAGATACACATTATTGTTAAATTCTGTTGCTTTTCTATGTTAAATCTATGTAAAAAATGTGTTCTATAGCATCTTTAAATGTTAAAATCTCAACAGCTTAGGGGGCTTCGCCCGCTGTACCCCCAGCAGGGGCGCTGCCCCTGCACCCCGCAAAGTGCTTGCAGCCCCCTTGACCCATGCTGATAGTTTCTTACATTCCTCTATTTTTTTCAATTACTGCTGGGATCCCTGTACAAGGAGAAATGCATCTGGTAGTAAGGAATAAAACACGATGGCATGTGTTATTATAGGAAAGAAATCCATGATTGGGGTGTGATGCTGTTACTGCCCTGACGGGATTTATTCCTCTTATACCACAGTAATTAAAATTTTTTAAAAGAATGATATTTCATACATTTTTCGTTTATAGTTATGTCACTGAAGTTAGTTCCTTTTATTGTTTCCTAACCAGCATTTCTGTTCTCTCTCTCTCACTCTCCTTCTCTCACTCACTCACTCACTCACTCACTCACTCATTCATTCAAAGCAGCCTTTTAAGGTGAAATTCTGAAGCAGAAAGTGATTTACCGCACACTGTTACAAAGCACTGACACTGGAGACTCCTTCCAAAAAAAATGCTAAACAAACATAGTTTTTTAAAAACCTGTTCATGTGGTGTATCTGCCATATACAAGTTGTTACTATAGTAACAATAGATAGAACCTGTGATTTGATTACATCTGGAACTACTGTCAGAGCTGCACTTATAGAAAATCAATCAACACCTACTGAACAAATCAGAGCTGAGAATTCGACAGCACTGTGGTATGACAAAACAGCTCGCTATCGGGATTTGCTAGTTCTAAACTCTCACTATGTGGCTTAGAGCAGACTTTGCACTTTGACTTACCTTTGAACTGGTGCAGATCGGTATTGTGTTAATCATTAGTAGTGTGCCGTGTAGCAAACAAATACAACCCCGAATCCAAAAAAGTTGGGACAAAGTACAGCTTGTAAATAAAAACGGAATGCAATGATGTGGAAGTTTCAAAATTCCATATTTTATTCAGAATAGAACATAGATGACATATCAAATGTTTAAACTGAGAAAATGTATCATTTAAAGAGAAAAATTAGGTGATTTTAAATTTCATGACAACAACACATCTCAAAAAAGTTGGGACAAGGCCATGTTTACCACTGTGAGACATCCCCTTTTCTCTTTACAACAGTCTGTAAACGTCTGGGGACTGAGGAGACAAGTTGCTCAAGTTTAGGGATAGGAATGTTAACCCATTCTTGTCTAATGTAGGATTCTAGTTGCTCAACTGTCTTAGGTCTTTTGTGTCGTATCTTCCATTTTATGATGCGCCAAATGTTTTCTATGGGTGAAAGATCTGGACTGCAGGCTGGCCAGTTCAGTACCCGGACCCTTCTTCTACGCAGCCATGATGCTGTAATTGATGCAGTATGTGGTTTGGCATTGTCATGTTGGAAAATGCAAGGTCTTCCCTGAAAGAGACGTCGTCTGGATGGGAGCATATGTTGCTCTAGAACCTGGATATACCTTTCAGCATTGATGGTGTCTTTCCAGATGTGTAAGCTGCCCATGCCACACGCACTAATGCAACCCCATACCATCAGAGATGCAGGCTTCTGAACTGAGCGCTGATAACAACTTGGGTTGTCCTTCTTCTCTTTAGTCCGAATGACACGGTGTCCCTGATTTCCATAAAGAACTTCAAATTTTGATTCGTCTGACCACAGAACAGTTTTCCACTTTGCCACAGTCCATTTTAAATGAGCCTTGGCCCAGAGAAGACGTCTGCGCTTCTGGATCGTGTTTAGATACGGCTGCTTCTTTGAACTATAGAGTTTTAGCTGGCAACGGCGGATGGCACGGTGAATTGTGTTCACAGATAATGTTCTCTGGAAATATTCCTGAGCCCATTTTGTGATTTTCCAATACAGAAGCATGCCTGTATGTGATGCCGTGCCGTCTAAGGGCCCGAAGATCACGGGCACCCAGTATGGTTTTCCGGCCTTGACCCTTACGCACAGAAATTCTTCCAGATTCTCTGAATCTTTTGATGATATTATGCACTGTAGATGATGATATGTTCAAACTCTTTGCAATTTTACACTGTCAAACTCCTTTCTGATATTGCTCCACTATTTGTTGGTGCAGAATTAGGGGGATCGGTGATCCTCTTCCCATCTTTACTTCTGAGAGCCGCTGCCACTCCAAGATGCTCTTTTTATACCCAGTCATGTTAATGACCTATTGCCAATTGACCTAATGAGTTGCAATTTGGTCCTTCAGCTGTTCCTTTTTTGTACCTTTAACTTTTCCAGCCTCTTATTGCCCCTGTCCCAACTTTTTTGAGATGTGTTGCTGTCATGAAATTTCAAATGAGCCAATATTTGGCATGAAATTTCAAAATGTCTCACTTTCGACATTTGATATGTTGTCTATGTTCTATTGTGAATACAATATCAGTTTTTGAGATTTGTAAATTATTGCATTCCGTTTTTATTTACAATTTGTACTTTGTCCCAACTTTTTTGGAATCGGGGTTGTACAATACTGTGCAAAAGTCTTCAAGTATATCTCACTGCAAGCCTGCGGGATTTGATGTAGGCAGAGAGAGAGAGAGAGAGAGAGAGAGAGAGAGAGAGATGTCACACACTTACCATATATGGTTAGGGATTGGGGTGGGGTCTGTCCTTATATGGTTTGATGTTCCAAGTCTTAGTCACATACAAGGAAATGTAAAGCTGTAAAGCAAAGTTGCCTTCAAAATAATGAAATTAAATGTTTCAACATAAAAACAAATACTGTGAAGAGAAGTAGGCTGTAATAAATGAAACAAAGTCAATATTTGGTGTGAGACGACCCTTTGCTTTAAAAAAAAATAGTAGTCTCAGGTACAGTGAGTGCAGTTTTATAAGGAAATGAGCTGTAGGTTTTACTGAGCGTCTTACAGAACCAGCCCCAGTTCTTCTGGACACTTTGTCACACTCGCTTCTTCATTTTGCACCAAAACCCAGCAGCCTTCATTATGTTGTTTTGTCTGAAAAGTGGTCTCTTACGTAATATGCTGTTTCTTTACTGACACACAAACATTTTTCTGTTGTGCTGAAGAGCTAATGTTTGGAAATCTAAAATGCTTTTGTACTGACTCAATAATGTAGAAGTAACAAAAATAAAACATCTATAACAGTTTGTATTAAATGAATAAGGAGCCTAAGACTTTTGCACAGTACTGTATATATTAATGTGTGAAGAAACTGAGAAACCTCATAAACTTTAACAAAACAGAGCAGGCAAAATTAGACAATCGGTACAAAAAGATAGCACAATAATGTAACTTCTTGTAGTTAGACTCCTGACTGAGAACCACATGAGTAACATAATGCGTAATGGTGTTGATAGCATATCATTATTTTTCTCCCCGTGTCTGCCTTACACTTTACTGCCAGTCAGAATAGATGCAACCCATTAACATAATAATAATTTATTACTCAGACAAGAAACTCCAAAAAAGATTAAATTTTCTAGAAGCTGATTTTATAACAATTACAAAACTAAAGATTTGAGGTCTCTAGCTCAAAGGATACATCCATTAGAGCATATGTTCCAAATGACTGCTGTTGTGCTGCAGACAAACTTGAAGCCGATGAGCGAAGTTGCCAATCACACTCTTCCTTCCTGATGGCACGAATCTTCTGGATGATGGCCACTTTCAGTTCAGCGATGGATTGAGGACGATTCTCATACACATGGTCTTTCAAGAACCCCCAAAGATAAAAATCTAGGGGGTTCAGATCGGGTGAATATGGAGACCACTCTGGTTCGCAGCGCTTGCTGATCAGCCGATGACGGAATCGGTGGTCCAGCCACTCCATTGTGATGCTGGCTGTATGTGGAGTTGCCCCATCTTGTTGGAACCATTGCACATCTCGATTCATGCCACGATGTGTCCCAAATGCCCTCCAGAACTTGTTGAGTACCACAAGGTAACGCTCCTTTGTGACAGTGACTGCCTCCTCGTCTGCATCTTCAAACCAAAATGGTCCGATTATGCCATGTTTTGAGATGGCCACCCAGGCTGTACATTTCACAGAGTGCAAGGGCCTTTGAAGCACCTCATCTGGGGTTTGTGTGCCCCAGAACACATTGTTCTTGCTATTGACATGCCCAGAGAGCAAGAAGTGTGCTTCGTTGCTGAACCAAACATCATCAAGAAAGTCATGATCCTCTTCGATCTTGTTTTTGAACCACCGGCACATCACAACACATTTTGCCATGTCAGCTGGTGTGAGTTTATGTTTGATCTGGATCCTGTATGGGTAAGCTGAAGATCCTTGATCATGATTCTTTGCACTGATGCACGTGAAAGACCCAGTTCTTGGCTCCGTCTTCAGATGGACTTTTTTGGACTCCTTCCGACAGAAACTCTCACTGCATCCACATTGTCAGGAGATCTTGCAGTCAGCTTCCTGCCAGATCTGGGTGTTTCTCCCTTCTTGTTGAGGTTGTTTACTAATCCTGTGGCTTGAAATTTGTGTGCCCAACAATAAATTTGGCTTTTTTGGGGATAGTTGCTGAAGTTGAACTTACTGTGAAATTTTGCTTGCACCGTTTTGAATGATTTTATTTCCAAATAAGTAGTAACACAAAATATTTTTTCTCCTTTGTCCTAGGCATTTTGACTAATAATTATTAGTTATGGTCTCCTCTCTTCAAATCTGAAAAATTAGAACAAGAACATTAATATTGGCAGAATTATTAACAGTGACATGGGTTGCATGTATTTTGAGACCCTCAAAATGTCTCTCCCCAATTACAACAATATACACCATATACAGCAGCCAATCATAGGTGGGTTTTTTTCTCCCAATTTTCTCCCTAATTTAGTCATGGCCAGTTCCCACCCAGGTCTCCCCTGTCATACGACAGCTACCAACCAAGGTAGCTGGTATCACTTACTTCCTCCAAGGCACATGACGCCAGCCGAGAGGGATTTTAATCTGTCTTATATTGTCATGTTAAACATTTGTTCAAGACAAATGTTCAACATGACAATATTACACAGATTAAAATTAAAGAGTTAAAATAAGGAGTGTGTGTGAAAGTTTTACCAAATATGTGTTTTTTTTCTCTCCCAATTTTCTCCCTAATTTAGTCATGGCCAGTTCCCACCCAGGTCTCCCCTGTCACATGACAGCTACCAACCAAGGTAGCTGGTATCACTTGCTTCCTCCAAGGCACATAACGCCAGCCGACTGCATCTTTTGAATCAAACTATAGGGGGCGGCATAACACATACTCAGAGGAAAGCTATCTGCCTGCTTCTGTATGCATGAGCTCACGGACACTTATGATTGGCTGGTGTATATGGTGTATATTGTTGTAATTGGGGAGAGGGATTATGCCATGCCTCTTCTCCCTGAGAGCACAGGCCAGTTTTGCTCTCTTAGGCTCCTGGTCATGAATTATCCCAAAAGTCTGTGGTATAATGGCTGTGGATTTGAACTTGCAGTCTGTAGATGATAGGGGTAAATGCTTTTCTGTTGTGACTTAGGAACATGTTTTTTTAAATATGTTGAACTGTCACCATATAGGCGGCACCATGGTGCAGTGGTTAGCACTGTCACCTCACAGCAGGTTCCGGGTTCGAACCTCATAGTCGACAGGGGCCTTTCTATGCGAAGTTTGCATGTTCTTCCTGTGTCTGCATGGCTTTCCTCCAGGTGCTCCAGTTTCCCCCACAGTCCAAATACATGCAGTTAGGTTACCTGGCTACTCTAAATTGCCCATAGGTGTGAATGGTTGGTCTGGAAACCCTGAAAATGGGAGGGTTGTTGCAGGAAGGGCATCTGCTGTAAAACTATGCTCCAATGAATATGATATGTCAAGGACATGGCAGTGACCCCATACGCATAAGTGTGACAAGCTGGAAGAAGTTGAACTGTCACCATATATACTATGCTTTTTGAACACCTCAATCCAGATTTAGTTCCCCTTAACTGCTATAATAACCTCCACTCTTCTGGGAAGGCTTTTCACTAGATTTTGTCAGTGATGTGAGACACTGGGGGACAGTCAGCATTCCAGTTCATCCCAAAAGTCTTCAGTAGGCTTGAGGTCAGGTCTCTGTGCAGGTCACTTGAGTTCTTCCAGACCATCGTTGACAAACCATGACTTCATGGAGCTTACTTCGTGCACAGGGGCTTTGCCTTGCTGGAACAGGTTTGAGCTCAGGCCCTTGAAGGGAAATCTTAATGCTACAAAATACAAAGATGTTCTAGAAAATTTGTGCTTTCAAACTTTGTGGCTACAGTTTGGGGAAGACCCATGTATGGACTTGATGGTCAGGTGCCCACATATCTTTGGCCATATGGTGTATTTGCAAACACCCATATCCAGAGGGCACAAGTAAGGTATTGAGCCGCCAGAACGACTTCAGTGCACCTTGACATCACTATATTGCCAAAAGTATTTGCTCACCCATCCAAATTACCGGAATCAGGTGTTCCAATCACTTCCATGGCCACAGGTGTATAAAATCAAGCACCTCGGCATGCAGACTGTTTTTACAGTTTGGAGCTGGCCCCTTCCTCTTCCAACATGACTGTGCACCGGTGCACAAAGCAAGGCCCATAAAGACATGGATGACAGAGTCTGGTGTGGATGAACTTGACTGGCCTGCACAGAGTCCTGACCTCAACCCAATAGAACACCTTTGGGATGAATTAGAGCGGAGACTGAGAGCCAGGCCTTCTCGTCCAACATCAGTGTGTGACCTCACAAATGCACTTCTGGAAGAATGGTCAAAAATTCCCATAAACACACTCCTAAACCTTGTGGACAGCCTTCCCAGAAGAGTTGAAGCTGTTCTAGCTGCAAAGGGTGGACCGACGTCATATTGAACCCTATGGATTAGGAATGGGATGTCACTTAAGGTCATATGTGAGTCAAGGCAGGTGAGCAAATAGTTTTGGCAATATAGTGTAGATTTTAAAACTCTCTGAAATTTCATGGAGGGATGAACACCAGACTTCCAAAATATATTCCGTCATTTGGAAGATGGTGCTGAAGAATATTAATACAACAGTCTCTCTTAGGTTTAAATATGGTGAGTGTTAAGACTATACTATATGACTTGTATCATTTTGATCCTTATCAAACTATTCAGTGAGCCCTCATGCCCTGTGGATGAGGGTGGAGTCATCCTGATAGAGACCACTCCCATCAGGATAGTGATAAAGATGATGATTCAGAATAATTGACTTGCAGTGAATCTTCCCTGTAAGGGGACAAGCAGATTTGAACAATGCCAGTAAAATAAATACATCTCACAGCATAACAGTGCCACAATAATTTTTCTTTGTCACCAACCTTGATTGCCTTTTCACACAAAATACTCAGCTATAGAGGCTTTGCACCATCACGTGACCCCCATAGCAACGGTAACTATGCTGCTATGACAGGAGGCATGGTTGTGCTTCATTCAGATGAGTTAGTTGTTATTGGTCGGCATGGGAAGGTTTTACTGCGTTTTTGGACATGCAAATTGTTTTGAACAAAACAAATGCAGATTTTTTAATTTACCAAAAGTAATTCATCTTCAGGGGAAAAAATTAGAGAGATTTCTAAACATAGAAGGGAAAAATGGCTCACAAACATACAAAGTGCAGCGAGGTGCTCATTCTTATACACTTAAGTGAACAGGAACCCTCAAGCTATGGTCAAACTACAGCTCGCGATGCTTTGCCATGGGTTATCGATGAAAATGAGGCATTTTGGTGAGGGTGCATGGCGATATACAGGCGAGCTCAAAGTTGTGGTCACACAGCAGGTGAACATTTGACTGTCACACTTTCGCATGCTCAAGTGGCTGCACTTGCTCACGGGACCCAGTTGTTATGGGAAACACCTGATGCTGATTTGAATGCAATCAGCACACTCAGATAAGGACACAGAGGCTTTGTGAAGTATTTTCACTGTCACATTTGTTTCTAGCCATGTTTATGACTCTGCTTTTATTTTCTTTTGTGTTTTGTTATTGTAAATATCACACCTCAGGGCTTTCCCCAGAAAAAAAATATCAGAGCGGTGCTACTAATGCTGCCTGGCCTGGAAGGCCCAGAAGGCTGCTTGGGGGGTCCGGGGGCATGCTCCCCTGGAAAATTTTGAAATTAGAGACTTCAGATGGTGCATTCTGGGGGCATCTAGGACTGATTTAGACACAATTCAACATTATTAAATTTGCTGTATTCTTTACCTTGTCAAATATTCAAGGGGCAAAATTTCAAGGGCAAAATTAGACTTGAAATGAAAATGTTTCGGAGCACGCCTCTTCATTTTCCAGTTCCAGGATGCCAGGAACAGAATCAAGGTCAAATCATACAACAGTGCCATCTAGTGACCAGCACCTAGAATGTGGTTTTATGTATGGCCGCGAATGGCAGTCTGTACATGCAGCGAAACCCTCTATTTTCATTTCTTGGTTGAGTACCAGGATCGTCTAGACCTATATATTACAATATCTTCCTATTTCTATAGTTATTGCTCATTTTCAGAGGGGAATAGGAGATATTTAGGTGTGGAAAGTACAACCCTGATTCCAAAAAAGTTGGGACAAAGTACAAATTGTAAATAAAAATGGAATGCAATAATTTACAAATCTCAAAAACTGATATTGTATTCACAATAGAACATAGACAACATATCAAATGTCGAAAGTGAGACATGTTGAAATTTCATGCCAAATATTGGCTCATTTGAAATTTCATGACAGTAACCCATCTCAAAAAAGTTGGGACAGGGGCAATAAGAGGCTGGAAAAGTTAATGGTACAAAAAAGGAACAGCTGAAGGACCAAATTGCAACTCATTAGGTCAATTGGCAATAGGTCATTAACATGACTGGGTACAAAAAGAGCATCTTGGAGTGGCAGCGGCTCTCAGAAGTAAAGATGGGAATAGGATCACCAATCCCCCTAATTCTGTGCTGACAAATAGTGGAACAATATCAGAAAGGAGTTCGACAGTGTAAAATTGCAAAGAGTTTGAACATATCATCATCTACAGTGCATAATATCATCAAAAGATTCAGAGAATCTGGAAGAATCTCTGTGCGTAAGGGTCAAGGCCAGAAAACCATACTGGGTGCCCGTGATCTTCGGGCCCTTAGACGGCACTGCATCACATACAGGCATGCTTCTGTATTGGAAATCACAAAATGGGCTCAGGAATATTTCCAGAGAACATTATCTGTGAACACAATTCACCGTGCCATCCACCATTGCCAGCTAAAACTCTATAGTTCAAAGAAGAAGCCATATCTAAACATGATCCAGAAGCGCAGACATCTTCTCTGGGCCAAGGCTCATTTAAAATGGACTGTGGCAAAGTGGAAAACTGTTCTGTGGTCAGACGAATCAAAATTTGAAGTTCTTTATGGAAATCAGGGACGCCGTGTCATTCGAACTAAAGAAGAGAAGGACGACCCAAGTTGTTATCAGCGCTCAGTTCAGAAGCCTGCATCTCTGATGGTATGGGGTTGCATTAGTGCGTGTGGCATGGGCAGCTTACACATCTGGAAAGACACCATCAATGCTGAAAGGTATATCCAGGTTCTAGAGCAACATATGCTCCCATCCAGACGACGTCTCTTTCAGGGAAGACCTTGCATTTTCCAGCATGACAATGCCAAACCACATACTGCATCAATTACAGCATCATGGCTGCGTAGAAGAAGGGTCCGGGTACTGAACTGGCCAGCCTGCAGTCCAGATCTTTCATCCATAGAAAACATTTGGTGCATCATAAAACGGAAGATACGACAAAAAACACCTAAGACAGTTGAGCAACTAGAATCCTACATTAGACAAGAATGGGTTAACATTCCTATCCCTAAACTTGAGCAACTTGTCTCCTCAGTCCCCAGACGTTTACAGACTGTTGTAAAGAGAAAAGGGGATGTCTCACAGTGGTAAACATGGCCTTGTCCCAACTTTTTTGAGATGTGTTGTTGTCATGAAATTTAAAATCACCTAATTTTTCTCTTTAAATGATACATTTTCTCAGTTTAAACATTGTAAATAAAAACGGAATGCAATGATGTGGAAGTTTCAAAATTCCATATTTTCTTCAGAATAGAACACAGATGACATATCACATCATATATCATCTGTGTTCTATTCTGAAGAAAATATGGAATTTTGAAACTTCCACATCATTGCATTCCGTTTTTATTTACAATTTGTACTTTGTCCCAACTTTTTTGAAATCGGGGTTGTACTCTGCATTGTTCAATTCATGGTACTGATTTTCTTTTTTTTTGGTGTGCAAGTGACAGCGCGGTGCTGACGTCGTACAGCACGGCAGAGCATCCGCGTATCCACACTTTGGGGAAAGCCCTGCACCTGCTAATAAACACTCTTCCTGCACTTAGATCTGTCTACTGCTGCATACCTGACAGAATACTTGCAAAGTCTCTGTGAAAACAGTGTGCTGATTGCACTCAAATCGGCATCAGGTGTTTCCCATAACAACTGGGTCCCAAGCGTGCACACAACACACTCCAAAGCATCCCAGAATGTAAATGCACTTTTTAAGTCTCGGCGAAGGTTAGGCAATGCCGAGCCGCTGTTTTGAGGCTCATGTTCACTTCACTGTATTAGAATGAGCTCCTTGCTGCAGTTCTGAAATAAATTTTTTAGAATTCTTACCTTCGTGGAAATGAACTGAGCATCATAGGGTTTTTGACCTCTTTGTTCGACACCGAGTCCCGCTGAATGTTTGTGAGCCATTTTTCCTTTCTAAGTTTAGAAATTTCTCTTGTTTTTCCCCCAGTGATGAATTACTTTTGGTAAATTAAAAAATCTGATGTCTGTTTTGTTCAGAATGATTTGCACATCCAAAAATACAGCAAAACCTTCCCATAATGATCAATAACAACTAACTTGTCTGAATGAAGCACTACAAGCGTGCCCCCTGTCATGGCGGCATAATTACCGTTGCTATGGGGTCACGTGACGGTGCAAAGCCTCTGCAGTCTTCATATTGTTCTTACAGAAGACCGGTATCAGGAGGTGATCACCAATTTGGCTTTTTTTTTTTTCCTACAGCAGCGGTAAATTTTAGGAATGTACCAAAATAGATGAGGACAGCGGTGCCCTTGAATACAAAGACTTTGTGATTATGACATTGTAAGTAGAAAACATGACCAACAATTTCAGATTTCACAGTACACTGTCACAGCAGTAAATCATACAGGCCTACTTCCAGTGGATGGTCTGAACACAGAAATTTGCTGTCATCAGGAATTCAGGTGCAAAGCCGAGTTTTCTGATCACATAGCTTTGCAAAATGAGAGTTACACATGATATTAATTTGGATTTTTACAGCATGGTTCAGAAAATAAAAGTACAGCAGAGCAAATCTTTGTTTTTGTCTGCCTTATAAGTTATTCATAACACACAGCAGTGGTCGCTTGTCATACTTGTATACATCCCTTGTGAAATAAAGTGTCAGTGTGAACGGAGTGAACTTAGTCAAAGAAAAAAAAAGTTTAAAAGTGTTAAGTTTGTTGTGAGATATAGGAAACACTGTCAATGCAATTCAGAATAAGGTTCTCTATTTATTCACACTTTGGTTTTCAGTAACTGTTGTGAGCTTTTCAGGGTCACGCTGGGTCTGGAGTCTATTCCAGGAACACACCCTGAGACACCAGTCAATTACAGCCCTCCTGGTGTCTGGGGGTGTATACTTACCTCATCTCTGTTTCCCAGGATAGTCTCCAGATCCACCATCATAAAGTAGTTTATTTGAATAAGTACAGATAAAAGTATCAATTCAGTATGCAATAAGTGAAACCTACTTTCATTGCCAAGTCCGTACTCTAAGTTGATAACAGTTCATAAATTATACAAGTGATTTGTCTAGTTCAGTCTAGTTGAGTAGAATTTGAAACTATTTGTTTTTCCATCAGATGGGATTCTTATATAACTCCATCTATCAATCGTCCTATCTGTCAGATTTATGTCTCAGTCTTGCCATCTGGTACTTGGCATGAAGTATTGTCTATCACCAGCAGGTAATAAAGATGAGTCTGATTAACCACTGCATATACAGTATAGCTTTAAAACGACATGTGGAAAGAAATGCCAGCTCATCTTTTGCATAATGATGAGCCCTGAAGTACCTGCAGGGAACAGATGTGCTTTTATGTTTGGCAGTAAAAGTTTTAGTTTGATGAAGGTCTCCGGTTTCAGGCCAACAGATGAGTCACAATGAAGACAGACAGTGTGTATTTATTTCATAGAACCTACAATGATAAATCATCAGGCAATTATGGTCATACCAATCTAACCATGCATTAAAAAAAAGACAAAATCTGAGAAAATAAGCCAAACAAGAACCTTCAACGGACGGCACGGTGGTGTAGTGGTTAGCGCTGTCGCCTCACAGCAAGAAGGTCCGGGTTCGAGCCCCGTGGCCGGCGAGGGCCTTTCTGTGCGGAGTTTGCATGTTCTCCCCGTGTCCGCGTGGGTTTCCTCCGGGTGCTCCGGTTTCCCCCACAGTCCAAAGACATGCAGGTTAGGTTAACTGGTGACTCTAAATTGACCGTAGGTGTGAGTGTGAATGGTTGTCTGTGTCTATGTGTCAGCCCTGTGATGACCTGGCGACTTGTCCAGGGTGTACCCCGCCTTTCGCCCGTAGTCAGCTGGGATAGGCTCCAGCTTGCCTGCGACCCTGTAGAAGGATAAAGCGGCTAGAGATAATGAGATGAGATGAGACTTTTGGTGGTGATCAGGATCACTGATCTGCAATGATCCATGAAAAATGGGATTTTTTTCAATCACTTATAACTCTGTCAATTTTCATGACTTTTTTCAATCAGTTTATTTTTTTTTTAAATGAGGGCAGCAGGGCACACCTTTTCCTCACTAAGCGTCATTATCTCTCTCTTACCATTCTGGATCGATAGGGTCCAGTGACCAGACATCCCAGTTTGTAACAGCTAGAACAAATTACTATGACTTTAGTCACAGTCTCTGTCTAGTTTTTTATTGCATCCTCATGCAGAGGCACCTGAATAATATAATGTGCTGGAGTGCAAATGGACTGCAAACTGGATTTAAGACCTCGCTGAACATGTTGCATCTTAAACAGTAATCTCACTTCATCATCAGTCAACACATACTCTATGAATCATTGTGTTTGCCATTTTTTGATCAAGAACTTTTGTCCATGTTGATGTTTTTCCCCCAGTACACATCCTCTTAGCATTATTCTTCAGATGTTTGACATAATAGTTTCTGACATACTGTCACCACTCACTAAGCTTGTGTGCTCATGTGAGCAGTTTCGAATCGTTTTTGCGTTTTCATGTGGACAGAGATATTTTCGAAAAGTGCTATTTATGCGGATGGGAACTGTTTTGAAATGAAGGTGTAAAAACTTATCAAAAGTTTTCAAAACATATCCATATACAGTCCTGTGCAAAAGTCTTAGGCACATGGAAAGAAATGCTATAGACCAAAAATGGCTTAAAAATAATGAAATGAAATGTTTCACCATTAAAAAATTACTATAAACAGTAAGCAGTAAGCCATAATAAATGAAACAAAGTCAATATTTCGTGTGAGACGACCCTTTGCTGAAAAAAAAAGTAGTCTCAGGTACAGTGAGTGCAGTTTGATAAGGAAATGAGCTGTAGGTTTTACTGAGCATCTTACAGAACTAGGTTCTTCTGGACACTTTGTCACACTTGCTTCTTCATTTTGCACCAAAACCCAGCAGGCTTCATTATGTTTTCTTTTTTAATCTGAAAGTGGTCTCTTATGTAATATGCTGCTCAGATAAAAACATTTTTTTTCTGTAACATTTAATTTTGTGCTGGAAAACAAACATTTGGACTCTAAAATGCTTTTGTATTGATTCGATAATGTAGAAGTCATAAAAGATAAATTTATAACAAAATTTGAATGAAAAAAAAAACCCCAGGATGCCTTAGACTTTTGCACAGTACTGTATGTGTGAACTAGAGGTGTAAGCAGTGCTACTATCCAGACCTGTATTTGTTTAGTGTTCCAGATTGCCATACCTGTATCCAGATTTTGACCGGAAGTGGGTCTTACTTCATCAGAAGGGTTTCTTTACTTCCTTCCTTCCTTCAATTTAAATTTGAAACCTACTATTATACTACGGAGCCCCCTAATTAGGGTCATGGTGGGGATTTTTTGAGCTACTTTTGCATTTCTCTCACAATACTTTTTTGTGTTAACCCTAGCCCACTGTGCCCCCGGAAACATTGGAAAACACTGGAACACTAGCTCTGACAGTTCTTCAACATCAGCTATATCACTCGAATTCATACAGTAAATACTTGTTAAGCTAATTTTTAATTAAAAAAATCCTACTTGTTATTTTTGTTAATGCCTTAATTTAGTTGGCTTTATTTCCATAAATACTGTATCTTGAATTAAACAACCATAATCCTGACCAGGCAGCTCCTTTTATAATGTGCATAATGTGAAATGCAACACATACACCTCGGGACTGTGCACCTTACACAGTCAGCACATACACCTCGGGACTGTGCACCTTACACAATCAGCACATACACCTCGGGACTGTGCACCTTACACAGTCAGCACATACACCTCGGGACTGTGCACCTTACACAGTCAGCACATATACCTCGGGACTGTGCACCTTACACACAACACATACACCTCGGGACTGTGCACCTTACACACAACACATACACCTCAGGACTGTGCACCTTACACAGTCAGCACATACACCTCGGGACTGTGCACCTTACACAGTCAGCACATACACCTCGGGACTGTGCACCTTACACAGTCAGCACATACACCTCGGGACTGTGCACCTTACACAGTCAGCACATACACCTCAGGACTGTGCACCTTACACAGTCAGCACATACACCTCGGGACTGTGCACCTTACACAGTCAGCACATACACCTCGGGACTGTGCACCTTACACACAACACATACACCTCGGGACTGTGCACCTTACACACAACACATACACCTCGGGACTGTGCACCTTACACACAACACATACACCTCGGGACTGTGCACCTTACACACAACACATACACCTCGGGACTGTGCACCTTACACACAACACATACACCTCGGGACTGTGCACCTTACACAGTCAGCACATACACCTCGGGACTGTGCACCTTACACAGTCAGCACATACACCTCGGGACTGTGTACCTTACACACAGCACATACACCTCGGGACTGTGCACCTTACACACAACACATACACCTCAGGACTGTGCACCTTACACACAACACATACACCTCGGGACTGTGCACCTTACACACAACACATACACCTCGGGACTGTGCACCTTACACAATCAGCACATACACCTCGGGACTGTGCACCTTACACAGTCAGCACATACACCTCGGGACTGTGCACCTTACACACAACACATACACCTCGGGACTGTGCACCTTACACAGTCAGCACATACACCTCGGGACTGTGCACCTTACACAGTTAGCACATACACCTCGGGACTGTGCACCTTACACAGTCAGCACATACACCTCGGGACTGTGCACCTTACACAGTCAGCACATACACCTCGGGACTGTGCACCTTACACAGTCAGCACATACAACTTGGGACTGTGCACCTTACACAGTCAGCACATACACCTCAGGACTGTGCACCTTACACAGTCAGCACATACACCTCGGGACTGTGCACCTTACACACAACACATACACCTCGGGACTGTGCACCTTACACACAACACATACACCTCGGGACTGTGCACCTTACACACAACACATACACCTCAGGACTGTGCACCTTACACACAACACATACACCTCGGGACTGTGCACCTTACACACAACACATACACCTCGGGACTGTGCACCTTACACAGTCAGCACATACACCTCGGGACTGTGTACCTTACACACAGCACATACACCTCGGGACTGTGCACCTTACACACAGCACATACACCTTGGGACTGTGCACCTTACACACAACACATACACCTCGGGACTGTGCACCTTACACAGTCAGCACATACACCTCGGGACTGTGCACCTTACACACAACACATACACCTCGGGACTGTGCACCTTGCACAGTCAGCACATACACCTCGGGACTGTGTACCTTACACAATCAGCACATACACCTCGGGACTGTGCACCTTACACAATCAGCACATACACCTCGGGACTGTGCACCTTACACAGTCAGCACATACACCTCGGGACTGTGCACCTTACACACAACACATACACCTCGGGACTGTGCACCTTACACAGTCAGCACATACACCTCGGGACTGTGCACCTTACACAGTTAGCACATACACCTCGGGACTGTGCACCTTACACAGTCAGCACATACACCTCGGGACTGTGCACCTTACACAGTCAGCACATACACCTCGGGACTGTGCACCTTACACAGTCAGCACATACAACTCGGGACTGTGCACCTTACACAGTCAGCACATACACCTCAGGACTGTGCACCTTACACACAACACATACACCTCGGGACTGTGCACCTTACACACAACACATACACCTCGGGACTGTGCACCTTACACACAACACATACACCTCAGGACTGTGCACCTTACACACAACACATACACCTCGGAACTGTGCACCTTACACACAACACATACACCTCAGGACTGTGCACCTTACACACAACACATACACCTCGGGACTGTGCACCTTACACAGTCAGCACATACACCTCGGGACTGTGTACCTTACACACAGCACATACACCTCGGGACTGTGCACCTTACACACAACACATACACCTCGGGACTGTGCACCTTACACAATCAGCACATACACCTCGGGACTGTGCACCTTACACAGTCAGCACATACACCTCGGGACTGTGCACCTTACACAGTCAGCACATACACCTCGGGACTGTGCACCTTACACAGTCAGCACATACACCTCGGGACTGTGCACCTTACACAGTCAGCACATACACCTCGGGACTGTGCACCTTACACAGTCAGCACATACAACTCGGGACTGTGCACCTTACACAGTCAGCACATACACCTCAGGACTGTGCACCTTACACACAACACATACACCTCGGGACTGTGCACCTTACACACAACACATACACCTCGGGACTGTGCACCTTACACACAACACATACACCTCAGGACTGTGCACCTTACACACAACACATACACCTCGGGACTGTGCACCTTACACACAACACATACACCTCAGGACTGTGCACCTTACACACAACACATACACCTCGGGACTGTGCACCTTACACAGTCAGCACATACACCTCGGGACTGTGCACCTTACACAGTCAGCACATACACCTCGGGACTGTGCACCTTACACACAACACATACACCTCAGGACTGTGCACCTTACACACAACACATACACCTCGGGACTGTGCACCTTACACACAACACATACACCTCGGGACTGTGCACCTTACACACAACACATACACCTCGGGACTGTGCACCTTACACACAACACATACACCTTGGGACTGTGCACCTTACACACAACACATACACCTCGGGACTGTGCACCTTACACACAACACATACACCTCGGGACTGTGCATCTTACACAGTCAGCACATACACCTCGGGACTGTGTACCTTACACACAGCACATACACCTCGGGACTGTGCACCTTACACAGTCAGCACTTACACCTCGGGACTGTGCACCTTACACAGTCAGCACATACACCTCAGGACTGTGCACCTTACACACAGCACATACACCTCGGGACTGTGCACCTTACACACAGCACATACACCTCGGGACTGTGCACCTTACACACAACACATACACCTCGGGACTGTGCACCTTACACACAACACATACACCTCGGGACTGTGCACCTTACACACAGCACATACACCTCGGGACTGTGCACCTTACACACAACACATACACCTCGGGACTGTGCACCTTACACAGTCAGCACATACACCTCGGGACTGTGTACCTTACACACAACACATACACCTCGGGACTGTGCACCTTACACAGTCAGCACATACACCTCGGGACTGTGCACCTTACACACAGCACATACACCTCGGGACTGTGCACCTTACACACAGCACATACACCTCGGGACTGTGCACCTTACACACAACACATACACCTCGGGACTGTGCACCTTACACACAACACATACACCTCGGGACTGTGCACCTTACACACAACACATACACCTCGGGACTGTGCACCTTACACACAACACATACACCTTACCTTACCTTGCAATACTTCATAATGTGTAATATTTTATCTTATGTGTCTCTCTTGTGCAATAATTTATAATGTGACTGTCTCTGTGCAATACTTTATATGTGCAATACCTCACTCCATAATATGTAACACAACACATACACCTCTTTTCCTTCAATACTGCTTGTGGCCACATAACACTAAAATCCTCTTGCATACATGACACCTAGTGTCAACCAACCAGTGTTGTGGTCGAGTCACTGAACCTCGAGCCTGAGTCCAGTTTCAAGTCCGAGCCAAGTCATTAAAGAAAATTTAAAGTTGAGTCCACTACTGATCTGAGTCCTACACAAGCCCTGTGTGGCAGCGGGGGCGTGGTCAAGCGCCGGTCTGTGACAGGAGGGCGGAGTCAGGGAAGGTGAGTGGCAGAATCACTACACCTGAGAGCAATTAACCTGTGTTTGTGTGTCTTCCCAGTGACCGCGCCCTATATAAGGAGGGAGAGCAGACAGCAGAGGAGCTCTTCCCTGAACAGACACCCGTCGTGTGTGTGTGTCTGTTTGTGTGACTGTTAGACTGAAAAGTGTGACAATAAATGCTAAATTGGAACCTGATCTCTGTCCTGCCATCCTCTGTGCTCCACCCACCTACTCCGAACTGCCACAGTGTTGCCGAAACCCGGGATCTGGAGCACAGCAGCCTCACAGCCCCATGGAGTCCTCCCCGTTCGCTGAACTGGTCCATGCCCTCGCCACGGCCCAGCAAAGCCAGCACCAGGCGCTACTCACCCTCCAAAAGGAGCAGGAACAGCGGTTCGAGGCCCTGGTGTTGGCCCAGCAAGAAGATCGACAGGCGTTCCGGCACCTCCTCGTGTTGGCGGGGTCCACCAGCGCTCCTACCACAGGCCCGTCTCCCCTCACCGTAACCAAGATGGGCCCGCAGGACGACCCCAAGGCATTCATCACGCTCTTTGAGCAAGTCGCCGAAGCCTCGGGATGGCCGATGGAGCAGCACGCGGCGCGCCTCCTCCCCCTGCTCACGGGAGAAGCACAGCTGGCCGCGCTACAGCTCCCTGCCGACCACCGGCTGGCCTACACGGACCTCCGCCGGGCCGTCCTCCAGCGCGTGAGGCGCACTCCAGAACAGCAGCGCCAGCGCTTCCGCGCGCTGCACTTGGAGGAAGTTGGCCGGCCGTTCGCGTTTGGCCAGCAGCTCCGGGACGCCTGCTGGCGGTGGCTGAGGGCCAACAACCGCGACGCCGAAGGAATCATCGACCAGGTGGTGCTGGAACAGTTTGTCGCTCGCTTGCCAGCAGGAACTGCGGAGTGGGTCCGGTGCCACCGCCCGGCGTCGCTGGATCAGGCAGTCGAGCTGGCGGAGGACCATTTGGCGGCTGTCCCGGCGGCAGGACAGCAGATGGCATCTTCTCTTCTCTCCTCTCTCTCTCTCCCCCTCCTCCTGTGTCCTGTCCTCGCCCCAGTCCCCCACCGCGGAGGCGGGGGCCGGCACCACCCCAGCCGTCCCGCCGCACCCGCGGTGCCCTCCCGTTTCTCCCTTCTGTGTCTGTCTCTCCCCCACCTCAGGTGAGTGAGCCCCAGATCACCGGTGCAGAGGGAAAGCCCGGGCCGGTTTGCTGGTGCTGCGGGGAGCCGGGCCACCTTCAACAGCAGTGCATGGCAATGGAAGTGGGCGCGGTGGTTTGGATCCCCGACGTGCCAGAGGCTGCCCTCGATCGGGCCGGAGCGTATCGCATACCGGTGAGTATCCAAGGGGCAACATATCAGGCGTTGGTGGATTCTGGTTGTAATCAGACCTCAATTCGCCAAAGCCTGGTTCAAAATGAGGCATTGGGAGGAGCACAAGGGGTGAAGGTGTTGTGTGTGCATGGGGATGTTCACCGCTACCCTTTGGTGTCGGTCCACATTATTTTCAGAGGGGAAAAATTTATAGTGAAGGCGGCGGTTAATCCTCGCCTTACCCACTCTTTAATTTTGGGGACTGATTGGCCGGGATTTCGGGGTTTAATGACACGCCTAGTAAAGAGTGGGTCCTGCCATTTGACAGGGGGAGGTCCCGATGTTGCTTTGGTGGGAGCAGCTGTCACAGAGCCGTCTACGTCATCTCTGCATCAGAGTGAGGAGCCGCCGGCTCCTCCTCTCTCTATTGGGGAATCCCTCACGGATTTCCCATTAGAGCAGTCGCGAGACGAGACTCTGCGGCATGCGTTTGACCAAGTGAGAGTAATCGATGGTCAAACGCTCCAGCCGAACGCCACCCTGTCCTTCCCCTACTTCGCGATTATGAAGGATAGATTATACCGAGTGACGCAGGACACTCAAACTAAAGAGCGAGTCACGCAGCTTTTAATTCCGAAGAGCCGCCGGCAATTGGTATTCCAGGCGGCTCACTTTAATCCCATGGCTGGACACTTGGGGCAGGATAAAACACTAGCCCGAATAATGGCCCGATTCTATTGGCCGGGGATTCGTGGCGATGTCCGTAGGTGGTGTACGGCATGCCGTGAATGCCAGTTAGTAAATCCAGCGGCCATTCCAAAAGCGCCTTTGCGTCCTCTTCCATTAATCGAGACCCCATTTGAGAGAATTGGGATGGATCTCGTCGGGCCATTAGATCGGTCAGCACGAGGGTACCACTTTATATTAGTTCTGGTGGACTATGCAACGCGATACCCGGAAGCAGTGCCTCTGCGCAATATCTCAGCACGCAGTATTACAGAGGTGCTCTTCCGCGTCATCTCCCAAGTTGGAATCCCGAAAGAGATTCTGACTGATCAAGGCACTACGTTTATGTCACGAACACTGCACGAACTGTATGGGTTATTGGGGATTAAGCCGATCCGCACCAGCGTGTATCACCCACAAATGGACGGTTTAGTGGAACGGTTCAACCGCACCCTCAAAAATATTATTAAAAAATTCGTAAGTGAGGACGCACGTAATTGGGATAAGTGGCTCGAACCCTTGTTGTTCTCAGTGCGAGAGGTCCCCAAGCCTCCACGGGGTTCTCCCCGTTCGAATTATTATATGGGCGTAAGCCGCGCGGCATCCTGGACGTGCTGCGGGAAAATTGGGAGGAGGGACCTTCACAAAGCAAGAACGAAATTCAGTACGTTATGGACCTGTGCGCAAAACTCCACACGCTTACCCACCTAACTCAGGAGAATTTGCGGCAGGCCCAGGAACGGCAAGCCCGCCTGTACAACAAGGGTACGCGCCTTAGAGAGTTCACACCGGGAGATAAGGTACTCGTACTGTTGCCCACGTCGAGCTCCAAATTGATCGCCAAGTGGCAAGGACCCTTTGAGGTCACACAGCGAGTCGAGGACGTCTACTATGAGGTGAGGCGAACGGACAGGGGTGGGGCACTACAGATTTACCACCTCAATCTGCTTAAACTCTGGAACGAGGAGGTCCCCGTGGCATTGGTGTCGGTGGTTCCGGAGAAGGCGGAGCTGGGGCTGGAGGTTCAAAAAGGGACATTGGCATCACATACCTCTCCGGTCCCCTGTGGAGACCACCTCTCCCCGACCCAACTCACGGAGGTCGCCCAGTTGCAGACCGAGTTTTCGGACGTGTTCTCGCCCCTGCCCAGTCGCACTAACCTCATAGAGCACCACATAGAGACGCCCCCGGGGGTGGTAGTGCGTAGCCACCCTTACAGGCTACCTGAACACAAAAAAAAGGTGGTTCGGGAAGAACTTCAGACCATGCTCGAAATGGGCATCGTCGAGGAGTCCCACAGTGACTGAAGCAGCCCGGTGGTCTTGGTACCCAAGGCTGACAGGTCGGTCCGGTTCTGTGTGGACTATAGAAAAGTCAATGCGGTGTCTAAATTCGACGTGTACCCAATGCCTCGTATTGATGAGTTGCTCGATTGACTAGGCACGGCTCGCTTTTATTCGACACTGGATTTGACGAAGGGATATTGGCAGATCCCCTTGACTCCACTATCCCGAGAAAAAACGGCCTTTTCCACACCGTTTGGGTTACACCAATTCGTCACACTTCCGTTTGGGCTGTTTGGGGCACCCGCTACGTTTCAGCGGCTGATGGACCGGGTCCTCCGCCCCCATGCCACCTATGCGGCCGCCTATCTTGATGACATCATCATATATAGTAATGACTGGCCGAGGCACCTGGAACACCTAAGGGCCATCCTTAGGTCGCTGAGGCGAGCGGGTCTCACAGCCAACCCAAAGAAGTGTGCGATTGGGCGGCTGGAAGTACGGTATCTGGGCTTCCACTTGGGCAATGGGCAGGTGCGTCCCCAAATTAACAAGATCGCAGCAATTGCGGCCTGCCCGAGGCCCAAGACCAAAAAGGGGGTGAGACAGTTCCTGGGGCTGGCTGGCTATTATCGTAGGTTTATACCTAATTATTCGGATGTCACCAGCCTGCTGACTGATCTCACTAAAAAGGGGGCACCAGATCCGGTCCAGTGGACGGAGCAATGCCAGCGGGCTTTCTCTGAGGTAAAGGCTGCACTGTGTGGGGGGCCACTATTACACTCCCCTGACTTTTCTCTCCCTTTTGTGTTGCAGACCGACGCGTCAGACAGAGGGCTGGGGGCGGTTTTGTCCCAGGAGGTGGAGGGGGAGGACCGCCCCCTCCTGTACATTAGCAGGAAGCTGTCAGTGCGTGAGGGGCGCTACAGCACAATTGAAAAAGAGTGTCTAGCGATCAAATGGGCGGTCCTCGCCCTCCGTTACTACCTGCTGGGGCGCCCTTTCACCCTCTGTTCGGACCACGCGCCTGTCCAGTGGCTCCACTGCATGAAGGATGCCAACGCGCGGATCACCCGTTGGTATCTGGCACTCCAACCCTTCAATTTCAAGGTGGTCCACAGGCCGGGGGCGCAGATGGTCGTGGCGGACTTCCTCTCCCGTCGGGGGGGGAAGTTGGCTGCAGGCCGGATGGCCACCCGGCCTGAGTCGGGCGGTGGGGGTATGTGGCAGCGGGGGCGTGGTCAAGCGCCGGTCTGTGACAGGAGGGCAGAGTCAGGGAAGGTGAGTGGCAGAATCACTACACCTGAGAGCAATTAACCTGTGTTTGTGTGTCTTCCCAGTGACCGCGCCCTATATAAGGAGGGAGAGCAGACAGCAGAGGAGCTCTTCCCTGAACAGACACCCGTCGTGTGTGTGTGTCTGTTTGTGTGACTGTTAGACTGAAAAGTGTGACAATAAATGCTAAATTGGAACCTGATCTCTGTCCTGCTGTCCTCTGTGCTCCACCCACCTACTCCGAACTGCCACACCCTGCTATCAACAGGGCAAATAACATGAGAGAGGGTTAACACTAGCTAGTTCATTGCTCAGCAAGCAACCCCCACTATCAACAGAGCAATGAACATAGCATGTCACTTCCTTCCCTGGGTGGAGTCTTACCAAATGATGATTGAAGTTCGAGGTTGTCCCCGTCGTCTCCTCGATAGTTCTTCTACATATGGAACACACAGCAGTGCATTTTTTCCCACTGCACAAGAAGTCTGTATAAGCAAAGCGGACAATCCTAGTGGCTTCTCTCCAGGCATTTTAGTGCTATTAACATTAGTTTGTTCCTGAACATGACGTATGAACAGGTGAATATGCATTCTCTTGCACAAAATTAGTATAAAAATGAATGTAGATATAAACATCTTATCCCAAATTATTATGGCATGTTGTAAAACAAAGAAAAAATCCAAGTCCTCATCTCCAATTTACGAGTCTGAATGCAGTTAATGCACGAGTCCGAGTCCAAGTCTGAGTCATCAGTGCTCAAGTCCAAGTCAAGTCACAAGTCCTTAAAATTAGTGCATGAGTCAGACTCGAGTCAGAGTCCTGAACTCGAGTACTACAAGCTTGCAACCAACTGCCTCTAGCGATGTCAGAAATGGTGAGCTGAGGTGAAGTGAGGACCCAAGAGCAGACTCAAAACAGGCAGTGTACAAAAAGAAACTTCTTTAATGAAGTACAGGGCAGAGGTACAATCGGGCTCAGGGAAAATCGGTGGTCAAAGAACGGGCCAAGAGGTCAAAACACAGAAGAGCAGGCAGGCACGGTCAGGGACAAAAACAGGACAGAAAAATCTTCACAAAAACTGAAGAAAACAGGGACAAGGGAAACCCAGACAGAGGAAGCAAAAACACAATCCAAAGGAACAGGCAGGTAGAACAGGGGCCAAAACTGGACAGAAAACTAGACAAAAAAAAAAAAACACAGAACGATACAGGCAGGGGGACTCGAGAAGTCACAATACCAAAGGGCTGTAGTGAGCCAAGGAAAGTCTACAAGAGAGTCTGGTAGCTGGAGAAGCTCCAAACAGCTCTTAAGAAGGCCCTGGCTGACGGGAGAGGAGTGGTAGCAGGTGTGGGAGTGCCGCTTCAAGGAAGATGGCCTACAGCAGGGCAGGACTGAATTCCTGTCCCAGATCTGGCCTGGAGCCGGCATGGAAGTCCCACAAACTCAGCCATGGATGGACTGGACTGGACTGTGACAAGCGAGACATAGACAGTACAGTAGGACAGGACTATGCTTGTCATAGAGTGCAGTGCTCTTTTCCAGCTCCTGCATTTAGCATTAAAATTATTTGTGCTGTGTTAATGTCTATAAAATGAGGGCACCCTACAGATGGGAAGCTGCATAGTCCAACAACCAGGGCAATATAAACAAACCAAGCAATGGAAAAAAAAAAACAACAACAAAAAAACCCTGACAGGATTTTGCAGTGACTCACTGGATTCTGACAAAAGCCTGACAGAAGCAGGAAATATTTATAGATTTTCCTAATGATGGGAATATGGAGGAAATGTCAGAGTGCACAGGGAGGACACATCCATGAGGGGAGGACACATTTCTGCTTCAACTATATATTATAGGCTCTGGAATGGTATTTATTTATTTATTTATTTATTTATTTTTATTCTGGATGTCATTGTCTTTGGCTTACAGAAAAAGAAAGACAGAAATAAGCATTGGATTTTCACTCTTTTATTTCACTGTATAGATTTCACAGCTGTCCACAGATTCCACAGTCACATCTGTGGGCGTAAACTGTCATCGTACTGTTTTCAGTGCTGAGATATCGTCGTATGGTGAGTCATCTCCTGTTGAATTGAATACTCATAATCCAGGAGCGCCCTGTACTATAGTGCCCTCAGACATCATTGAAACCAATGATATGAGCCAATAATTGAAAGAAATTGAATATAAACGAGATAGCAGTTGGTTTCATAATATATGTTTTTATTGACCTTTTATCTGATTTTATTGTGGACATGACTGTTAAATATGTGTCGGCCCTGTGATGACCTGGCGACTTGTCCAGGGTGTACCCCGCCTTTCGCCCGTAGTCAGCTGGGATAGGCTCCAGCTTGCCTGCGACCCTGTAGAAGGATAAAGTGGCTACAGATAATGAGATGAGATGAGATGACTGTTAAAAAGTTTGAAAACATCATCATATATTCGACTTATCATTTTACTCACTAAAACTGTACATTCACTGGCCGCTTTATTAGGAACACCCATCCACCTGCTGTTTGATGCAGTTACCGAATCAGCCAGTCCTTTGACAGCAGCACAATGCATAAAATCATGCAGATACAAATCAAGACCCTCAGTTAATGTTCACTTCAAACAGAATGAGAAAAATTGTGATCTCAAAGTGTGACTTTCCCTGTGGCATGGGTGTTGGTTTGAGCCAGATGGACTGGTTTGAGTATTTCAGAAACTGCTGATCTCCTGGGGTTTTCACACACAGCAGTCTCTCAAGTTTACACAGTATGGTGCAAAAAACAAAAAAACATTGAGTGAGAGACAGTTCTGTGGGTGGAAAAAAATGCCTTGTTGATACATTAGAGAGGTCAGAGGGATCTCTGGGAAAGCAAGCGAAGTCTTGGGTATAATAAAGAGGAACTTTTGGAACTGTTCTCAGAATGTTGAGGAAACTGCATACATGGTTTTGGTTCATCCAAAGTTGGAAGATGCCTGTGACGCTTGGGACCCACACTTTAAAAAGGATGTGAATTAGTGTTGTAGTCGAGTCACTCAACCTTGAGTCCAAGTCCAGTCTCGAGTCCCCAGTGTTCAAGTCTGAGTCAAGTCCAAGTCATGAAAGAAAATTTCGAGTCGAGTCCACTATTGATCCGAGTCGAATCCGAGAACAAGACTCCAACCGCACCATTTGACGGTGGCTGTTTTAGCGCCATTAACATTAGTTTGTTCCTGAACATGACGTATGAACAGGTGAATGTGCATTCTCTTTATCAGGGAGTGCGAAGTATTCTGTCAGAGATGGTTAGGAGACGGATGTAAGTGCAGAAGATGTGTTTATTAATACAAGTGAAGACAGGTAAACAATCCAGAACGGCAGGCAAAATCGTAAAACGGTGAAACAGGTAATAGGTCAAGCGAGGCACAAACAGGTTATCATAGACTCGGCAGAATCAAAGATGAGAAACAGGAAATCAAACAAGGAAAGAAGGCTTGGTAATGTGTCAGCAACGCAACTCAATACTTCGTAAAGTAAGTGCGTTTTCACAGTTTTTATATCGGCACGCTGATTGCGCCTTAATCCTGTGCAGGTGTGAGTCGTTTATGGCACGCGCGAGAGTCCGCTTGGCGTGCACGCTGTCCGGAGCGCACCCAAGAGTCTGTCTGATGCACGTGCCAAAGCGTGTGGGTGCGACACTCTTGCATGAAATTAGTACAAAAATTAATGTAGATATAAATATCTTATGCCAAATTATTATGGCATGTTGCAAAAAATAAAGAAAAACATCAGAGTCCTTGTCTCCAATTTACGAGTCCTAATGCAGTTAATGCATGAGTCTAAGTCCAAGTCATCAGTGCTCAAGTACAAGTCAAGTCACAAGTCGTTAAAATTAGGGCACGTGTCTACAAGCCTGATGTGAACTCTCTTGAACACGTGTGGAGAAAAGCTGCATGTTTTTCTGCAGACAACTGTCACCCGACTGCTAGTGTCACTGATATGCTAAGGGGACTGGGGTGGACTGATCTTGAGTCAAGAAGGATATTGTCTAGATTCATTTTAATATACAAGATGTGTCATGGACTTGTTGACATCAGTGTAAACAGTTACAGTACTTATGTCCTCGTGATAATACTGGAGTCAGTACCCATTAAAGTCATAATTTTAAGTTCAAACAATATAAGGCTAGTAAGGGTGTCTGCCTAGAAACATAGTTGAAAGTAGATCCTGAGAGACATTTAAAGTTAAGGCTTTTCAATACTTAATTGATTAATTTGTAATGGTATTTCTGGGGCTGCTTTTTTATTGTCAGTGGTGTTTGTTTATAGCATGCATTTCTACAATTTGTATATATACAACCCTGATTCCAAAAAAGTTGGGACAAAGTACAAATTGTAAATAAAAACGGAATGCAATAATTTACAGATCTCAAAAAACTGATATTGTATTCACAATAGAACATAGACAACATATCAAATGTCGAAAGTGAGACATTTTGAAATTTCATGCCAAATATTGGCTCATTTGAAATTTCATGACAGCAACACATCTCAAAAAAGTTGGGACAGGGGCAATAAGAGGCTGGAAAAGTTAAAGGTACAAAAAAGGAACAGCTGGAGGACCAAATTGCAACTCATTAGGTCAATTGGCAATAGGTCATTAACATGACTGGGTATAAAAAGAGCATCTTGGAGTGGCAGCGGCTCTCAGAAGTAAAGATGGGAAGAGGATCACCAATCCCCCTAATTCTGCGTCGACAAATAGTGGAGCAATATCAGAAAGGAGTTCGACAGTGTAAAATTTCAAAGAGTTTGAACATATCATCATCTACGGTACAGTGCATAATATCATCAAAAGATTCAGAGAATCTGGAAGAATCTCTGTGCGTAAAGGTCAAGGCCGGAAAAACCATAATGGGTGCCCGTGATCTTCGGGCCCTTAGACGGCACTGCATCACATACAGGCATGCTTCTGTATTGGAAATCACAAAATGGGCTCAGGAATATTTCCAGAGAACATTATCTGTGAACACAATTCACCGTGCCATCCGCCATTGCCAGCTAAAACTCTATAGTTCAAAGAAGAAGCCGTATCTAAACATGATCCAGAAGCGCAGACGTCTTCTCTGGGCCAAGGCTCATTTAAAATGGACTGTGGCAAAGTGGAAAACTGTTCTGTGGTCAGACGAATCAAAATTTGAAGTTCTTTATGGAAATCAGGGACGCCGTGTCATTCGGACTAAAGAGGAGAAGGACGACCCAAGTTGTTATCAGCGCTCAGTTCAGAAGCCTGCATCTCTGATGGTATGGGGTTGTATTAGTGCATGTGGCATGGGCAGCTTACACATCTGGAAAGACACCATCAATGCTGAAAGTTATATCCAGGTTCTAGAGCAACATATGCTCCCATCCAGACGACGTCTCTTTCAGGGAAGACCTTGCATTTTCCAACATGACAATGCCAAACCACATACTGCATCAATTACAGCATCATGGCTGCGTAGAAGAAGGGCCCAGGTACTGAACTGGCCAGCCTGCAGTCCAGATCTTTCACCCATAGAAAACATTTGGCGCATCATAAAAAGGAAGATACGACAAAAAAGACCTAAGACAGTTGAACAACTAGAATCCTACATTAGACAAGAATGGGTGAACATTCCTATCCCTAAACTTGAGCAACTTGTCTCCTCAGTCCCCAGACGTTTACAGACTGTTGTAAAGAGAAAAGGGGATGTCTCACAGTGGGAAACATGGCCTTGTCCCAACTTTTTTGAGATGTGTTGTTGTCATGAAATTTAAAATCACCTAATTTTTCTCTTTAAATGATACATTTTCTCAGTTTAAACATTTGATATGTCATCTATGTTCTATTCTGAATAAAATATGGACTTTTGAAACTTCCACATCATTGCATTCCGTTTTTATTTGCAATTTGTACTTTGTCCCAACTTTTTTGGAATCGGGGTTGTATATATATATATATATATATATATATATATATATATATATATATATATATATAGGTATATATATATATATATATATATATATATATATATAGGTATATATAGTGGTTTTGCATAGTGGTTTTTATTTGATGGTTTTATATAGTAGTTTTTGTTTAATAGTTGGTGTGATGTCGAATTATTATTACTGACTTAATAAACATGTAGATGTAGAGGAAAATGGCCAGATTGGCTCGAGCTGCCAGGAAGGATACTCATGTAATCCCTCTTTACAACCGTGGTGAGCACAAAAGCATCTCAGCATGAGTGTATGCTCATGCTCAGATGATGCTCAGGTGAGTGTACATATAAATAATATAAACCTGACATCAAAGTCTTCATGTCAATAAGAAATCAAAGTTTAGTACCATGTATACACAGTGGTGCTTGAAAGTTTGTGAACCCTTTAGAATTTTCTATATTTCTGCATAAATATGACGTAAAACATCATCAGATTTTCACACAAGTCCGAAAAGTAGATAAAGAGAACCCAGTTAAACAAATGAGACAAAAATATTGTACAACCCCGATTCCAAAAAAGTTGGGACAAAGTACAAATTGTAAATAAAAACGGAATGCAATGATGTGGAAATTTCAAAATTCCATATTTTATTCAGAATAGAACATAGATGACATATCAAATGTTTAAACTGAGAAAATGTATCATTTAAAGAGAAAAATTAGGTGATTTTAAATTTCATGACAACAACACATCTCAAAAAAGTTGGGACAAGGCCATGTTTACCACTGTGAGACATCCCCTTTTCTCTTTACAACAGTCTGTAAACGTCTGGGGACTGAGGAGACAAGTTGCTCAAGTTTAGGGATAGGAATGTTAACCCATTCTTGTCTAATGTAGGATTCTAGTTGCTCAACTGTCTTAGGTCTTTTTTGTTGTATCTTCCATTTTATGATGCGCCAAATGTTTTCTATGGGTGAAAGATCTGGACTGCAGGCTGGCCAGTTCAGTACCCGGACCCTTCTTCTATGCAGCTATGATGCTGTAATTGACGCAGTATGTGGTTTGGCATTGTCATGTTGGAAAATGCAAGGTCTTCCCTGAAAGAGACGTCGTCTGGATGGGAGCATATGTTGCTCTAGAACCTGGATATACCTTTCAGCATTGATGGTGTCTTTCCAGATGTGTAAGCTGCCCATTCTAAAGGGTTCACAAACTTTCAATATGCATTACAGATATGTAATATTAGATCATTTTCCTCAATAAATAAATGACCAAGTATAATATTTTTGTCTCATTTGTTTAACTGGGTTCTCTTTATCTACTTTTAGGACTTGTGTGAAAGTCTGATAATGTTTTAGGTCATATTTATGCAGAAATATAGAAAATTCAAAAGGGTTCACAAACTTTCAAGCACCACTGTAGGTGTAGATACTGTATATAGGATGCATGAAAAGGTTAGATAAAAATAAAACAATTTCTAGACATAAATGTGTAGAAAACTTTCTTGATCAAATTGCACCTGATGTTATACAGGATGGGATAGTATGGCAGGATGACTGGTTTGATATACAGTGGTGCTTGAAAGTTTGTGAACCCTTTAGAATTTTCTATATTTCTGCATAAATAAGACCTAAAACATCATCAGATTTTCACACAAGTCCTAAAAGTAGATAAAGAGAACCCAGTTAAACAAATGAGACAAAAATATTATACTTGGTCATTTATTTATTGAGGAAAATGATCCAATATTACATATCTGTGCATGGCAAAAGTATGTGAACCTTTGCTTTCAGTATCTGGTGTGACCCCCTTGTGCAGCAATAACTGCAACTAAATGTTTCCGGTAACTGTTGATCAGTCCTGCACACCGGCTTGGAGGAATTTTAGCCCATTCCTCCGTACAGAACAGCTTCAACTCTGGGATGTTGGTGGGTTTCCTCACATGAACTGCTCACTTCAGGTCCTTCCACAACATTTCGATTGGATTAAGGTCAGGACTTTGACCTGGCCATTCCAAAACATTAACTTTATTCTTCTTTAACCATTCTTTGGTAGAACGACTTGTGTGCTTAGGGTCGTTGTCTTGCTGCATGACCCACCTTCTTTTGAGATTCAGTTCATGGACAGATGTCCTGACATTTTCCTTTAGAATTTGCTGGTATAATTTAGAATTCATTGTTCCATCAATGATGGCAAGCCGTCCTGGCCCAGATGCAGCAAAAAAGGCCCAAACCATGATACTACCACCACCATGTTTCACAGATGGGATAAGGTTCTTATGCTGGAATGCAGTGTTTTCCTTTCTCCAAACTTAACGCTTCTCATTTAAACCAAAATGTTCTATTTTGGTCTCATCCATCCACAAAACATTTTTCCAATAGCCTTCTGGCTTGTCCATATGATCTTTAGCAAACTGCAGACAAGTAGCAAGTTTTTTGGAGAGCAGTGGCTTTCTCCTTGCAACCCTGCCATGCACACCATTGTTGTTCAGTGTTCTCCTGATGGTGAACTCATGAACATTAACATTAGCCAATGTGATAGAGGCCTTCAGTTGCTTAGAAGTTACCCTGGGGTCCTTTGTGACCTCGCCGACTATTACACGCCTTGTTCTTGGAGTGATCTTTGTTGGTCGACCACTCCTGGGGAGGGTAACAGTGGTCTTGAATTTCCTCCATTTGTACACAATCTGTCTGACTGTGGATTGGTGGAGTCCAAACTCTTTAGAGATGGTTTTGTAACCTTTTCCAGCCTGATGAGCATCAACAACGCTTTTTCTGAGGTCCTCAGAAATCTCCTTTGTTCGTGCCATGATACACTTCCACAAACGTGTTATGAAGCTCAGACCTTGATAGATCCCTGTTCTTTAAATAAAACAGGGTGCCCACTCACACCTGATTGTCATCCCATTGATTGAAAACATCTGACTCTAATTTCACCTTCAAATTAACTGCTAATCCTAGAGGTTCACATACTTTTGCCACTCACAGATATGTAATATTGGATCATTTTCCTCAATAAATAAATGACCAAGTATCATATTTTTGTCTCATTTGTTTAACTGGGTTCTCTTTATCTACTTTTAGGACTTGTGTGAAAATCTGATGATGTTTTAGGTCATATTTATGCAGAAATATAGAATATTCTAAAGGGTTCACAAACTTTCAAGCACCACTGTAGCTCCCACATTCCTTGTTGTTGTTGTTGTTGTTTTTCCTATTTATTTATTTATTTATTTATCAATTTGTGAATCTTTGTTCTATGTTCATACTTAAAAGTAAATTGAAGCATTCATACTTTTCCACTTTTGAGTGAAAAATTTGAAGAGGAGTTTCAAATTTTATGACAGTGTTTATTGAGATGAACAGTTGCACTTTTACTTGAACAAAGATATTGGATAGTTTTATCATCTCTGATTAAAATTCTAACCAATGGTAAACTGTAAATAATATATATCACGAAGATATCATTTAAAAGGTTTATACAGTGGTGCTTGAAAGTTTGTGAACCCTTTAGAATTTTCTATATTTCTGCATAAATATGACCTAAAACATCATCAGATTTTCACACAAGTCCTAAAAGTAGATAAAGAGAACCCAGTTAAACAAATGAGACAAAAATATTATACTTGGTTATTTATTTATTTATTTATTTATTCATCTGTGAAACATGGTGGTGGTAGTATTGTGGTTTGGGCCTGTTTTGCTGCATCTGGGCCACGACGGCTTGCCATCATTGATGGAACAATGAATTCTGAAATATACCAGCAAATTCTAAAGGAAAATGTCAGGACATCTGTCCATGAACTGAATCTCAAGAGAAGGTGGGTCATGCAGCAAGACAACGACCCTAAGCACACAAGTCGTTCTACCAAAGAATGGTTAAAGAAGAATAAAGTTAATGTTTTGGAATGGCCAGGTCAAAGTCCTGACCTTAATCCAATCGAAATGTTGTGGAAGGACCTGAAGTGAGCAGTTCATGTGAGGAAACCCACCAACATCCCAGAGTTGAAGCTGTTCTGTATGGAGGAATGGGCTAAAATTCCTCCAAGCCGGTGTGCAGGACTGATCAACAGTTACCGGAAATGTTTAGTTGCAGTTATTGCTGCACAAGGGGGTTACACCAGATATTGAAAGCAAAGGTTCACATACTTTTGCCACTCACAGATCATTTGGATCATTTTCCTCAATAAATAAATGACCAAGTATAATATTTTGTTTCATTTGTTTAACTGGGTTCTCTTTATCTACTTTTAGGACTTGTGTGAAATTCTGATGATGTTTTAGGTCATATTTATGCAGAAATATAGAAAATTCTAAAGAGTTCATAAACTTTCAAGCACCACTGTATCTAACTTTTGGCATTTGAATCTGAATTGCATTTCAGTACACAGAAAAGCTGTAGCCCTTTTGTTCAAACCAAAAAATACTCATCTTACAATTTTGTCATCTGTCCTTTTGTGTAATTTGTACTTTGAAGAGACAACATGTGCTAAGTCTATCAACTTTCAGTTTCTCCTCCAAACATATTTTCGTGGAAAAATAATAATAGAGTAAATAATCTATTTTGTTCACATTCGTTACACCGACTAAGTCCGAACACACCTGCCATTGACACATTACGGAAATGTCACCAAAATGGGCTAGAATATATTAGCCCATTGGAGCTAAAAACTAGGTGGGTGTCATGCTGTGTAGTCATGTGACACAGCTGTTGCTGATTGGTTGCATGAACCTCCAGCAGGGAGCATTTCTGCCTCCAGCACTGGGTTTGTTTCATTTAGCCCACAGCCTCACTTCATATCATTCTATGTGTTCATTTGTGTGACTGCAAGTGGTGCTGTTACACTTGGTTTAAAAAGAAAATCACAAATAATCCTCTTTAAAACATTTGTTAATCACAGATAAGATGATCTAGATGCCAAAAATATGGAGCCTTATATTGATTTTTCTTTTAACATTGGCATATGGGGGGGGCTTAACCCCGCTAGCCCAATGATACGTCAAGTCAAAGTCCCTCCCGCGCCAGGCCCTGGTCTTCCCAGGCAGTGTCCCGTCCCAGTACTAACCAGTCTTTTGAGGCACATTGGCCAGCACCGATCTCCATTTCAGTAGCCGTTGGCCTCTCACCTATTATATAGCTAGGGTTACAGTGGGGGCCAGTCCTCTGGTAACCGCAAGAGTTTGACTTCCTACTCACATCTGTATTACAGTGTGCCTTGCCAGATGGCAGTAGGTACTATTTTTATGATGGTCCAACCCGACCGCAAGTAGAACCCATGATGGCCTGGTCAAGAGGCAGACACACTAACCACTGGGCCAGCTCACAGTCCAATGACATGAGCCACCCCTAATTCTAACCAATACATCACACCAGATCTCAGCACCACTTGCTGTTCCATTCAACCAAAAGTGGCTCCACTCCCTTGAGCTACCTGCCATTAACCCCTGGCTTGTGGCTGTATCCAAACAGTGCGCATCGGAAAGTGTAACAGGACTAACAATGGGCCCCATTTACCAATCTGTAGTAATGTTTGCATTGGCCAAACGAAATTCCCACCAGATTTACAGTCATCTCAGTGATGGAGAATTTCTTCATCCTCGTACATATGTTGATACGTACCAATCATCCATATAGTGTAAAACGTGTTCAGCTAATTTGCATTTAGTAATGGCCATAAACCTACATAAAAAGCCAAGCTTACAGAGAGATGAAAATGATGCAATGATTAGTGAACCGTATAGGAGCAGCTCCTAAGCCCTGTGTGCACTAAATCTTCCAATAATGCAGCTCAGCCACTGCAGAGTGTCTGCTACATTTCTTTTATTCTAATTTAACTAATTGGATTTTCAAGCATGTAATATTTAGAGTATCAATGATTCCGTAAAGAATTTACAAATATACATGTATAACACTATATGGTCAAATGTTTTTGGACACCTGAGTGTTGAACATCTCATTCTTGTTGTTGTTATATGATTGCTGAGCTCCGAACATAACGATCTCCACTTCAAGGATGGGCATTTATATTACTTTTAAAAGCATGACATTTTTAACATTTATGTAAAAATTAATTTTCAAAAAAAGGAACAAATTAAGTGATAAAGTAAATGTATTTGCTGTGAAATGAAAAAGAGGAGGAGTTACAACAACCAATTTGGCAAGGCATGGCCTGTTCAAGTTTATGAAAATGATCAAGATCAAGGACTACTTTAAATGACAGCTCACCCACAGACTCACTGACCTCCTTTCCCCTCCACTTGAAAAAGTTATCACATCCAGTGTGTTTTAAGGCAGATTGAGAATGAAAATCGATAGGCGCATTAAAGCATTCTCTTCTTGGACAACCTCCCTGCTGATCTGCTCCGCAACTGATGTAGATATTTAGCCATCATCGTCAAACAGAATTATTTTGGTTCTGCTCATGTCTGCTCCCAGAGTTCATTATTATTGCATGACTCACAGCTACTGTAGTTAGCTTTGATACAGTTGCTTCATATTATTTACCAAATGGAAATAATATGGGAGAAATGGATTACAAGGTGAGAGACTTTTAGAAAAATCTGAAAAATGGATGAGAAAAAGGGGTGCTTACATAAACAAAAGAAATCCTTTGGATTTGTCCACATGTTTTTAGATGTGCATCTCTGTGCTTCTTGTTTTAGCAGAAGTCTTCTTCCTGTTTTGCCGTGCAGCCTGTGTAACTGCTGTTCCTGCTGCTTTCGGATCATCCTGCAACTCTTTTTGTGTTTTTAGTTGTGATTCCATGAACTTTCCACCTGTACAGTGGTGCTTGAAAGTTTGTGAACCCTTTAGAATATTCTATATTTCTGCATAAATATGACCTAAAACATCATCAGATTTTCACACAAGTCCTAAAAGTAGATAAAGAGAACCCAGTTAAACAAATGAGACAAAAATATGATACTTGGTCATTTATTTATTGAGGAAAATGATCCAATATTACATATCTGTGAGTGGCAAAAGTATGTGAACCTCTAGGATTAGCAGTTAATTTGAAGGTGAAATTAGAGTCAGATGTTTTCAATCAATGGGATGACAATCAGGTGTGAGTGGGCACCCTGTTTTATTTAAAGAACAGGGATCTATCAAGGTCTGAGCTTCATAACACGTTTGTGGAAGTGTATCATGGCACGAACAAAGGAGATTTCTGAGGACCTCAGAAAAAGCGTTGTTGATGCTCATCAGGCTAGAAAAGGTTACAAAACCATCTCTAAAGAGTTTGGACTCCACCAATCCACAGTCAGACAGATTGTGTACAAATGGAGGAAATTCAAGACCACTGTTACCCTCCCCAGGAGTGGTCGACCAACAAAGATCACTCCAAGAACAAGGCGTGTAATAGTCGGCGAGGTCACAAAGGACCCCAGGGTAACTTCTAAGCAACTGAAGGCCTCTATCACATTGGCTAATGTTAATGTTCATGAGTTCACCATCAGGAGAACACTGAACAACAATGGTGTGCATGGCAGGGTTGCAAGGAGAAAGCCACTGCTCTCCAAAAAACTTGCTACTTGTCTGCAGTTTGCTAAAGATCATATGGACAAGCCAGAAGGCTATTGGAAAAATGTTTTGTGGATGGATGAGACCAAAATAGAACATTTTGGTTTAAATGAGAAGCGTTAAGTTTGGAGAAAGGAAAACACTGCATTCCAGCATAAGAACCTTATCCCATCTGTGAAACATGGTGGTGGTAGTATCATGGTTTGGGCCTTTTTTGCTGCATCTGGGCCAGGACGGCTTGCCATCATTGATGGAACAATGAATTCTAAATTATACCAGCAAATTCTAAAGGAAAATGTCAGGACATCTGTCCATGAACTGAATCTCAAAAGAAGGTGGGTCATGCAGCAAGACAACGACCCTAAGCACACAAGTCGTTCTACCAAAGAATGGTTAAAGAAGAATAAAGTTAATGTTTTGGAATGGCCAGGTCAAAGTCCTGACCTTAATCCAATCGAAATGTTGTGGAAGGACCTGAAGTGAGCAGTTCATGTGAGGAAACCCACCAACATCCCAGAGTTGAAGCTGTTCTGTACGGAGGAATGGGCTAAAATTCCTCCAAGCCGGTGTGCAGGACTGATCAACAGTTACCGGAAACATTTAGTTGCAGTTATTGCTGCACAAGGGGGTCACACCAGATACTGAAAGCAAAGGTTCACATACTTTTGCCATGCACAGATATGTAATATTGGATCATTTTCCTCAATAAATAAATGACCAAGTATAATATTTTTGTCTCATTTGTTTAACTGGGTTCTCTTTATCTACTTTTAGGACTTGTGTGAAAATCTGATGATGTTTTAGGTCTTATTTATGCAGAAATATAGAAAATTCTAAAGGGTTCACAAACTTTCAAGCACCACTGTAGTCTAACTAGCAACAACTTTATTCCTCATCTCACAAATGTTAGCTAGCATAACAATAAGTAGTATGAGTCAGTCAAAAGCTAATAAGATACATTAAAATCTCTGATGAAGTAAACTAGCCAAATGCTAATATCTGGCTGTCGCAATACAAGCTGATAATTACAAAGTGCATCCGATGTAGAAGCAGTTAGATGGGTATCATGTAAAATTTTAGATTTGTTAGTAATTCAACTACTGGAAGTGGTCTGATGCTAAGAAATCTCCTTATAACTGTATAATGTACTGTATGATTCAAGAGAAATGATGTAGTGTTTTAAAATGTGACTTGTATCTAGTAAGCAAAAGTTAAACGTATGAGGTGAAAGAAAAAAGTACAGATAATAAAAAAAGACATAAGTACAGTAACAGTACTTGTTATGCACCTCACCTTATCTGTGGTATCAATTCTGAGAACACTTTCAAATGTCACCCAAATATGTGTGTAAAATAGTGACCGAACAAATATGCGTGTGCATATTAAGAGGTACAGTATTTTTCAAAAGTCTTAGGCACCCTGTTTTTTTCCACAAACTTTGTTATAGATTTCTATTTTATGACTTGTACATTATCAAGTCAGTACAAAAACATTTTAGAGTCCAAACGTTTGTTCTCCAGCACAAAATTAAATGTTACAGAAAAATAAGTTTGTATTTGAGCAGCATATTACATAAGAGAGAACATTTCAGATTATCTCATCTCATTATCTCAAGCCGCTTTATCCTTCTACAGGGTCGCAGGCAAGCTGGAGCCTATCCCAGCTGACTACGGGCGAAAGGCGGGGTACACCCTGGACAAGTCGCCAGGTCATCACAGGGCCGACACATAGACACAGACAACCATTCACACTCACATTCACACCTACGGTCAATTTAGAGTCACCAGTTAACCTAACCTGCATGTCTTTGGACTGTGGGGGAAACCGGAGCACCCGGAGGAAACCCACGCGGACACGGGGAGAACATGCAAACTCCACACAGAAAGGCCCTCGCCGGCCACGGGGCTCGAACCCAGGACCTTCTTGCTGTGAGGCGACAGTGCTAACCACTACACCACCGTGCCGCACATTTCAGATTAAAAAAGAAAACATAATGAAGGCTGCTGGGTTTTGCTGCAAAATTAAGAAGTGAGTGTGACAGTCAAATTGTCCAGAAGAACTGTGGCTGATTCTGTAAAACCTACAGCTCATTTCCTGATCAAACTGCACTCATTGTACTGGAGACGACTTTTTTTTTTAAGCAGAGGGTTGTCTCACACCAAATATTGACTTTCTTTTATTTATTATGACTGACTGATGTTTATAGTATATTTTTAAATGTTGAAACATTTCATTTCATTATTTTTTAATACATTTTTGGTCTACAGCATTTCTTTACATGTACCTAAGACTTTTGCATAGCACTGTATAATTATGATTAATGTTCTGGAACATCTATGAAACAAGTTAGTTCCTGTTATCATTTAAATTATCGTAGCTGTAACCAGTCAAGGGGGTGGGGGTTATAAAAATATTGCATAAGTTCCTGTGAACGATGAGTCTTCATCAGTATATATTTGAAAATGTGCATGGTTTCACACATTCCCAATGAAAGCCGAGGGCTGGGGGGAGGTGAGCCACCCACCTCTGATTAGAGGGCATGAACATTCTTTTTAAATATAAATTTCATGAAGTAAGATAAATCCCAAATGGCTGACTCTACATCAGCATCGGCCTTGCAAAGTTCAGGATGATTTTAAACTGTAGACGGTGTATTGAGCCCTTTTCAACCCATAAAATGCTCATCTCATCTCATTATCTGTAGCCACTTTATCCTGTTCTACAGGGTCACAGGCAAGCTGGAGCCTATCCCAGCTGACTATGGGCGAAAGGTGGGGTACACCCTGGACAAGTCGCCAGATCATCACAGGGCTGACAGACACGGTCAATTTAGAGTCACCAGTTAACCTAACCTGCATGTCTTTGGACTGTGGAGGAGACCAGAGCACCCGGAGGAAACCCACACGGATATGGGGAGAACATGCAAATTCTGCACAGAAAGGCCCTCGCCGGCCATGGGGCTCGAACCCGGACCTTCTTGCTGTGAGGCGACAGCGCTAACCACTACACCACCGTGCCACCCCTCAAGTGTAGGTCATAAAAATAATTTTCCCTGACACCCAATTATTTTTGATTAGTGGACCAAAAGCTACTGAATTTGAGTCACAGACTTCCAATTTTATTGCTATTTTTAAAAAATAGAACAATTAATGAATTTAGGACCATATGGCCCTAAATTCTCCACTATTTTTTCCTGCTTCACCATGACCCAATTCAAGATACTATGTCATGCATCACATGGTGGGCTTTCCCCATTTGCACAAGGCATTGTGGGATACAAATTTGAAATAGGAGAGAAAAATGGAGGACGTGAATGAAACGTGAAAGACCAACTACAGGAATGGAAAGGGATAAGAAAATATATTTTATGAAGGAAAGGAAACACAGGACCAAACTAATAAGTATCGGCAGTCAGTGAGCACCTTGGTGTGATCAGCTGTTCATTTAGCGACAGAATGATGTACAGTAACTGTCAGTGCAGGGTCAAGGTAAACCTGTAGATGGCAGTAATGCAACACTGGATGCCAGCTGTCGTAAAACCCAAAAGATGAAGAAGAAGGAGGTAAACCTGCGCATGTGCACACGGACTTCCTCTGTCTGCTTGACTGCACAAATCGAGCAATTTCATGCACATTATTTGCTCGGGAATCCCCTCAAATTAAATAACTTCCCAGCCACAGAATGGCCTGTTTTTTTGAGATATTACAGAAATAAACATATATCAATATATCACAATGACCAAATTTCAGAGGGAACTAAATTTCATCAATTTTATGAAATCGAAAAGCCATCTACTATTAATGTTTTATCAGTGTACAATCATATCTTTTAGTTTACAGCTCAAAAACAGCGCCTCTGTAAGCCTTTGCAGGAAACCTTTCCATTTTTTAGCTTTCAGCTTTAAATGTCATAAATGCATCAAGTTGCTGTGCCAGCCTTTCCAAAATCTCGGCTCGTCTTCATCCACTTATCCGGGGCCGGGTCGCGGAGGCAGCAGTCTGAGCATGGAAGCCCAAACTTCCCTTTCCCCAGACACCTCGGCCAGCTCCTCGGGAAGAACACCGAGGCGTTCCCAGGCCACTCGAGAGACATAGTCCCTCCAGCGTGTCCTGGGTCTTCCCCGGGGCCTCCTTCCAGGGGGACATGCCTGGAACACCTCCCCAGGGAGGCGTCCAGGAGGCATCTGAAAGAGATGCCCGAGCCACCTCAGCTGATCCCTCTCGATGTGGAGGAGCAGTGGCTCTACTCCGAGCTCCTCCCGAGTGACTGTGCTTCTCACCCTATCTCTAAGGGAGCGCCCAGCCACCCTGCAAAGGAAACTCATTTCGGCCGCTTGTATCCGAGATCTTGTTCTTTCAGGTTTCACAGGTTTCACTGTCGTCGCCCACGTGAGCGTTGAAGTCCCCCAGTAGAACAATGGAGTCCCCAGTCTGAGCACCTCTCAGTACCTCTCCCAGGGACTCCAAGAAGGCCGGATACTCTATACTGCTATTTGGCTCGTAGGCACAAACAACAGCAAGAGCCCTCTCCCCAATCCGAAGGTGCAGAGAGGCGACCCTCTCGTTCACTGGGGTAAACTCCAACACATGGCGGCTGAGCTGGGGAGCTATAAGCAAGCCCACACCAGCCCGCCGCCGCTCACCATGGGCGACTCCAGAGAAGTGGAGAGTCCAGCCCCTCTCGAGGAGCTGGGTTCCGGAGCCCAAGCTGTGCGTAGAGGTGAGCCCGACTATCTCTAGCCGGTACCTCTCAACCTCCCGCACAAGCTCAGGCTCTTCCCCCCTCAGCGAAGTGACATTCCATGTCCCAACAGCTAGCTGCTATGTTCGGGGATCAGGTCGTCGAGGCCCCTGCCTTCGACTGCCGCCCAATCCACACTGTACCAGCCCCCTACGGCTACCTCTGTGGGTGGTGAACCCACAGGAGGCCAGGCCCACGTCACCGCTTCGGGCTGAGCCCGGCCGGGCCCCGTGGGCAAAGGCCTGGCCACCAAGCGCTCGCATATGAGCCCCAACCCCGGGCCTGGCTCCAGGGTGGGGCCCCGGCTGTGCCATACCGGGCGACGTCACGGTCCTTGATCGATTCTTATCCATAAGGGTTTCTTTCCAAAATCATGATCATTATTTAAAAATAAAAAATAAAAAATTCCTGAGAAATTCTTAATCAGCCAGTTAGACATTATTACCTCCCCCAACTTTGTTGGAGGAGGTTATGTTTTCACCTCCATTTGTTTGTTTGTTCCCAACGTAACTCAAAAGTAGTGAATGGATTTTGGTGAAATTTTGAGGAAAGGTGGGCCATGGACCAAGGAACAATTGATTAGATTTTGATGCAAATCTGGATATGTGGTTCAGCGCAGGTATGCACTCTACCGAGTGCCCTTCTAGTTTCACCTAACTTAATTTGTTAAGGTTCTATTATAAGATGAATGTTTGTGTTCTCTGTCTCTCTGTGAATGAACCTATTTAGAAGTTGTGTTTCTATGACAGCAGTGATGTTCAGCTCATTATGTGAAACGGAACGATTTCCCTTTAATTCTTATTTCTGCTTATTTCTTGGATCCCAGATCATCAACCTGGTGGTTTTGTTGATTATAACTGACATGAAGACAAACTAATATTTTTCCAGTAACGTTTGTCCTGTCCAACAGGACAAAATGTTGCTAAATAGTGGAAAACTTCTGTTTTTGTTTACAGCTAATGAGTACCATGTTTTTCAATCCCTCATATCATTCTGGATCAGATCAGTGTCACTTCTTAATAAGCTGCCCAGCTGAGGGTAATGTTAAGAGGTGATATGCCAGTGTTCACCCCCTAGATGTCCTTGTTCAGCTAGTGATTTTGAAACAGCTCTCTATTTCCTGTTGTAAAGCTTTGTGCAGTGAAGTGATTTGATTGGCTTTACACACTGTCTGCTAAATGGCAAATCAGGTTCATTACAGTTTATGGGAGACCTACTAGGGTAAAATATACTGTAGCATAAAATGGCCTCAGATGTGCAGATTTTATTTAAGATTTGAAGTTATTTACCAGATGGATCAAAAATCTTTGTTTTTATCTCACTCAACAGGCTGATAAAAAAGGAAAGGTCCTTAAGATGGCAGCAGGGGTTCAAGCAAGGGAAAGTGGACTAGGGCACATTATTATTATTATATTGACTGTAATGCCAAGAACTGTGATCAGGTGGAAGGGAAGAGTGTTTGTGAAAAAGCTGACATGTAAAGTCATCTTTTGAGAAAGCTAACATGTGTGGGGAAGCCATGGCCTAATGGTTAGAGAAGCAGTTTGGGACCAGAAGGTTGCTGGTTTGATTCCCTGAACCAGCAGGAATGACTGGAGCCTTCTTGAACAAGGCAACTGCTCCCAGGCTACTCTGAGTATGTTGTACAATGCTCTGAATAAGAGTGTCTACTAAATGCCTGTAATGTAACTAAAACTGTATGATAATTATGCATTTGAAAATTAAATATTTATTGGCTAGATGTATAATTAACAGTTATTCCACGAAATCAAGTTGTACATGAGCTGATAGCCGATGAGGTGCGTAGTGCTGAGTTGGCTATAAGCCAAGTACAATGAAATTGAGTGGAATAACTCTTTTATTCTATCCACATTCACTGGATTTTGAGAAACGGAGCATTTTTATTGTTATTTTTTGCAAATTTGATAAATAAAAACTTTGTCCAAAATGTCCGACAAAATCATTTCCGCTTAGAATGTAAACAAACTGGCAAAATGACAGTAGCAATTTGTGAAAAATGTGATAATAATAATTCTTGAAAAATTAAAAAAAGATACGTTCTTACCATCAAATACACTATATTGCCAAAAGTATTTGCTCACCTGCCTTGACTCACATATGAGCTTAAGTGACATCCCATTCCTAATCCATAGGGTTCAATATGACATCGGTCCACCCTTTGCAGCTAGAACAGCTTCAACTCTTCTGGGAAGGCTGTCCACAAGGTTTAGGAGTGTGTTTATGGGAATTTTTGACCATTCTTCCAGAAGTGCATTTGTGAGGTCACACATTGATGTTGGACGAGAAGGCCTGGCTCTCAGTCTCCGCTCTAATTCATCCCAAAGGTGTTCTATCGGGTTGAGGTCAGGACTCTGTGCAGGCCAGTCAAGTTCATCCACACCAGACTCTGTCATCCATGTCTTTATGGACCTTGCTTTGTGCACTGGTGCACAGTCATGTTGGAAGAGGAAGGGGCCAGCTCCAAACTGTAAAAACAGTCTGCATGCCGAGGTGCTTGATTTTATACACCTGTGGCCATGGAAGTGATTGGAACACCTGATTCCGGTAATTTGGATGGGTGAGCAAATACTTTTGGCAATATAGTGTACTTTCATTCCATATTTTGTTGCTTTTTTGCATTTTTTGGTGTTTTGTTTTTGAGTAGAGATTTTATTTTGTCCTTGGTTGGTTCAGCAACACACACCGCCATCATCATCTTCTTTAGGGTTTCTTTGGTGGTCAGCAAACCAACTTAAAGGTGCGTTACTGCCATCAACTGGGCTGGAGTGTGGAACAGGCGATATGGGGGGGGCTATATTGTTTTAGTTATTTCTGTTTCTTTTAAATATGTGATAACAAAATGATATATCTAACTTGATGTGCTCCACCATTTTGTTTTTCCTCTACTCATGGTATATGAGCTGGTACCCTAGTAGTAGAGTAGTCAGTCAGAATGCATATCCAGTGAATGTGGAAAGATTAAATAGATTTATCTGCTGTCTTTTCTCTCTTCAGAAAAAGAAAATGCATCAGATTTTAGCAAGGGTATATGGGTCAAATTGAAGTGTACAGTGATATCAAGTCCTCTTACTGCCCTGTCAAGTCAGTCAAAGAGTCCCATATACGTTTTTGTACATACATTGGGGGGCGCCTGTTAGAGAGCACACTCTGTCTAGGCCGTCGGCATGGTGAGGTAGGGTGGCCAGTTCCTTTCCTCGCCACCTTTAACTTCCCCAGTGTTTCCACCAGGTCCCCATTCACCGCTGGGTGGACAGGAGGCAAGCCCCAGATTACTGTCCAAGGCGAGGCTCGAACCGGGGACCATTCGCTTAGTGGTCAAGCGCTCTAACCACTTGGCCACTTTGCCCTGTAGTGAAGTCGGTTTAAGCTGATAAAGTAAAGCTGGAAACGGAAATTCAACCAAGGGGAAGCAGAGAGGCGAATTTGATGAAAAAAAAATCACACTCAGAAAACACAGGCAATGTGTTAATTGTGGCCAGTTGTCAAAGTTTGAATGCAACACAATGTCTGCGAGAATGTAAATCACAACCCTGCATGCATTACTTCCCTGCTGAATCTAAACAAAAGTGCTTTTTTTTCCATAGTAAAAGCTTCACATTTGTATTCTGAAGCCTTCTGACACCCAGGCTATGAATATCAGGAAAATTTAATTCCTAGACTCTCTGTCATGCATGCTTTTCCTTTGCTGCTCTGCAAACTGGATTTTACAATGCAAAATATGTAATATGTGTGCTGTTTGGATCTATGAATCACAACGATGAGGACCTGTCATGAGTGCCTGCAACTGCTTTTACACAGAGAGAGAGGGGTGTGGGGGGTGTGGGCGTTATATGAAAGTATATAAATAAATATAGTTTCAAATATTGAGCCGGCAGACACAGTATCTCCAGAGTTACAATAAAATATAATGAAATAAAGAAGGGAAAGGGGGAATCTGACTTCTCAATAAAGCTGCTTTCTTTGTAAGCAGGAGGTGAAAGCAGCCACTTCCAGCTAATTCAGCCTTAATGGTGCCCATGCTGCTCTTTTCTTCTTTATTTAAGCATTACACCCTGACCTGGATTATTTAATTACAAATGCAAAAAACACGGTTTACAACTATGATGAGCTTTCTACCAGTAAAATAAGAATTTTATCAACATTTTCTAATATCTTTTGTACCATGATACCAGATATGAGTGAAGAATGATCAAATAAGTTTGAAATTGTACCATTACAATGTAGAAATGACAGAAAAATTGGTACTAGATTAATAATGAAAATCATTCTCGAGAAAGGCAGCATGGTAGTGTAGTGGTTAGCACTGTCGCCTCACAGCAAGAAGGTTCTGGGTTTGAGCCCGGTGGCTGACAGGGGCCTTTCTGTGTGGAGTTTGCATGTTCTCCCCGTGTCTGTGTGGGTTTCCTCCGGGTGCTCCGGTTTCCCCCACAGTCCAAAGACATGCAGGTTAGGCTAATTGGTGGCTCTAAATTGACCGTAGGTGTGAATGTGAGTGTGAACTGTTGTTTGTTTCTACCGCCCCGATTCCAAAAAAGTTGGGACAAAGTACAAATTGTAAATAAAAACAGAATACAATGATGTGGAAGTTTCAAAATTCCATATTTTATTCAGAATAGAACATAGATGACATATCAAATGATTAAACTGAGAAAATGTATCATTTAAAGAGAAAAATTAGGTGATTTTAAATTTCATGACAACAACACATCTCAAAAAAGTTGGGACAAGGCCATGTTTACCACTGTGAGACATCCCCTTTTCTCTTTACAACAGTCTGTAAACGTCTGGGGACTGAGGAGACAAGTTGCTCAAGTTTAGGGATAGGAATGTTAACCCATTCTTGTTTGATGTAGTTGCTCAACTGTCTTAGGTCTTTTTTGTCATATATTCCATTTTATGATGCGCCAAATGTTTTCTATGGGTGAAAGATCTGGACTGCAGGCTGGCCAGTTCAGTACCCGGACCCTTCTTCTATGCAGCCATGATGCTGTAATTGATGCAGTATGTGGTTTGGCATTATCATGTTGGAAAATGCAAGGTCTTCCCTGAAAGAGACGTCATCTGGATGGGAGCATATGTTGCTCTAGAACCTGGATATACCTTTCAGCATTAATGGTGTCTTTCCAGATGTGTAAGCTGCCCATGCCACATGCACTAATGCAACCCCATACCATCAGAGATGCAGGCTTCTGAACTGAGCGCTGATAACAACTTGGGTCGTCCTTCTCCTCTTTAGTCCGAATGACACGCGTCCCTGATTTCCATAAAGAACTTCAAATTTTGATTCGTCTGACCACAGAACAGTTTTCCACTTTGCCACAGTCCATTTTAAATGAGCCTTGGCCCAGAGAAGACATCTGCACTTCTGGATCATGTTTAGATACGGCTTCTGCTTTGAACTATAGAGTTTTAGCTGGCAACGGCGGATGGCACGGTGAATTGTGTTCACAGATAATGTTCTCTGGAAATATTCCTGAACCCATTTTGTGATTTCCAATACAGAAGCATGCCTGTATGTGATGCAGTGCCGTCTAAGGGCCCGAAGATCACGGGCACCCATTATGGTTTTTCCGGCCTTGACCCTTACGCACAGAGATTCTTCCAGATTCTCTGAATCTTTTGATGATATTATGCACTGTAGATGATGATATGTTCAAACTCTTTGCAATTTTACACTGTTGAACTCCTTTCTGATATTGCTCCACTATTTGTCAGCGCAGAATTAGGGGGATTGGTGATCCTCTTCCCATCTTTACTTCTGTGAGCCGCTGCCACTCCAAGATGCTCTTTTTATACCCAGTCATGTTAATGACCTATTGCCAATTGACCTAATGAGTTGCAATTTGGTCCTCCAGCTGTTCGTTTTTTGTACCTTTAACTTTTCCAGCCTCTTATTGCCCCTGTCCCAACTTTTTTGAGATGTGTTGCTGTCATGAAATTTCAAATGAGCCAATATTTGGCATGAAATTTCAAAATGTCTCACTTTCGACATTTGATATATTATGTTCTATTGTGAATACAATATCAGTTTTTGAGATTTGTAAATTATTGCATTCCATTTTTATTTACAATTTGTACTTTGTCCCAACTTTTTTGGAATCGGGGTTGTATGTGTCAGCCCTGTGATGATTTGGCGGCTTGTCCAGGGTGTACCCTGCCTCTCGCCCATAGTCAGCTGGGATAGTATAGTAATTATTGTGACCATGAGCGCACATATCTAATGACTTCACCTAGTCTCACAACATCATGTCCCTAGCCAAAAAAAGCAGCATCTCCAGCAACGTCTCTGCATCCTGGACTGACTGAGGAGAGCTGTACTCTCCCTCCCCTCCTCACCATCACGATGTTCTACCTCAAACTGACCAACTGCATCACTGGAACTCCAGCGTATCAGACCGCAAGCTCCTGCCTTAGTAAAGCCACCAGTGTACTGGTTATCACCTCCCACCCCTTCTATAAACTCGTCATGGCTCAGCCACCCTGGGTAGAAGATCCAGAAGTATCAAGACTAGGTTCACAAGATTCCGCAAATTGTCAACTACCTCCCAACCAGTTCGCTTGGAATTAACATATCCTGATGCCTCTTACAGTGCACACTTTACTCACAGCATCCTGTGGACTACTTATACCCTCTTGGAAAATAAAGTACATTATTATATCTTTAGAAGTACCATGGCATGTCACTGGGGCAGTACTCTCTAAGGTACTTATTTGTACCCTTTATATGCTGCTTGGAAACTTAGAGTACTGTGCAGAAGTTTTAGTCACATGGAAAGAAATGCTGTCGACCAAAAATGGCTTAAAAATAATGAAATGAAATGTTTAAACATTTAAAAATACTATAAACAGCAGTAAGCCATAATAAATGAAACAAAGTCAATATTTGGTGTGAGACGACCCTTTACTTTAAAAAAAAAATAGTAGTCTCAGGTATAATGAGTGCAGTTTTATAAGGAAATGAGCTGTAGGGTTTACTGAGCATCTTACAGAACCAGCCACAGTTCTTCTGGACACTTTGACTGTCACACTCACTTCTTAATTTTGCACCAAAACCCAGCAGCCTTCATTATGGTTTCTTTTTTAATCTGAAAAGTGGTCTCTTATGGAATATGCTGCTCAGATACAAACTTTTTTTTCTCCAATAGCCTTCTGGCTTGTCCATGTGATCTTTAGCAAACTGCAGACGAGCAGCAATGTTCTTTTTGGAGCGCAGTGGCTTTCTCCTTGCAACCCTGCCATGCACACCATTGTTGTTCAGTGTTCTCCTGATGGTGGACTCATGAACATTAACATTAGCCAATGTGAGAGAGGCCTTCAGTTGCTTAGAAGTTACCCTGGGGTCCTTTGTGACCTCGCCGACTATTACATGCCTTGCTCTTGGAGTGATCTTTGTTGGTCGACCATTCCTGGGGAGGGTAACAATGGTCTTGAATTTCCTCCATTTGTACACAATTTGTCTGACTGTGGATTAGTGGAGTCCAAACTCTTTAAAGATGGTTTTGTAACCTTTTCCAGCCTGATGAGCATCAACAATGCTTTTTCTGAGGTCCTCAGAAATCTCCTTTGTTTGTGCCATGATACACTTCCACAAACACGTGTTGTGAAGATCAGACTTTGATAGAGCCCTGTTCTTTAAATAAAACAGGGTGCCCACTCACACCTGATTGTCATCCCATTGATTTAAAACACCTGACTCTAATTTCACCTTCAAATGAACTGCTAATCCTCGCAGTTCACATACTTTTGCCACTCATAGATATGTAATATTGGATCATTTGCCTCAATAAATGAATGACCAAGTATAATATTTTTGTCTCATTTGTTTAACTGGGTTCTCATTATCTACTTTTAGGACTTGTGTGAAAATCTGATGATGTTTTAGGTCATATTTATGCAGAAATATAGAAAATTCTAAAGGGTTCACAAACTTTCAAGCACCATTGTAATACTGTTGAGCAGCATATTTCTCATCATTGCACTGTCTTTATTTGCACTGTCTCAGTAGTAGCTCAGAAGTTAAGGTTCTGAGCTCAAGGACAGTAAGTTATGAGTTAAAATCCCAGAACTATCAGAGATATTGAGAGTCGAAGCATTCTGGCAATCTGAATGAAGGAACTCAGCTGCAGATTCCAACTGCGTTGCTCATATATATCCATCCTGAAAATCTTCATTTGCATGATTTCTATGTTAATTAGAAGCAAATTTATGTGCATTCAAGGAGCAGCATTTAGTGTCTATGTCCTGTCAGATTGTAACACGTACCTAATGTTCTTTTTGCATGTAATCCGCGTTTCAGTCTTAAATGATGCCAATCTCAGCAAAATATTGCCCAAATTTATTGGAAAAAGAGCCTTCAAACACTACTACAAGCACAAATATGATGGTGTTTGCTGTGAGACAAGCATGTCACTTACATATTCTACTCCTCATGCAGATCAGCATTTTTTAAACACAAATGCTCTAGCTGTGGGTGGTAGAAAAGGGCAACTGGACTTGCTTGAAGATTCTTGAAAACGTTTCACCTCTTATCCGAAAGGCTTCCTCAGTTCTGTCTGACTAATAAGGAGTATCAGATATTTATCCTCTCATGGATCAGAATGCTCCATGAAAGGATAAATGAGGAAGCCATGTGTATTCGATCCAAGGTAGGTACTTGCTCCAAGAACTGGCATCCCTGGATGCCATGCACCTGAGTGCAACCTCCAAAGCCTGGTTAACCCGTTCTACCTGGCCGTTGGTCTGTGGGTGGAAGCCTGAGGAGAGACTACAGGTGACCCCAATGAGTTTGCAGAAGGCTCACCAGAACTGTGCAGTGAACTGAGGACCCCGGTCAGATACTATGTCGGTAGGCAGACCATGTAGGCAGAAAACATGGTGGATGAGTAGTTCTGTGGTCTCTTTGGCTGAGGGGAGCTTGGGCAGAGGAATGAAATGGACAGTCTTAGAAAAACAGTCAATGACAGTGAGGATGCATGTATTGCCACCTGAGTTGGGGAGTCCTGTGATGAAGTCCAGGGTGATGTGAGACCAAGGCCAATGCGGAATAGGAAGGGGTCTTAGTAAGCCAGCAGGGGGTTGATTGGCTGTCTTGTTCCGGGAGCATGTATTGCAGGCTGCCATGGACTCCTGGACATCCTCCTTGGTGGATGGCCACCAAAAGCACTGCTGAATGAGAGCCAGGGTTCGGGCGGCTCCTGGATGACAGGCCAGCTTGGAACCATGACCCCACTGCAGCACCTGAGTTCGCACATGACAGGAAACAAACAGATGGTTACAAGGAATATTGTTGGAGTTACCTTCACTGGGGTCCTGCTCCAGGGCCTTCTGCATGAGCATCTCAACTTCTAGAATAACAGCTCCCACCAGGCAGCATGGAAGAAGGATAGTCTTGGGTGGCTTGGACTCCTCTTGATGGGAAGAGAACATCCTGGACAGGGTGTCGGGTTTGCCGTTCTTATAGCCTGGGTGGTAGGAGAGCATGAAGTTGAATCGGGAGAAGAAGAGAGACCAATGGGCTTGACGAGAGTTGAGACGTTTGGCAGACTTGAGGTACTCCAGGTTTTTATGGTCGGTCCAGACTAGGAATGGGAGGTCAGACCCCTTGAGCCAGTGCCTCCACTCCTCCAAGGCTAGTTTCACGGCCAGTAGTTCTCGGTTACCAATGTCGTAGTTTCGTTTGGCTGAGGATAGCCGGTGGGAGAAGAAGGAGCATGGGTGGACCTTGTTGTCGTTGGCCCTCTGGGATAGGATGGCTCTGACCCCTGACTCGGAGGCATTGACCTTGACGATAAACTGCTTGGTAGAATCGGGTATGGTGAGAATGGGTGCTGTGGTAAACCTGTGCTTGAGACTAGAAAAGGCTTTCTCTGCTTCCTCCCCCCACTTGAACTTGGTCTTGGTCGAGATCAGGGCTGAGAGAGGTCCGGCCACTGTGCTGAAGTTGCAGATGAAACGGCTGTAAAAGTTGGCGAACCCCAGGAAGTGCTGGAGCTCTCGTCTCGAAGATAGGGTGGGCCAGTCAGTGACTGCCTCCAGCTTGAGGGGGCCCATCTGGATCTTGGCTGGTGAAATGATGAACCCCAGGAATGAGACAGAGCCTTGGTGGAACTTGCTCTTCTCTGCCTTAACGAACAGCTTATTCTCCAGCAGGCGTTGAAGAACCTGCCGGACGTGACCCCGATGTTCCTCCAGGGAGCAAGAGAAAATCAAGATATTGTCCTGGTAAACAAAGACAAAGGTGTTAAGAAAGTCCCTCAAGACATCATTAACCAACGCCTGGAATATCGTGGGCACGTTAGTCAGGTCGAAAGGGACTACGAGGTACTCATAGTGGCCTGTGGTGGTGTTGAAGGCTGTCTTCCACTCGTCCCCTTCCCTGATCCTAACTAGGTGATAGGCATTGCGCAAGTCCAGTTTAGTGAACACCTTAGCTCCCTGGAGTAGTTTGAAGGCTGTAGTCATGAGCGGTAGTGGGTAGCGGTTCTTGACTGTGATGGCGTTGAGACCTCGATAGTCAATGCAGGGGTGGAGCGACTTGTCTTTCTTCTCCATGAAGAAGAATCCCGCCCCTGCTGGGGAGGAGGAAGGGTGGATGATCCCAGCTGCCAGAGACCCAGTGATTTATTTCTCCATGGCTTGTCTCTCGGTGGGGGAAAGAGAGAGTAGAGATGTCCCTTGGGTGGCGCCATCCCTGGTAGGAGGTTGATACTGCAGTCATAGGGCCTATGAGGGGGATGGGACACTGCTCTGGTCTTACTGAAGACAGGCTTGAGGTCCAGATATTCCGGAGGCACATGAGAAGGGTTGGGAAACTCTCTGACTGAGGGCTGAGGTGGTTTGTCAGGGGGCAGAGCGGAGTTCAGACAGGAAGCTAGGCAGGACTGGCTCCAGCCTAGGATGGTGTGGTCAGTCCAGTTTAAGTGGGGGTTGTGCTGCATCAACCAGGGTAATCCAAGAATAACGGGAACGTGAGGGTTGTTCATGATGTGAAGTTGTATAGTTTTGGAGTGATTGCTTGAAATCCTTAGGGTGGACGGGGTGGTGAGGTGAGTGATGGTGGTCAAGCCAGTGCCATTGAGTGTCAGGACGGTGAGAGGGACCTTGAGGGTGAGTAACAGGATTCCGAGATTCTTGGCAGTGGTGGAGCAGATCAGGTTCCTGTCTGGACGAGCGCCTAGTTGATGAGTGCCTGAAGATGGTGATGCTGATTGTTGAGTGTGATGATGACGGGGAGCAACGGTTGGCCAGCAGGGGACTGGTTCCGAGCATTGCCCAGGGCCCCTCGATTCACTGGTGGGCTCATCCTTTTAGCGGGCAGGCTCGTCAGATGTGTCCCTGCTGACCACAGTAGAAACAAGCCCCCGTGCTCCATCGGTGCAGTCATTCCTCCGCTGACACCCGTACCCGATCTACCTGCATGGGTTTGATGGACGAGGCAGGTGGCGGAGAGGGGTTGAAGTTATGGCGGCTCCTCTCTCTCCTCCATTGTTGAACCCACACATCAATTCAATTGGCCAGGTCCATCAGGCTGGAGAGGTCCAACGGCAGTTCCCGCGAGATGAGTTCATGCTTGATGGTGTCGGATAAGCCATGTAGGAACGTGTTGACCAGGACACTCTCGTTCCAACCGCATGACGCTGCCAACGTCTGGAACTCGATGGCATAACATCGAAACATCAAAACAGAAAAATGTTTTATTTTACTGTTTTTGTCCAATCACAACCACCATAGAATCTGACAGAGGTGGACAAAGTACCCAACTTCATTACTTAAATCAAAGTACAGATCCCTGTGGTCAAATGTTACTCCGATACAAGTGAAAGTTGTCCAGTCAAATTTGTACTGAAGTTAAAGTACTGAAGTACTTGCTTTTAAAAATACTTAAGTATTAAAAGTACATTTTCTGTCAATGCATCGTTGTATTATTGCCACAACGCTTACAAAACCTAACGCCGTTACCAAAGACAGAAATGTGAATTCACAAAATGAACACATGCTATGCCATCATGGTGGTTTAACGTTAAGCTAACTAGTCAGTGAAGCTCCACCTGACATGGTAGCAAACTCTTTTCAAACTCAAAATCATATTGGGTAGCTAATGCTACTAGAAAAGAAAGATTTCTACATTCTGTTTATTTGGCAAGATTATGCTAAAGCATTTCTGAAAGGACTTCAGATAAGTTAACGTTATTCATGTTAACGTAACTCCATTTTTACATGCTAACTAACAGTGTTCAAGTTAATTAGCTATGTTTTAACGTTAGCCATGGACAAGGCTATGGCAACTTGGTGGGAAAATCCATAGAAAGTCATTTGACTAACCAGACTGCGTAGCTATTGCAATGTTATTGCTAGCTCTAAAAGCACAGACAACTTTGTTGCAAGCTTTCTCTTGGAATAAAACGTTCATATACCTCAGTATGCTTCCGCTTGTTGGATGGTGAGTTTTTGTAGGCCGTGATGTGGTTCGTTTTAGGCAAACAAAGCAAACATTTAAAACAAAACGTATCTTTAATCCGTACAGAAAACTGAAACATGGGTTCCAGGTAAAGCCATGGGTGTGTGTATTCCCCAGAAGAACCACCTCCTATCATTCTGCCATCAACGGATTGTGTTTAAATAACGCTGTTGAGAAATAATTGAGCTTGATTTTATACAGTCTACAGGCGTGACATGACCCTAGTGATTACTGATAGGCTGTCTCAGTGTCACCTGGGAAAAAAACAATCACATTTTAGAAAATAAAAGAAAAAACATCCACTTTCAAAGCTGCTTCACAGTAACAAGTAATGAGGACCTTGATAGAAATGTAGTGGAGTAAAAAGTATGATATTTGTCTTTCAAATGTAGTGAAGTTAAAGTCATAAGTTTCCAAAAAAAATAATACTCAAGTAAAGTACAGATACTCAAAAAGTGTACTTAAGTACAGTACTCAAGTAAACGTACTTCGTTACACCCCTCTGGTATCTGAAACATAACAGCTTTGAAGAAGCTCCGCCCCTTCGCATAATCCTGTCATATCACTGAAAAGTTTGTTTCTTGATATACAGTGCCCTCCACAATTATTGGCACCCCTTGTAAAGATTAGTAAAGAGCATTAGAAAAATTGAACCTTTAATTGAAATAAATTAATTCAGAGAAAAACAAATCCCTCATCAAGAAATAATTATTTTCAACAAAAACACATATGCCACTATGATTAGCATGCCTGCATTTAATACTTTGTACAACCTCCTTTTGTCAATAAAACAGCACTGAGTCTCTCCTATAACAGTTTATAAGGTTGGAGATACAGAGCAGGGCATCTGAGACCGTTCCTCTTTACACAATCTCTACACATCGGTCCCTGGACGAGACCCTCTCTTGTGCACTCTCCTCTTTTCAGGCAAGTAGCTTTTTTTTTTAAGTCACCATTCCCTGACTTATGAAGGTCAACACACTTCTCTCTCATTGGGAGTGTCTGTGTGGAAACCAGAAGACCCAGAGGAAACCCACACAGGCTCAAGAAAAACATGCAAATTCAACACAGAAAGGCTTCAGTCAGCCATGAGGTTCAAACCTAGAACCTTCTTGCTGTGAGGCGACAGCGATACTGCACCACCTGAAATAAGTAAATATCTCATCTCATTATCTCTAGCCGCTTTATCCTGTTCTACAGGGTCACAGGCAAGCTGGAGCCTATCCCAGCTGACTACGGGCGAAAGGCGGGGTACACCCTGGAAAAGTCACCAGGTCATCACAGGGCTGACACATAGACACAGACAACCATTCACACTCACATTCACACCTACGGTCAATTTAGAGTCACCAGTTAACCTAACTTGCATGTCTTTGGACTGTGGGGGAAACCGGAGCACCTGGAGGAAACCCACGCGGACACGGGGAGAACATGCAAACTCCGCACAGAAAGGCCCTCGCTGGCCACGGGGCTCGAACCCGGACCTTCTTGTTGTGAGGTGACAGTGCTAACCACTACACCACCGTGCCACTCTTAAGTAAATATCATCAAATGTAAATAATAGACTCATACCAAAGGATAATATTCCAAGCATTTACTGTCAAAAGGGAACCCTGCTCTAAAAAGAAATCCTAAAATCATATTACAGCTTTGTACACTTACAGCATGATCAAACGGGCAATTTTCAGGACAAACTGTATGAACAAAAATTCATCCTTTTTTTCTTCCATTCTGCTCTGATTATTAAAGATGGAGAAATCATATGACGTGAGAAATTAAGGAACATGTCTGATGTGTTTTGTATTCAGATTTAAGGATGTATACCAGGTTTGCTGAAAGCATTGCACATTGGTATGTATGCAGCACATTGCTCCAGGGGAATACGGAATAGGAAATATGTGCGCTAACGATATGAAACTTGCAAATATCTTAGATATGGCAGCACAAATCTGAGGTGGTGTCAATTAGCCGGATATCCAGATTTAACCTGTCAAAACGAAATCATAACAGCTTTTATCACTGTGCACACTGCGGAGTGTGAAAGGCATCATCTTTAATCACTTCCTCTATCTCTCTCTCTCTCTCTCTCTCTCGTTCTCTCTTGCTTTCTTTTTTTCTGAGGTAAAAATATGTCCCACACAATGCAAGCTCCCCAGACAGCCGTGTTGTTTACTGCACATTAACAAAGGAAAACGCAAAGTCGAAATTCTGACATCGGCTAAAGTGAACGACGTGCCGCAATACCAGCTCTGGGAGGATTTTTTTTTTAAGCAAAAGTTGAGGGGAATTGAGTTTTTTACTTTGGCTTGAGCTTTTCTTCCCCCCTCTTTCTCTTTACAGGCAGGTTTTAAAATAAATCTGCCACCATCCCTGCCTGGCTGCCACTGAGTCACATTTCTCTGAGGCTGAAGGATGATGAGATACTTTTTTATCAAGTGACATAATGTATGCGCTGGTGGAAAGTAACTTATCATGTGCCCTTTGAGTTGATCTTTGCAAAGATTTGTCCTTTGTCCAATGTTTCTGGATAAAAGGCAATTTATGGCTGATAAGAAAACCTGAATAGAAATGGAAGAGATTAAAGCTATGGCTTAATATCACCGTTTGAGCTTATCAGAGGCAGATGTCGTCAATCGGATGCAGACTCAGAAAAGCAGTTTAATACTTTAAAAAATACAGTATCAGAGCAGATGAACATATGAAAAAAGCAGTCATAGTTCATTGCGACTCTAGTTTTCATAAAATGAAACATTTTGCCTTCTTTAGCATGTCCTCTGGCTTTTTCAATCATATGCATTTATTTTAAATTATTTCACTGACGGAAGCTCATTGGAATCGATACTAGTTAGAGATTTTTCAGACTTTCATAGATATATTTTTCATTTGCCCTCTCTAGGTTGATTGGTATTGTACAATGGCGTATTAGGGTCATTGTAGGGTTAAAAAAAACATATGGAGCTGAGAGAGGAGGTAATATTCCGAGAAACAAATTTTTCTGAGATTAAACTCAGAAATTTATGAGAAAAAAACTTGGATATTCTCTGAGATTATAAAGTGACACATTTGTGAGGAAAACAAAAAGCTCAGAAATTCTAATCTTAAAAATTCACAAATTCACGAAAAAATTCGGAATTTTTTTTCTTGTCGTCAAGGAGCCAGGGCTGGGTTTCCTGATAACATTGCACTTTCAGGCTAAAGAGCGAGTTTAAAGACGCTCCTAATCAACGAACGTTGTCTCTGTATGTGGTTTTCCCAAACTCACTCATCAGGAGGAGTCCTAAGAGCAACTTTATTAACAACGTCATTGCGATCCGTGTCTTTGATATAGGCATTAGTAGTTACTAAAGGCATTCATTGAGGTCACATGGCGTTCGTTTTTAACCAAAAACCGATGAAATATAAAGTGTTAAAATATGTTAATATATTGTATATATTAAGCATTACATATATAACGAGGTAGTTAATAATTGAAAGTATTTTACAATTTGGACAATTCGCCCCTTTCACATATCCCACAATCCACTGCGTGGTTGGGAACTTCCGGTGGTCAGGCCCAGGCCGCTGATAACAGTACAAAAATCAATATTGGGCTATATAATCAGTTTCAGTGTTCAAATATCGGATGTTCAAATATTATTACAGGTTTACATGGTCTCTCAGATTTTTTCAAGATTAATACTGCTCGAAATGAGTGAAGATTTACAATTTGTCATCAGTGTAAATGTACACTGTTAATATTGTTGGCCAGAGTTATGGTGCTGAGTAGTTGAACATGTATTTTGTGTAAACAGTGCAGAGAGTGAAAGTGAAAGGGCTATATGGGTGATGATATAAGGATGACCAATTAAAGGCTTCTGTGCCGATGAAAAATACTATGGAACCAGTAACTAGACATATAAAAGCAATCTAATAACATCATATTTCAGCTTGCGTCTGATATTTAAACATGAAAACTGATGACAAATTTACATTGATGGCAAATTATAAACCTGCGATGACCTGGCGACTTGTCCAGGGTGTACCCTGTCTCTCGCCCATAGTCAGCTGGGATAGGCTCCAGCTTGCCTGCGACCCTGTACAGGATAAGTGGCTACAGATAATGGATGGATGGATGGATGGCAAATTATAAATGTGCAATCATTTCGAGCAGTATTAATCTTGAAAAAATCTGAGAGACCATGTAAATCTGCAATAATATTTGAACATCCGATATTTTAACATTTTTGAACATAATATTTGAACAGCCGATATTTGAACATCGAAATTGATTACATAGCCCAGTATTGGTTTTTGTACTGTTATCAGCAGCCTGGGCCTGACCACTGGAAGTTCCCAATCATGCAGTGGATTGTGGGATATGTGAAAGAGCTAAAGAACATTTTTTTTTTAATTCCAAGGGTGTTTTTTAATTAAATGAACAAACATTCACATGAAACAATGAACAAATAATAAGCTAAATAATTCAGTGCATGTTTTCCCTGTGCCTGCTCATTTCTTTGTGGTCATTGTTTCATAATCATGCAGTCATGATTATTTCAACTGACACTAAATGAGATAATCATTTGCCCAGTGGAGTTAAATGTGATTAAAATGTGATATCAGTGTGATATTATGATATCCATACGTAATTCCATAACATATTGAAATATTTTCATAATGTTTTTCGTATACTTATTTAATATTTAACTCCATGTACTTGCAATGTACAAAAAATAATTTAACCCCCACAGTAGATTCAACACCAGTTTCCCCCATTGACTGTGAGTCCCTTGTAGACGCATGTGCATTCTGTGTTTTCGACTGCGAGAAAGACGCTCTTGGCTGTGAAAGGCCAAGTTTACATTAGACCGTATCTGTCTTGTTTTCTTCGCGGATGCACTGTCCATTTACATTAAAACGCCTGGAAACGTCGGGAAACGGGAATCCTCCAGCGTCCACGTATTCAATCCAGATCGTGTCTGGTCCGGTGCTGTGTAAACATTGAGAATACGCGGATACGCTGTGCTGAGCTCTAGCTGGCGTCGTCATTGGACAACGTCACTGTAACATCCACCTTCCTGATTCGCTGGCGTTGGTCATGTGACGCGACTGCTGAAAAACGGCGCGGACTTCCGCCTTGTATCACCTTTCATTAAAGAGTATAAAAGTATGAAAATACTGCAAATACTGATGCAAATACTGCCCATTGTGTAGTTATGATTGTCTTTAGGCTTGCCATCCTTCCACTTGCAAGTGGTAAGTGATCTGCGCTGGGATCACACACACAGCGGCTCAGTCCCGAATCACTGCTTGTGCACTCCACTCGCGTGCTCTGTGAGCTGCGCAGGGCCGGAGTGCGCACCCTCCAGAGGGCACTTGCTGTTCAGGGCGGAGTGATTTGGAGCGCAGGATGCCTGCGGAGCCGAGCGTATCCGTATATTGGTGTTGCTGTGTGCACGTGAATCGTGTATTAGCGTTGCTGTGTGCACACTAATCGTTTTAAAAACGTTAATCTAATGATCCGCTGATACGGTCTAATGTAAACCCCACCAAAGAGTGATCCAGGGCCATCATAAGTTAATCATGAACTAAAGTCCTACTTTGGCTATGATGTTGTTTGAGAAAACCACGTTAGCTTAACGATGGATCTTAAGAGGCAGTTAAAGACACTCTTAGCCTTAAGATGCTTTCGGGAAACCCACCCCAGATCACTTCACTTTGCAAGGTTGGATCAACATTATCACACCACAGATGCCATGGCTGAGCCAAGAGTTATAGGAAACAGTCTTTCCTCCTTGATTACACAATCTAAAAGAATAAAGTATTAAGAGATTTTCTATTGCATTTCCCAGAATGCATTGGAAAGCTAGGAAGCACATGACTGATTGTTACACTTCCAGAATGCAATGGGAGATGAATGTAGAAAACTCACATCATGTCTTTTTTGTTTTAACTGCTTTTAAATGTATAATTATTGTGCAAGAGCAGCTTCTTGTTAGTTTCAGTGTGTTAGGCAACATCTGCCTAAACCTTTGCTACTCCCGGACGGTTGAGCCGAGAGTTACAGGAAATGCAGTCTTTCTTCTGAATCGCACAATATCAAAGAATAACACACTAAGAGATTTCCCAGAATGTGCTGCAGCTAGGTAGAAAGGAAGCATGAGAATTTTTTCTTGCAAATTTATGAAATTTTTTCTCATAAATTTTCAACTTCAATCTCAGGGTTTTCTCAGAATTTCTCAGAGTTTTCTCAAGGTTTTCTCAAAATATTGCCCCCCTCCCCCAACTCCATTTCTTTTTCAAGATGAACGCTAACACAGCCACTGAGACATTCTGTCAGTGGCACTAATGTCCTCATACAGTGACATCATATACAGACTCTCTAGCAAGATTGATTGATTGATTTGCTTTATTGATCCCAAGCTGGGAAATTGTTTTGTTGCAGCAGCAAGTTATCAGACATGTGAAAAGAAAAAGACAGACTGTACAACATAAAATAGAATTTACAAAAATGATCGCAAGAACAAGCCAATTATACAATATACAGATAAAAATGTAATGATAAAAATATCTGTCTCTCTGTATATGTGCTTTGTACAGGTGAATGTGCATTAATTGTGCTAAAAACAAGAATTGTGATAAATGAAGATGAGAAGAGATGCTGTGATTGGTCCTGCAGTTTAGAAACCATCAATGCAGCCCAATTTGGAATATATTCAGTTTAGTTTCATTTACTGTGGTTCACCACAAAAAGAGAAATAATTACAATGATTAAAATAAACACTAAAGAGAGAGAGAGAGAGAGAGAGAGAGAGATGAGAATCAAATGCAGCCAAATACAAAACAATAGTGACAAGGAACAAGGGACAATAACAGGGCTTGCACCCCAATTGAAAATTATCCCTTATGATAAAAAGGGGAGAATATATATATAATAAATATTGAAATACAAAAGTTCAGGAAAATAATAATATTAGTAATAAAATAATGTTGCAATGAGTGTTACAGGGAAGAATATAATAGGCCTGTATAAATCCATCCATCCATTCATCAGCGATGAATAAGCAATGCTATCTGTATCTGTAGCCATTTATCCTGTGCAGGGTCGCAGGCAAGCTGGCACCTATCCCAGATGACTATGGGCGAGAGGTGGGGTACACCCTGGACAAGCTGCCAGGTTATCACAGGGCTGACACATAGAGACAAACAACCATTCACACTCACATTCACACCTACGGTCAATTTAGAGCCACCAATGAGCCTAACCTGCATGTTTTTGGACTGTGGGGGAAACCAGAGCACCTGGAGGAAACCCACGCAGACACAGGAAGAACATGCAAACTCCACACAAAGGCCCTCACCAGCTGCTGGGCTCGAACCCAGGACCTTCTTGTTGTGAAGTGACAGTGCTAACCACTACACCACCGTGCCGCCCCCCATAAACATTACTGGTTAAACATTGAAAAGTGGCTGTTATCACTATTCAGTCATGTTAATTGATCTGGACCTTCAGAGAAGATGTGATGAAAGTAAAATGATCTCAGTTTTAACAATTTGCACTAAATTTGCATGAAAAATCGCAGTGATTAGGATCAGGGTTGAGGGTGGGGCTGATCAAAATCCAGTGACATCAGCCACATACAACTTTCTCAGTGGGATAGAAAAAAATGAATGATAATGAAGTGTGTGTGTGTGTGTGTGTGTGTGTGTGTGTGTGTGTGTGTGTCCAATCATATGTACTGTATGTCAAATCACATACTTTTGATGCAGGTAGTATATTCACACTGTGTAGCGTTTAATATCCTGATGATATGTTAGACCCTCTCCATACTGGAAAGGGAGGAGCCATTAAAGAACAGACAGTTCGAATTTATTTCAAAATGGCCGACACACTGAGCAAAAGCTGCACTACTTTATGGATGCAAATTAGAAGCAAAAAGATTAAAGCAGCTGGAGGCTGTTCTGGAGCGCCTCAGTGATGTGAGGAACCACGCTGTGATTTGTCATGTCCACTTACAAACATTGCTCCTGTACAACTATCCGGATACCACATGGACAAGCCCGAGCCATTGTATATAGTGTGATGATATAGTGTAAAGTGCACGGTTTCAGACCCAGACATTATGGTTTGGGGCATTTTTTAAAAATTTGTTTTTGATGTCTGCTTATGGCAAATTTTTAATGTTCAACAGAATTGGTCATAGAACCAATCAATCAATACATCAGCGATGAATAAGCAATGCTATCTGTATCTGTTTAGTGACTCAAATTTCTGTATTCAGATTTAAACCTTAAGTGGACGTGACCTACCTTGAAGAGTTAGGGGAGGGTTTTTGTTTGTTACCTCCACCAACTTTGTTAGGGGAAGTTATGTTTTCGCTTCTGTTTGTTTGTTTGTTTGTTTGTTTGTTTGTTTGTTTGTTCCCAATGTAACTCAAAAAGTAGTGAACAGATTTTGATGAAATTTGGAGGAAAGGTGAGCCATGGGCCAAGGAATGATTGTATAGATTTTGATGCAAATCTGGATATGTACTGTATGTGGAGCCAGATTTTTTTTTTGTCTGTTCCCAACGTAGCTCAAAAAGTAGTGAATGGATTTGGATGAAATTTGGTGTACAGCTTTCATATTATCCCTGGTTCAAGTAATTTGATTTTGATGTTGATAATATGTGGCTTGGCGGAGGTATGCACTCTACTGTGTGCCCTTCTAGTTTTGGTTTGTTTTTGTTTAGTTTTTTAATAAGTTAAAAAAAAAACCTACAACTATGAACCCAAAACGATAAAAAAAGTCTGGAAACAAAAACGAAGTAAAAATGCCAGCACTGTCAGTATGATTTGTGAGTTTTGGCTCTGACAGTTCCTGAGAGATGTACATAATGAGACATTTTACCTGTGATATTTTCAAGTTTGGTTGGTTCTATTTTCCAAAATATAAACAAACTAGTAACCTCATTTAAAGCATTACTACCCTGACTGGGCTGCATGTTCATGTGAACAAATATTGCCTTTATTTGAGCTAAATACTGTATTTGTAAAGTCAATGTAAAAATCTTCTGCCGACATGATTTCTTTGTTTTTTGTTGTGTCCTATAGGATCCCAATCCCGACGCACAATGAGATGCTCAGTGAAACATTCTGACAAGTTTCCTAAAAATAAAAAAGAAGAATCAATCCATCCATTATAATAGGGATGTTCATCTCCATCACTGAGGCTGATGTGATACACATCTTGATGCCTTGTCAACAATCCAATACTTTAAAGATGCATATGAAGTAACTACGAATGCGATACGATATCTTATCAACAAGGCGTTTGTTTCCACCCACAGAACTCTCACTCAGTGTTTTTTGTTTTTCGCACCATTCTGTGTAAACTCTAGAGACTGTTGTGTGTGAAAACCCCAGGAGATCAGCAGTTTCTGAAATACTCAAACCAGTCCATCTGGCTCAAACCAACACCCATGCCACAGTGAAAGTCACACTTTGAGATCACAATTTTTCTCATTCTGATGTTTGAGGTGAACATGAACTGAGGGCCTTGATTTGTATCTGCATGATTTTATGCATTGTGCTGCTGTCAAAGGACTGGCTAATTTGGTAACTGCATAAAACAGCAGGTGCATGGGTGTTCCTAATAAAGTGGTTGGTGAGTGTAAATTATAAATATAAATTTATACACATAAATTAACTGAACAATTCAGATTTTACCAATGCTAAGGTGTTAGAAACTATGTACACCAAGCATCCTGAATTGTACCTGGTGCACACTTTCTTAATCAGGGCAATCGCGTCCTGATCTTTTATGTGAATCAGTGAATCTTACCATCTATAATACATACATTTCTGAATGGTTAAGGTCAGTGTCAGGGGTTGGCTTAGCACCGATCGCCTATCGAAGTTACAATATTATTCATATCAAATACAACTAAATAACTCCGACTTGCTAAAATTACTAGTCTGAGATTGGTTTCCATAACAAGTGTACCGTTTAACAGTAGTTTGTGCAGGTAGCTTGTGCCATTTACTTACTTCTTTTATGTTTTTTTTCACTGATAAATAGGCCTGTTAAATATAAAGAATATTCCAGAACAGAACAGTTTGAATCAACAGCTCAGCTGCTATGAGGCAGAGGGAGATGGAAGTACGTGCCATTTATTAACAATCCAAATCAGCAGACAAACTTGTCAAACAGGCATGGGTCGAATGTCAGGCAAACGGAGCAATGCAGAGCAATCACAAATCAAAACGCAGGGCAAAATGTCAAAAACCTGGAAATGTGCACTGGAAATGCAAAACCTCACAAAGGTTGTGAATGAATGGGAATAAATACACATGTAAATAAATGTGGGTTCACAGGAAATATGTGAGGATTTGTGGTGTTTCCTGGATTCAGCTACATGTATACAAAGAAGCCGTTATTTGTCACATACAAACTCAAGCACAGTGAAATTCGTCCTCTGCCTTTAACCCATCTGAAGCAGTGAACACACACATGCGCACACACACAAATGAGCAATGAGCGCGCACACACACACACACACACACACACACACACACCCCAGAGCAGTGGGCAGCTGTGCTACAGCACCTGGGGAGCAGTTAGATACCTTGCTCAAGCGCACTTCAGCCCAACTTCAGGCCAAGGCTGCCCCATGTTAACCGAACCGCATGTCTTTGGGGGAAACCGGAGCACCTGGAGGAAACCCACACAGACACGGGGAGAACATGCAAACTCCACACAGAAAGGCCCCTGTCACCCACCAGGCTCAAACCCAGAACCTTCTTGCTGTGAGACAACAGTGCTAACCACTACACCACTGTACCACCGTACTGTATCTCATCTCATCTCATCTCATCTCATCTCATTATCTCGAGCCGCTTTATCCTGTTCTACAGGGTCGCAGGCAAGCTGGAGCCTATCCCAGCTGACTACGGGCGAAAGGCGGGGTACACCCTGGACAAGTCGCCAGGTCATCACAGGGCTGACACATAGACACAGACAACCATTCACACTCACATTCACACCTACGGTCAATTTAGAGTCACCAGTTAACCTAACCTGCATGTCTTTGGACTGTGGGGGAAACCGGAGCACCCGGAGGAAACCCACGCGGACACGGGGAGAACATGCAAACTCCACACAGAAAGGCCCTCGCCGGCCACGGGGCTCGAACCCAGACCTTCTTGCTGTGAGGCGACAGTGCTAACCACTACACCACCGTGCCGCCCCCCGTACGAGTGAAGACATGTTTGCTGTCTGAAGTTTGAGTCTTTAGATTTACACTTAAGCTACAAGACTAATAAGTAAGGGGAGCATACAGCCTGACGTTAAGCATCAAACAGCACGAGGCAAACATCAGAAACCTTCAACCAAGAAGCATCATTATTCTTATAATAAGAGGGTAAGAGCACACATAAAAGCATGGTAGTTAGTAATACCTTTCTTCTCAGTGGCTTTGCTCTGCTCACGAAGACACAAGCTCAGCTCACTGCTCAGGGAGAGAGAAAATGATACACGAGGGATCATTGTGCCACATTACCCTCTGTTCACATTCGCAGGTGACAAGTCACTCATCTCACTTGTATTTTGTCTCTTGTGGGTGTGAGGTTAGGTTTTTCATCCTGATGAGAAAAGTTAAAAGATAAAAATTAAATGTTTCTAATGCTAACTAGTTAAATTAAATAATACACTAATCCAGGGATCAATACACCAAACTAGGGGTCATGACCCCACATCAGATAATTAGATTTATAAACGAGACAAACAAGTCATGAGACAAACTCCGCCAATCTCTTTTGTTGCATTTGATTATCTGACGACAAATTAATACAAGAAGAAAGTAGTATTGACTGGTCAGTACTTTTGAATGTAACAACATTCCTGACAACAGCAGAAAGTTTTAAGACAGAGCTCATTGGTGTGTTTAACATCGCTGTGCATAAAATTGTTAAATGTTTTAGAGTTCAGCTTAGAAACCTGATGGATTGGGATGTCTAGGCTCTCACATGCTGCCTAGTGGATCTCATTCTCATTATCTCTAGCCGCTTTATCCTTCTACAGGGTCGCAGGCAAGCTGGAGCCTATCCCAGCTGACTACGGGCGAAAGGCGGGGTACACCCTGGACAAGTCGCCAGGTCATCACAGGGCTGACATATAGACACAGACAACCATTCACACTCACATTCACACCTACGGTCAATTTAGAGTCACCAGTTAACCTAACCTGCATGTCTTTGGACTGTGGGGGAAACCGGAGCACCCGGAGGAAACCCACGCGGACACGGGGAGAACATGCAAACTCCACACAGAAAGGCCCTCGCCGGCCATGGGGCTCGAACCCAGGACCTTCTTGCTGTGAGGCGACAGCGCTAACCACTACACCACCGTGCCGCCCTGCCTAGTGGATGTCGCATTTAAATCTTTTAGATGTACAAAAGTGATTTCATTTGGGGTCTGTTGCCCAAAAAGCTTGACAACCCCTGCACTAATCTAAAAGACCTGCTCATGACATGAAAAGAAAAAATATATATAAATCGTGCCCATGTTTCAGTAATTTGTTCCTATGATAGCTATTTGTTCCCTTGTTTTAATAATTTGTCTTACGTTTTACTAATTTGTTCTCTCATATTAGTTAAATTATAGCCATGTCTTAATAATTAGTTCTGATTGTCATAGCCGGCTCTTTATTAATGCATCACTCTCAATTAGGCCACTGAAAACATCTCTGTCTGATGGTATGGATGGTACAGAATCTGTCTGGCCACGATTTAACTAAAACAAGGGAATGAGTACAATGTGACCACCAATTAGTGTGTGTGTGTGTGTGTGTGTGTGTGTGTCACCAATTAGTGTGTGTGTGTGTGTGTGTGTGTGTGTGTGTGTGGAGAGAGAGAGAGAGAGAGAGAGAGTACTGTGCAGAAGTCTTAGTCACATGGAAAGAAATGCTGTCGACCAGAAATGGCTTAAAAATAATGAAATGAAAAGTTTCAACATTAAAAAATACTATGAACAGCAGTAAGCCATAATAAATAAAACAAAGTCAATATTTGGTGTGAGGCGACCCTTTGCTTTAAAAACAGTAGTAGTCTCAGGCCAAGTTTACATTAGACCGTATCTGTCTCGTTTTCTTCGCGGATGCACTGTCAGTTTACATTAAAACGCCTGGAAACGCCGGGAAACGGGAATCCGCCAGGGTCCACGTATTCAATCTAGATCGTGTCTGGTCCGGTGCTGTGTAAACATTGAGGATACGCGGATACGCTGTGCTGAGCTCTAGCTGGCGTCGTCATTGGACAACGTCACTGTGACATCCACCTTCCTGATTCGCTGGCGTTGGTCATGTGACGCGACTGCTGAAAAACGGCGCGGACTTCCGCCTTGTATCACCTTTCATTAAAGAGTATAAAAGTATGAAAATACTGCAAATACTGATGCAAATACTGCCCATTGTGTAGTTATGATTGTCTTTAGGCTTGCCATCCTTCCACTTGCAAGTGGTAAGTGATGTGCGCTGGGATCACACACACAGCGGCTCAGTCCCGAATCACAGCTTGTGCACTTCACTCGCGCGCTCTGTGAGCTGCGCAAGGCCGGAGTGCGCACCCTCCAGAGGGCACTCGCTGTTCAGGGCGGAGTGATTTGGAGCGCAGGATGCCTGCGGAGCCGAGCGTATCCGTGTATTGGTGTTGCTGTGTGCACGCGAATCGTGTATTGGTGTTGCTGTGTGAACACTAATCGTTTTAAAAACGTTAATCTGATGATCCGCTGATACGGTCTAATGTAAACCCCACCTCAGGTACAGTGAGTGCAGTTTGATAAGGAAATGAGCTGTAGGTTTTACTGAGCATCTTACAGAACCAGCCACATTTCTTCTGGACACTTTGACTGTCACACTCGCGTCTTCATTTTGCACCGAAACGCAGCAGCCTTCATTATGTTTTCTTTATTAATCTGAAAAGTGGGCTCTTATGTAATATGCTGCTCGGATACAAACTTTTTTTCCTGTAACATTTAATTTTGTGCTGGAAAATGAATGTTTGGACTCTAAAATGTTTTTGTACTGACTTGATAATGTCGAAGTCATAGAATAGAAATCTATAACAAAGTTTGTATAGAAAAAAAAGACGGGGCCAGAGATTTTTGCACAGTAATATATATATATATATATATATATATATATATATATATATATATATATATATATATATATATATCCTCCTGGGAACCAAGAAAAAAATGTGTCTCTCAATTTCTCTTTTGAAAAAAAAAATGTCTCTATGTCAGAGAGTTTGTTCCAGTAACCTAATCAATATAAAATTAGATCATACTGACTGTACAGCTGCTGCCAGCACCTTTGATCTAAAGGTGGGGCTAATAAATATTAGATCTCTTACATCTAAAGCGCTAATGGTTAATGTATTCATTACTGATCAGGAGTTTAATGTACTTTGTTTAACTGAAACATGGATTAAGCCAAATGAATATATAGCATTAAATGAAGCGAGTCCTCCTGGATACAGTTATATACACCAGCCTCGTCTAACTGGCAGAGGAGGAGGCGTCGCGGTGATTTATAATGATTATCTAGGTGTAACACACAAACCTGGTTATAAATTTAATACATTTGAAGTTCTTCATATTCATATAATGTATGTAGCCTCGAAAAATAGGTCTACCCAGTTAACTCTGTTACTTATTATTTACAGACCCCCAGGGTCATATTCTGAGTTTCTGTCTGAACTGGCAGATTTGATCTCAGATCTGGTTATTTCCTTAGACAAAGCTTTAGTTGTCGGAGATTTTAATATTCACTTCGATAACCCAGAAGACCCTTTGAAAACAGCATTTGTGTCCATTTTAGATTCAGTCGGGATTAATCAGAATGCCATAGGACCGACCCATAATGGTGGTCACACCCTCGATCTAATACTAACATTCGGGTTAAATGTAGAAAATATAGTCATACTTCCACAGTCTGAAGTTATCTCAGATCATTATCTCATCTCATTCAAAATATGTCTGAGTAATAATATATGCACCTCACCATGCTACTGTATTAAACGTACATTCATGTCAACTACTGCACAGAGCTTTATAAATGATCTCCTAGAGTTATCGACTTTGATTGGGTCACTGTCAGCCCCTGCAGAACTTGATCAGGCAACTGAATGCTTAGAGTCAACATTCCGCCATACCTTAGATAATACAGCTCCTCTTAAGTGGAAAATGGTCAGAGACAAAATATTAGCACCCTGGTATAATGAAGACACTCGCACTTTAAAACAGACCACTTGAAAATTGGAACATAAATGGCGTCAAACAAAATGGGTAGTGTTCAAATTAGCGTGGAGAGCTTCCTGAAATATAGAAAAGCTCTTAGTGCTGCTAGATCAACATATCTCTCCTCCCTAACAGAAGATAACAAAAATAATCCTAGATTCCTATTTAATACTGTAGCAAAATTAACCAGGAATAAGTCCACTATAGACACATGCACACCTGCAGTATGTCATAGCAACGACTTCATGAATTTTTTTTATGACAAAATTGAGAATATCCGACAAAAATTCTAACTACTAATTTAAGGTCAGACAATGTAAGTGACCCTGTAGTTAACAATATAACTGTATCAGATCAGCAATTAGAATGTTTTACTCCCCTTAGAAAAATTGAATTACTTTCATTAATCTCGGCATCAAAAGCCTCAACTTGTGTACTAGATCCCTTACCTACACGTCTATTCAAACAGATAATACCTGAAGTAATTGAACCATTTCTAAAAATAATAAATTCTTCTCTTATGATTGGCTATGTACCCAAATCCTTTAAACTAGCAGTTATCAAACCCCTGATTAAAAAACCTGACCTTGATCCTTGTCAGCTGTCCAATTATTGGCCAATATCAAACCTCCCCTTTATCTCCAAGATCCTTGAAAAAGCTGTGGCACAGCAGTTATGCTTATATTTACATAGGAAAAACATCCATGAAATGTATCAGTCAGGATTTAGACATCATCATAGCACAGAGACAGCACTGGTTAAAGTAGTAAATGACCTACTGTTGGCGTCTGATCAGGGCTGTGTCTTGCTGCTTGTGTTGCTTGACCTTAGTGCAGCATTTGATACCATTGATCATTCCATTCTTCTGGATAGACTAGAAAATGTTGTGGGAGTTAAGGGAACGGCCCTCTCCTGGCTCAGGTCTTATTTAACTGATCGCTATCAGTATGCTGATGTAAATGGTGATTTTTCTAGACATACTGAAGTAAAGTTTGGTGTTCCACAAGGTTCTGTCTTGGGTCCACTGCTTTTTTCTTTATATATGTTACCTCTGGGTGATATTACTTGTAAACATTGTATTAATTTCCACTGTTATGCTGATGACACACAGTTGTATGTTTCTGCAAAACCTGATGAGAGACACCAGCTTAATAGAATTGAGGAATGTGTGAAGGACATTAGACACTGGATGCTTATTAACTTCCTTCTGCTTAACTCTGACAAGACTGAAGTACTTTTACTAGGACCACATGCAGCTAGAAGTAAGTTTTCTGATTACACAGTAACTCTGAATGGCCTTTCTGTTTCTTCATGTGCAGCAGTAAAAGACCCCGGAGTGATTATTGACCCCAGTCTTTCATTCGAAACTCACATTGATAACATTACCTGGATAGTTTTCTTTCATCTCAGAAATATTGCTAAGATAAGAAATTTAATGTCACTACATGATGTGGAAAAACTAGTTCATGCTTTCGTTACCTCCAGGTTGGATTATTGTAATGCCTTACTGTCCGGATGTTCCAATAAGTGCATAAACAAATTCCAGCTAGTTCAAAATGCAGCAGCAAGAGTCCTTACTAGAACTAGAAAATATGACCACATCACCCCTGTCTTATCCACACTGCATTGGCTCCCAATCAAATTTCGTATTGATTATAAAATACTACTATTGACCTTTAAAGCACTGAATGGTCTTGCACCACAGTACCTGAGTGAACTTCTGGTCCTCTATGACCTGCCACACCTATTTAGATCAAAAGGTGCAGGCTATCTGCTGGTACCTCGTATAGTGAAGGCTACATCAGGGGGCAGAGCCTTTTCTTACAAAGCCCCACAGTTATGGAACAGCCTTCCAAGTAGTGTTCGGGAATCAGACACAGTCTCAGTGTTTAAGTCTAGGCTGAAAACATATCTGTTGAGTCAAGTCTTTTGTTAATGGTGTTTATGAGGTAAAAGTGTAGATCTGAAGAGTCCTCAGACATAGAGTGTTTTGGTAAACTGGAATGTATGGATGCTGTCAGTCCCCCACTCACTTGCTCACTTGAGTTTGTTGACGGTGTAGTGGCTGGCTGCTTTATGTCCCGGGGCTCCCTCATGCCTGTGTTACCTTCTGGCTCTCCCCTTTTAGTTATGCTGTCATAGTTAGTTGCCAGAGTCTCTGCTTGTACTCAGTGCAATATGTATACTGTTCCTACTTATTCAGGTGACATTGGGCATACCTAACAACCTGTGTTCTCTCCCCCCCCCCCAAAAAAAAAAAAAACCTGTCCCTCTGAGTTACATGTCAGTTCTGGGATCGAGATGCTGACATCACGTCTGACACTGTGATTAGCAGTACCAGAGCACCCCAGGGCACGGTGCTGGCCCCTCTTCTCTTCACCCTGTACACCGTGGACTTTTGCTACAACTTGGAGCTGTGTCACATTCAGAAGTTTGCCGATGACACAGCCATCGTTGGGTGTATCAGTGACGACAGAGAGGAGGAGTATAGGAGCCTGGTGAGGGACTTTGCTGTGTGGTGCAACAGGAACCATCTGTAGCTCAACACATCGAAGATCAAGGAGCTGGTCATTGACTTTAGGAAGTCCAGACCAAGGTCACGACCAGTTCTGATCAAGGGAGTCAAGGTGGAGGCTGTGGATTCCTACAAGTACCTTGGGCTGTGGCTGGACAGCAAGCTTGACTGGACTTGCAACACCAAACACATGTACAGGAAGGGACAGAGCAAGCTATACTTCCTTAGGAGGCTGCGGTCCTTTAACATCTGCAGGAAACTCCTGTGGATGTTCTATCAGTCTGTGGTCACCAGTGTCTTGTTTTACACCGTGGTGTGCTGGGGGGGGCAGCACATCCAAGAAGGACACATCCAGGCTGGACAAACTGATCAGGCGGGCCGGCTCTGTGGTCGGCATGAAGCTGGACTCTCTGGTGACGGTGGCAGAGAATAGGTCTATGGACAAACTATTGAACATCATGGACAATGCCAGTCACCCTCTGCACACCGTCATCAGCAACTAGAGGAGCCTGTTCAGTGACAATGCTCCTTCCCAAGTGCAGGACAAACAGACTCAAAAACTCTTTTGTCCCTCACCCCATCAGACTATACAACTCCTCTCTGGAGGGGGAGGAGGGGTAACAGGAGGACAGAGGACGGGAAGGAGCAGTAGCCTAGCCTAACAATAAGCAATACCGGACAATGTGCAATATAAGGTGCAATATAAAGTGCAATATCTCTCCTGATGCCCCCCTCCCTTTTTTCTCCCCTCCTCTCTCTCCCCCCCTCTTCCCCATATCTTATTCTTTTTATATTTGTATATGTAAATACTTAATTTATTTTAATTTATCTAGAAGTTTTTCTCTATTTCTTTTCTCTGTTTATCTGTAATGATGCTGTTGGAATCTTAATTTCCCTGAGGGAACCCTCCCAAAGGGATCAATAAAGTTTTATCTAATCTAATCTAATCTAATCTAATCTAATCTAATCTAATCTAATCTAATCTAATCTAATCTAATCTAATCTAATCTAATCTAATCTAATCTAATCTAATCTAATCTAATCTTCTGCTCCTCAGACCTGCCTGATCCATCCTGGTGCCCTGTGCCTGGTTGGAGTCTCATCACATCGCTCCTGTGGAGGACGGCCCCATGTGGACAGTTGAAAGTCACACCGGGAGGATGCTCTGGACACTTACAGTAATGCTTTTATGGCTGAGGACTACAGTTGACTTGCTAACTTTAGGATTGCAGTTGTCATGAACAGTTTTGCACTCAAGTTTCCATCAGTGAAGAGTTTATAACATTAATGAAACTGACTTCATGTTAAAACTGTTAATGTTATAGTCATGTTGTCTGTTGTTGCCCAAATGAGGATGGGTTCCCTTTTGAGTCTGGTTCCTCTTGAGGTTTTTTCCTCATGTCATCTGAGGGAGTTTTTCCTTGCCACTGTCGCCACAGGCTTGCTCATTGGGGATAGATTAAATTAGCTCATGTTTTAAGTCGTTCAAATTCTGTAAAGCTGCTTTGCGACAATGTTTATTGTTAAAAGCGCTATACAAATAAACTTGACTTGATTTGACTTAATGATCTGGCAACTTGTCCAGGGTGTACCCCACCTCTCGCCTATAGTCAGCCGGGATAGGCTCCGGCTTGCCTGCAACCCTACACAGGATAAGTGGTGATGGATGGATATTTCTGGACACATTTATAACTGGTTGTACAGTGGCATGCAAAAGTTTGGGCACCCTTACTGAAAATGTCTGTTACTGTGAATAGTTAAGTGAGCAGAAGATGAACTGATCACCAAAAGGCATAAAGGTAAAGACAACACATTTCTTTTCAGCATTTTCTGCAAGATTTGTGTATTATTTTTGTTTTGCTCTAAATTGACCGTAGGTGTGAATGTGAGTGTGAATAGTTGTCTGTGTCTATGTGTCAGCCCTGTGATGACCTGGCGACTTGTCCAGGGTGTACCCTGCCTTTCGCCCGTAGTCAGCTGGGATAGGCTTCAGCTTGCCTGCGACACCTCAAAATCTACAATGGAATACCTCAAGAGGCCCAAGCTGAAGGTTTTGCCATGGCCCTCACAGTCCCCTGACCTAAACATCATTGAAAATCTGTGGATAGATCTCAAAAGAGCAGTGCTTGCAAGACAGCCCAAGAAACTTGTAGAACTGGAAGCCTTTTGCAAGGATTAATGTGTGAAAATCCCCCAGGTAAGAACTGAAAGATTTTTAGCTGGCTACAAAAAGTGTTTACAAGCTGTGATACTTGCCAAAGGGGGTGTTACTAGGTACTAACCATGCAGGGTGCCCAAACTTTTGCTTCGGGCCCTTTTCCTTTTTTGTCATTTTGAAAACGTAAAAGCTGAAAATAAAAAATAGTTTTTGCTTAAAATATAAAGGGAATGAGTCATCTTTAACTTTATGCCTTTTGGAGATCATTTCATCTTCAACTTGTTTAACTGTTCACAGGAACAGCAATTTTGACCAGGGTGCCCAAACTTTTGCATATCACTGTATATGACAAGATAAGAAGAAACCACAGTTTTTCTTTCATTTTAATGTGTCAAACAGTAACCAGGAACTAAATACTTTCAGGAATACAGGCAACAGACGGATGTAAAAAGCGGCAGAGAGTTCATTAAGGCAAACTGGCAAATAAAACCAAACCATGATCAATGTCAAAGTTAAAGAGCAGGCAATGGTCAGGCAAGACACAAACAGAATATCAGAGGCAAAGACAAAGGGCAAAAATTCAAAGTCCAAATAAAATAAAAAACCAAAGTCTCAACACAAGAACGAAAGGCTTGGTAAAGTCAAGCAAAGGGACAGTGAGTGCAGGTTGCTGTGCAGGTTGGTTGTCATAGTTGACAGCAGCCATGTTTGTAGATAGCTGCAAACTCTGAGAAGTGAAGTCTTGAGTGTGAGCAGGTGCAGACGTGACAAATGCTAAAGGAACTAGCAAATTGCCTTAGAAATAATTGGTAGGAGCTGAAACTGTGAGAATTGAAGAAACATCAGACCACACAGGTTGTCAGCTCGATTCACAGAATCATTAGAGTCAAACGATTTCTGCATCATACCTGATTTGCATGGAATTATGAAAAATGACAATTCATGTGTTGCTCGTCACATTGTCACTGAAATTGTGTTTACATGTACATAAAAATGGATGTCTTCATTGCTTACTAGTGTGAACACAGAGTTAGTCATTATTCCACTTGCTCCTACACACTACCCTCTAAGTCCAGACAATGCTAAAAATAAATGAGTAAATAAATAAATAAATAAATAAACCACCCCCACCTGCTACAACGATGATACAATTAGGCTGCAAAATGTTTCGATTTTTATCTGGTCACATGCAGGAAAGCGCCTGTTCTGAGCCAGAGAATATATATGATAAGAAAAATCTGTATGCCATGCATTACTGCCAATCGCTGTGAAGGGTTAATAAACACCTAACATTCTCAGAATGACATTTCCATTGTACACCGACGCTGAGTCAATGAGCAGGTCTAAGGCTGAACAACAAAAAAAATGCAGATAAAAATGGCCCAAAGAACTCAGTTCACCTTCTATTCTCAATAATTCCAGATAATGAGCGCAGGAAGCAGGAAGGCACTTTGGAACAAATTATGGAAATTAATTTAAGTCTTTCAGGAGAAACGTATCTCGTCATTTTTACTCTGCAGCATTTTTCTTCAGCCGTCACTCACCTTCAGATCCGGCACACCTTCCTAATTCAAGAAGTACTTTTCTTCCTAAGTGCATCAGCGTAATGGTCGCTTATGGAAATTGGTACTTCTAAATGAAATATTCAAAAGAACACATGGCTCTGTCATTTAACTCGGGGCTAGTCTGAATTTTGACGCAACCTTGACTGTCAAAAATACTCACTTAGTTTAAAAAGATTATATTACCTGAACTTGGCAACTTGAAAAAAAACAAGAGGAAAAAAAAGAAAGAAAAAAGCTAACAAAAAATCTGATATTTTGAGTTCAACAAAAGTATTATTTTAGAAATACTAAATATCTAGAAAGTGATAATCATTGTTATTTTATCCACATTTACTGGATATGAGCAATTGCACGCTCTGATTGGCGACTCTACTACTAGGCTATCAGCTCATACTGTATACCATGAGTAGAGAAAAACAAGATGGAGGAGCATGTCACTCAACTAACCAAGGATGAAATAAAAACTCTACTAAAAAAAACAAAACCCCCCAAAAAGAAACAAAATATGGAATAAAAGTATTGGATGGTAAGAAGGTTTAAGAATGATTATTTTTGTATTTTTCATAAATTGCGACTGTCATTTCACTGGTTTCTTTACATTCTAAGTAGAAATTATTTTCTCAGGCATTTTGTATAAAGTTTTTATTTATCGAATTTGCAAAAAAAAAAAATGCTCTGTTTCTAAAAATCCAGTAATGTGGATACAATAAAACAGTTATTCCACTCAATTTCGTCGTATATGACTTATAGCCAATTCGGCTCAATTTTGTGGAATAACTATTAAATATTCACATGCCCCTGCAATATACTGAATAATCTTTAAGCATATTTTTCTGTTACTGTTTTTCAGCTGCATTCAAACTCTGACACTTTTACAGCTTACAATGCAAACTGCAGGGACTTGGATAGCAGATGCTCCACATAATCTAGAATTAATAATAAACACTTTAAAAAAACACCCCATGCTTTTATTTAACAAATTAAACCATGTCTGCAGTGATATGGTGAAGCTTTCTGTTAGGAGAAGTTTATGTAACATTTATGGAAGGAGTCTCCAGTGTCAGTGTTTCATAACAGTCAGACGTTTTTCCTCCATGACAGTCTTCAGGACTTTTGGCTTTCTGCTGCATTTATTTTGTTGTATTCACTTGAAGAGAAAGAGAGTCTGGTGATGGACTGTTTATAGCTCTTAAAATGTAAATGATAAAAGAAACTACGTTGTTTTGTGGAAAATTGATATATGTGGAGTAAAATATTTTGGGACAAAATGATCAACTTTCAGGCACATCACATTACCTGGTCAATGATTATTTTCCTATCTAAAGTGTTTTATTACCTCTGTCAACTTTGTTGGAGGAGGTTATGTTTTCGCCTCCATTTTTTTTTGTTCTTATACATTATTGTTTGAAAATTTTCAAACCCTTTAGAATTTTCTATATTTCTGCATAAATATGATCTAAAACATCATCAGATTTTCACACAAGTCCTAAAAGTAGATAAAAAGAACCCAGTTAAACAAATGAGACAAAAATATTATACTTGGTCATTTATTTACTGAGCAAAATGATCCAATATTACATATCTGTGAGTGGCAAAAGTATGTGAACCTCGAGGATTAGCAGTTAATTTGAAGGTGAAATTAGAGTCAGGTGTTTTCAATCAATGGGATGACAATCAGGTGTGAGTGGGCACCCTGTTTTATTTAAAGAACAGGGATCGATCAAAGTCTGATCTTCATAACATGTTTGTGGAAGTGTATCATGGCACGAACAAAAGAGATTTCTGAGGACCTCAGAAAAAGCGTTGTTGATGCTCATCAGGCTGGAAAAGGTTACAAAACCATCTCTAAAGAGTTTGGACTCCACCAATCCACAGTCAGACAGACTACAAATGGAGGAAATTCAAGACCATTGTCGTCCCCCCCCCCCAAGAGTGGTCGACCAACAAAGATCACTCCAAGAGCAAGGCATGTAATAGTCGGCGAGGTCACAAAGGACCCCAGGGTAACTTCTAAGCAACTGAAGGCCTCTCTCACATTAGCCAATGTTAATGTTCAAGAGTCCACCATTAGGAGAACACTGAACAACGATGGTGTGCATGGCAGGGTTGCAAGGAGAAAGGCACTGCATTTTCTTTTCTCCAAAAAGAACATTGCTGGTCGTCTGCAGTTTGCTAAAGATCACATGGACAAGCCAGAAGGCTATTGGAAAAATGTTTTGTGGACGGATGAGCCCAAAATAGAACTTTTGGTTTAAATGAGAAGCATTATGTTTGGAGAAAGGAAAACACTGCATTCCAGCTTATCCCATTTGTGACACATGGTGGTGGTAGTATCATGGTTTGGGCCTGTTTTGCTGCATCTGGGCCAGGATGGCTTGCCATCATTGATGGAACAATGAATTCTGAATTATACCAGCAAATTCTAAAGGAAAATGTCAGGACATCTGTCCATGAACTGAATCTCAAGAGAAGGTGGGTCATGCAGCAAGACAACGACCCTAAGCACACACATTGTTCTACCAAAGAATGGTTAAAGAAGAATAAAGTTAATGTTTTGGAATGGCCAAGTCAAAGTCCTGATCTTAATCCAATCGAAATGTTGTGGAAGGACCTGAAGCAAGCAGTTCATGTGAGGAAACCCACCAACATCCCAGAGTTGAAGCTGTTCTGTACAGAGGAATGGGCTAAAATTCCTCCAAGCCGGTGTGCAGGACTGATCAACAGTTACCGGAAACATTTAATTACAGTTATTGCTGCACAAGGGGGTCACACCAGATACTGAAAGCAAAGGTTCACATACTTTTGCCACTCACAGATATGTAATATTGGATCATTTTCCTCAATAAATACATGACCAAGTATAATATTTTTGTCTCATTTGTTTAACTGGGTTCTCTTTATCTACTTTTAGGACTTGTGTGAAAATCTGATGATGTTTTAGGCCATATTTATGCAAAAATATAGAAAATTCTAAAGGGTTCACAAACTTTAAAGCACCACTGTATGTACAGTATATGCAAGTCCTGCGCTTCAGTAATAAGTGGCAGTGTTCCTTATTGGTGAAAACATTACATAGTCAGATTCTGACATGGATGTATAGACAGATATTTGGGATAGAGAATAGCACATGTGCTATTCATGGCTAGATCAAACTGAGGGGATTTTTTTTTTTTATTTCATGCCCTTAGAGCTGAAGGCTGCACATTAAAACCTTTGAACAAATTTTAACATCTCCAGAAGAAAAACAAATCCTCAAATCCAGTTTGTGGATCTCTTCTCATTCAAGTAAATAGGAGCCTTGTCTTAATATAGTCTGATATTACTGATATGGCTGCTAAGTACACAGACTTAACTATAATCGTTTTAATTATTATCCTACACAACAAGTGTTTTGGAGCGTTACAGAAACCAGTCAAATGTTTGGACACCCCTACTCATTCATAGATTTTCCTGTATTGTGACTATTTTCTACATTGTAGAACAATAGAGCGGCGACTACAATTATTGACAATCCATAATTATCAACACCTTTTCAGATTTACCAATAAAAACAATCTTACAAAGGTGAGTTTCAGTTACAACAGTTATTATTGGTTAATTAATCAACTGGAAGACCCCCCCCCCTCGCCCTTTGATCTTGTCGTCTGATGATAGCTCGTTACCTGAGATGGAATTTTTTTGAGCATGATCAGCAATTTGAGAAAATCCTGGACGTTATTATCGCAGGTAAGCATGGTGGAAGATCATGGACATCTTTTTACTGATCAAATTCAACGATATTTCATGATCTCCTTGTTGAAACCTACTTTGTTTCTTACCCTTTCATTTGACAGTCGCCGTTTTGTATCTAAACACGCATTTGAGAAGTCACGTGAGGTGTCGATAATAGTGATCACTTTCACCTGTGTCCACCATTATTGACACCCTGTGGAATTAAGTGACATTTACAACTGTTATGGATCAATCTTTGTGTAACATTGTTGAAGTAGATGAAGTATTTTAAAAAAATAAGTGCTGTGATTTATTATAATTTTTTTTCTGATTCATAACAGAATGGAATGTTTATAGAGTATTTGGAATCCAATTGTAATAAATAGAATTAGACCAGAATTAAATTCCTAGCATATTAAAAATTGCATGCTTGAAATATTCAGATTTTTCTATTCCATTCAGAATTTTTTTTTTCAGTTTGTTGTAAATATCTACCACATATTACAATATCAGTAGACATTTTATATTTTGGTTTGAGGAATTACATGCGACCTTTGACCTGGATTTCCATGTGGTTACAATGTCAATTACCTGTTGGTAAACTACAAAACTAGAAATTAATACAAACAACAACAAATTATTAACAAAATGTGATCTACGAAAATACTTAGAAGAAAAAGTGGAACAAAGATTTTCTGACAGGTTAAAGATCAGTTCATTTGTTCACAAACATTAGAATTACTTCATTTACGTAAGCACCGACATCTTTTATATAAATATATGGATATTTTGTACCAAATATGTCTATATAAAACAAATTTTAAATAAAAACTATGTTTTAATACCACATACTGATTTTTTTTCATAAATAATCATCTGGATATCAATAATTGTGGAACGGTGTCGATAACTGTGGACAAAGGTGTCAATAATTGTGGTGCGGTGTCACGTGACTTGATGCACTAAGTAATCGGGAATCAACTCATTTTTTTCCAGTGGAAGTTTGAGTAATTATTCATGCACAATTTATGTACTGAAAGTCTTTTCTAGTTTTGCAACGGCCAAAAGATCATTAAGATGTCGATAATTGTAGCCGCTGCTCTACTGAAGACATCAAAATGATAAAATAACATATGAAACATATACAGAATTATGTGGTAAACAGCAAAGTGTTAAAGAAAGCATCTTGCAAATAAACAAATTGAGGTAAAAGTTGGTCTTTATGTCTGTCCTTTATAAAAAACAAAGCTGAATGTTGAATTTTTTTCTTAACGATATAACCACTAAAGTGATGAAAATAGACGGGACTATTTTTTTGTCATGGAGGCCGCCATAACTCCATCGTGTGTGATGTAATTTTCTGTGAGCACAGCAGAGGTGTACAAGTGCATGCTACCGTATACTAGTGTAAGTGGGGCAAAGTGTTCGGTCAGCGGGGTAAAGTGTTCGGTCAGGGACAGTTGGAGACGGATGTAAGTGCAGAAGATCTTTATTATAAAGAAAAGTACAAACAGGTAAACGGTCCAAATCGGCAGGCGTATATCGTGAAAGGTAAAACAAAGCAAAAGGTAGAGTGAGGCACAAACAGAATATTGTTGACAGAAGCAGGGTCAAAAATGAGGAACAGGAAACAGGAATCAGAAACCAGGAAATCAGTCAGGAAACAAGGCTCAGTAATGTGTCACAACAACGCAATACTTCACAAAGTAAGTCTGCATTCTGAGTCCTTATTTAGGCGTGCTGATTGCACCTTAATCCCGTGCAGGTGTGAGTGATTCACGGCACATGCTGTCCAGAGTGCGCCTGAGAGTCCTTCTGTTGTGACAACGAGACTGTAATATAATATTATGGTCTTGCGTGACTTCTCAGTCATTTTGTTTGCATTTCTCCACAAAAATGATGGCAATGCAGTATTAGAAAAGGAATCAAAATAAAGTAATGTCTAGTTTATTGCCTGTTTATTTAAAAAATATAAAGCAGCTAGAGATGAGATGAGAGATTTTCCTGCTTATCTTCCATCCATTTGATGCGTGACACGGTATGCTGTCGTGTGGAATCCTACGTCACGCAGCACCACCCTCGTTTTCGTCTCCTAATACATTCAGTGATCTGGCTAATCCAGTATGGACCCTTTTCAGTCACGTGACCTTCGTAAACGCGACCGCCATTTTGGACATGTAGTGGACTTCGGCTCAAATCGGTTTGAATGCGAGGAAGGTGACAAACATAAAAGAAAAAGGAGCGAGATGCAGAAAACTGTATTTACTAGTTTACTGTAATTATGATCTGGCAGCTATTTACACCGGATCCAGTGTAAATAGCTGCCGGAGCCAAGGTCCGGCTGGGCCGCGAGCGAGCGCGCGCCAGCTCCGCAGCCGCCGGCTCCGGCCGGGCCGCGAGCGAGCACGCTCCGGCTCCGCGGCCGCCGGCTCCGGTCGGGCCGCGAGCGAGCGCGCGCCGGCTCCGTGGCCGCCGGCTCCGGCCGGGCCGCGAGCGAGCGCGCTCTGGAACCTTGGACGTTGGCTCCGGCGGCTATTTACACTGGATCCGGTGTAAATAGCTGCCAGATCATAATTACAGTAAACTAGAATGGAATGTTAACAGCAATGTAATGCCTTTTCTGGCTAATTTTATTCGTCTTACCTCCAGCAAAGTGGTCACTACACAAGCGTTGGTATGCCGCTATCCATCTTGTCCGTCGGTCAGCATCTACCGGGATCCGATAAAATGATAACCCTTGCCTTGTTTGTTGATGGTTACGACATCCAGGTGCACAACAATATAGTGGCATGATGGAAGTCTTGCTGAAAATAAACACTTTCTTTGCTGCCGTTCCTCAATGCTGGCTGTGGTAAACTACTGGTAGTACATGTCCAAAATGGCGGCTGCATTTGTCGTGACGTCATGTGAAAAGGGTCCATAGCCACACCTGGGGAAATGGCCCAACGGACTGATATTACAACTTTAACATGGGGTTTAAGCTAAAGTCTGCTTAATTGTATTAATGTATAATGATGACTGTGGCAGCGGGGGCATGGTCAAGTGCCGGTCTGTGACCGGAGGGCGGAGTCAGGGAAGGTAAGTGGCAGAATCACGACACCTGATGTCAATTAACCTGTGTTTGTGTGTCTTCCCAGTGACCATGCCCTATATAAAGAGAGAGAGAGCAGAGGAAGCGAGCTCTCTCTCCCCAGCCAGACGACTTGTGTGTGTGTGTGCGCATGGCTGAGAGAGTGATTGTTGCATCTTGGTATAATCCATCCTTCATAATAGAAAAATAGGGGAAGGACGGGGTGGCGTTGGCTGGAGCGTTTGACCATCGATTACTCTCACTTGGTCAAACGCATGCCGCAGAGTCTCGTCTCGTGACTGCTCTAACGGGAAATCCACAAGGGATTCCCCGAGAGAGGGAGGAGGAGCCTGCAGCTCCTCACTCTGACGCGGAGATGACGTAGATGGCTCTGTGACAGCTGCTCTCGCCAAAGCGACACTGAGACCTCCCCCTGCTAAACTATGGCAGGACCCACTCTCCACTAAATGACTCATTAACTCCCCGAATCCTGGCCAATCAGTCCCCAAAATTATCGACTGGGTGAGGCGAGGATTAACCGCCGCCTTTACTCTAAAATTTTCCCCTCGGAAAAAAATGTGGACCGACACTAAAGGGTAGCTGTGAACATCCCTGTGCACACAACACCTTCACCCCCTGTGCTCCCCCCAATGCCTCGTCTTGCACCAGGCTTTGGTGAATTGAGGTCTGATTACAGCCAGAGTCCACCAACACCTGATATGTATCCCCTTGGATACTCACCGGTATGCGATACGCTCCAGTCCGATCGAGGGCGGCTCCTGGCGCGTCAGGGATCCGAACCACCACGCCCACTTCCACTGCCAAGCACTGCTGTTGGAGGTGGCCCGGCTCCCAGCAGCACCAGCAAACCGGCCCGGGCTTCCTCTCTGCACCGGCGCTCTGGGGCTCACTCACCTGAAGGGGGGGAAGAGACAGACACAGAAGGGAAAAACGGGAGGGCACTGCGGGTGCGACGGGCCGGCTGGGGTGGGGCCGGCCCCCGCAGTGGGGGAATGGGGTGAGGACGAGACACAGGAGGAGAGAGAGAGAGGAGAGGAGAGAAGAGGATGTCTGCTGTCCTGACATCGGAACAGCTGCCAAATGGTCCTCCGCCAACTTGATGGCCTGATCCAGTGACGCTGGGCGGTGGTACTGGACCCACTCCGCGGTTCCGACCGGCTTCGGTAAGAGTTTAATCTACCAGTTAGCCCCGTCGTGTCGCATACGTCAGAGGAAAGAGTGATGTGATTGGTTTAAGCTTCGTCACAGCCTTTTCTGGCTTCAACCAGTAGCAAACTGAGGCATTTCAGGGAGGCGGGTCAACCACGGGCTCTGGGAAACGGTTGGGCTTAATATCTTGGCCAGACCAATAGCTCGGAGAGCTTTGAAGTCACATTAGCCAGGCTACCACTTACCTTCCCTGACTCTGCCCTCCGGTCACAGACCGGCGCTTGACCATGCCCCCGCTGCCATAATGACATTTCATAACCCTGTAATTTCAAAATTTCCTTGTTAATCACTAAAAAAGAAAATATGTTTCATATTTTAGATTCTTCAAAGTAGCCCCCATTTACCTTGATGACTCTTTGCACTCTATTGGCATTATCTTAACCAGCTTCATGAGGTAGTCACCTGGAATGCTTTTCAATTAATAGATGTGCTTCATCAAAGATTAATTAGTGGAATAGTTTCTTGCCTTCTTAATGTGTTTGACATCAAACAGTAAATTGTAAATAATAAACATACAGTAAATAGCTCTATTCCACAACTATAGTAATCCATATTATGTCAAGAACCGCTCAACTAAGTAAAGAGAAACGACATCCATCATTACTTTAAGACATGAAGTGACTTTTAATGAATAAAAGTAATGAAAAATATTGAATTTGAAGAGTGTCCAAACTTTTGACTGGTACTGCATATACTAGATAATATTCCAGTGAAGATATCTTCTTCTTTTCTTCATCACAATTTGGTCATTATGCTAGTTTGTACAAACTAGGTAGCTCTCTCTTATCACATTCTGCTCATGCTACATCACAGCCCTTCTGCATACATGAACTCATAGCCTGCCATGGTTAGCTTGAATCTTCCTGATTGAAAGGAGAGGGTAATGCTTGCCATCACTCCCACTCCGATAGCATGGCCAAGGCTGCTCTCTTAGACTCCTGGCCATGGAAGCATAGCTGTGGATTCAAGCTGATAATCTCCTGATAATAGTATGACCACTTTTCTGTTGTGCCACTCCAGAGTCACTATATCTTCTTTTGAACACCTCATGTAGAGCACCAGTCTGACTACAACCTTCAAGATCCTGGAGCTGGTGGCCAGAAAAGTGTACAAAATAGACCAGATACTCCGTAGGCTTCATATACCATGGCTAAGACTATCAGCTTCACACCAGTTTTGATATTGTGTGAAATAATTTGCAAACGTATTTTGAGGTTTATCTCAAACCTCATTCCAAAATGAGTGAGTTAATCAGAGTTTTATCTTCTGGACAAGGAGAGCTATGCAACTGCTTTTGTAATTGGCACTAAACTAAGTCACAGCTTAAGGCGGAGCTACAGATTCAGCCATTTTCAGCCTGTAGATGGAGCAAATGCATTTAAAATATGTTTATTCAGATAATATGTTTCCTGTTGAACTAATGCACTTGTAATGAAATGCATACTTCACCAGTCTTGTGTGTGAATGGTTTTTACAATTTGGCAAATTGAATTTTAGTGTGATTTACCCTTTAAACATGTCATTGTTGTATGTAGTGCGACAGAGGAATCAGAGCCTCATGACAGTGTTTGAAAGAAGCTGACTTTTGGCTAATTAAATATGCGAATATTTATAAGGCAGAAGTCTTAGCACCAGCTGTGGATGCTGAAGCTCTCTCTCCCCTGGGAAAGAGTCAAGCTGTTCTCTCTCTCTCTCTCTCTCTCTCTCTCTCTCTCTCTCTTACCATATTTTTCTTTTCCCCTTCATATTCACTCTGATGCTCTTTCTTTCCATTCTTTCTGTTTCTCTCTTTTTCTCATTATCATCCTTTCCTTCTCATTCTTTTCCTTCTGTCTTTTCCACTTGGCTTTTTACTCATCCTCCATTCTCTTTCTGTCTCCAGACTACTAGTGAGATTCTCAACGACCCTCCATTCAAGCACACTTGATGTCTTTGACTACATTAAAAAGTGTGTGTGTGTTTTATTCTATGACTGTGCATTTCTTACAATAAGTGTCATAACCAATTGTTTATGGCTCCCAGATAATTGGTGGCTACTGGTTAATTTACTATTCACTAAGGCCTGCGGTGCCAGGCTAATTCCAATAATCACTGGTTAGGAGTGTAATGGTTGGTTGTGTTTGGAGGAATAAATTACATAGGAGTGCATGGGAATGGAAGTCTGGCAACTTTGGTATATGTACAGTACATGGAAAATGGAACCATGGTTTTTACACATCAGCATGTGCTGGTGTGTCTGACTACACATCAGTCTTGTTGGTGCATTGACCAGTACCAGAAACAAAAACCGTTGGAAGGAAAAAGCCCATTTATTTGAATGGAAATAAAAGCAGTATGCGAAAATGTATTCACTTCAGGTATCAGTTAAAATTGTATTCACCTCCTATTTTGCCTCATGATGAAATTACCTTGGAAGCATGGGCCATTTGAAAGCATTACCATAGACTTGGGTTCACCATTTCCTGGAAGACTCAAACTGGATGAGCTGCTTATTATTATAGTTTCAGGACACCTTGTTTTATACGACAGCAGTATGTACACCACAAACTAGCTAAATGAACCTGCAAATAATATTATACTTATGCTAAGGTCACACATAGCTGGTTGAGCCATGAGAACCGTGATTGGGTCTACCGTGGCCATTCTGGCAGATTTTGGACGTCATACATCACATACATTTGGATGGAGTAAATATGCAAATGAAGCCATGGTAGCTGAGACGGTAGTGATGGAAGACGCCGGTAAAACCAATGGCGGCAGCAATGTATAGCGATGTATGGCCTGACAGCAATGATGGCAGTATGTATGGTTTTCACGACTGCAGTACGGCATAGCCACAGCAAGATAAAATAAGCCCTCTGCAAACTTTTCCCTTTCTGTGGAATGTTGTTCCGTGAACATTTTGAGCTTGATAGTTGTGACGGAATGCTACAGTAACCCCCGGGAGCCCATGTAAGTCTCACGTATGCCTCAAGGATGCTCAAGGGTGCTCACGTATGCCTAAAGGATGCTCATGGATGCCTTCATGGTTGCGACAGATGAATTCATCTGGTGTTTCACCGACGCCAATTTTCAACATGATGAAACTTTCTGGAGATGGAAGCCACACCTTCCTAGTCGTCAAGGTAGCTTTCTGGCTGTCACATTTTCCAATGGAAGGGCCTGGAACACATGTCAGTTGACCCCCGGAAGGCTCAAAATGTCTACCGGCATCTACCATGAAGTGATTCTGGCAATGTGAGACCTTAGCTTTAATGCTATAACAAACTAGCAATATGCAAATATTTGTAAAGATAATGTGTTATCACTGAAAAAAACAAACAAACTAGATATCTAAGTTAGCTGTTTAGTGAACCTGTACTTTCCTTCCATGAACATGTCATACGAGGTCCGCCCCAAACCACCAAGGTGAAACTCATGCTCTGTTTACTCTATACTTATTTTTCTGGTGCTATATGGAAATCTCATCTCATTATCTCTAGCCGCTTTATCCTTCTACAGGGTCGCAGGCAAGCTGGAGCCTATCCCAGCTGACTACGGGCGAAAGGCGGGGTACACCCTGGACAAGTCGCCAGGTCATCACAGGGCTGACACATAGACACAGACAACCATTCACACTCACATTCACACCTACGGTCAATTTAGAGTCACCAGTTAACCTAACCTGCATGTCTTTGGACTGTGGGAGAAACCGGAGCACCCGGAGGAAACCCACGCGGACACGGGGAGAACATGCAAACTCCACACAGAAAGGCCCTCGCCGGCCCCGGGGCTCGAACCCAGGACCTTCTTGCTGTGAGGCGAGCTAGTTGCTATACATTGCTGCCGCCATTGGTTTTACCGGCGTCTTCCATCACTACCGTCTCAGCTACCATGGCTTCATTTGCTACACCACCGTGCCGCCGCTATACAGAAATATTTGACAAATTTATATTCACAAATCAAGGATCCATATGTATCAGATTTTAAAGCAGGTCTTCTTCGCAGAGAGGTTGAAATCATAATCCAGTGATTGTTTCACAAGAAGCAAGGTCAATAGATTAATCCAAAATAAACATGATAATAGTCAAAAGATGGGAAGGCAGACAGAGAAAACAATTCTGCAAAACTTACACAAAGATAAAGGATGGCAAAACTTCGCAAGGTGTTCATGATAACTATGTTCTTGTATAGTGACCAGGAAGGGAAAAGAATAGGTCGCTCTAGTTGATCACGAGTCACGACCTTTGCTAGTGAGAAGGGAAATGTTCTGAGCTCTTGTTGCACTATAATGAGATTATAATGTGCAAATACTGTATTGTTACAAGTAACCAATGATTCCTATTAATTGATTCTTGTGTTCACTGCTTCAGATGGGTTAAATGCAGAGAATGAATTTCACTGTGCACTTGAGTGTGCATGTGACAAATAAAGGCTTCTTCTTCTTCAATGTAGAACACATATATACATAGTTTTACATGCAGACAGCGTACATTTCTTAACATATTTCCTCTGATCAAAATTAATAATGCATTATCTTAACTAATTGCTTTTTTTGCATACAATTAGTGGGAAGTCAAAGAACAATGTGGCTTAGATCCCCTCTCAGTGTTTTACACACAGACAACACCTGCTGATTTTCACCCGACTCTCTCAGGCATGACCTGTTTGACGGCAAGTTTTTTTTTTAATGAAACCAGAGCACAGCAGCATTTACAACCGTGCTCCAGCCTCCTGAACCAAGTGTGTGCATGTGAGTGTGCATGTGTTTATTCATGTTTGAGTGCAATTTGCATTCTTGCTTGTGTTTCCCCACTGTGTATTTTCAGGTCGCTCAATGTTCACCTTACTGTCTCTTCTCATTATAAGCAAACGTGGAGGAAAGACTTCCCTAAAGGTTTTTTGTTGTTACTTCTACTGGAAAGGAAAGAAAAAAAATCCAAACAAATAAACATATGCCACTGACATCAGATTACTCAATCTAGAGAAAAGTAAAACCATTAAAAAACAGAGACAGGAGGTGAGAGCGAGCGAGCAAGAGAGAGTCTGTTCCTGATACAATATGGACAGGTTACTGCCTGAGAGACAGTCAATCATGCCTCTAACTCCTCCACAAAATTGATACCTCCTCATACACACTCAAACTCTAATGTCCCACAAATAGTGTTATTATTAACATTATACTGTATTTGCCAGCCTTAAAGAAGCATTTCTGCACACTTCCTGTCACTTTGTTTTTAAAATGCACATATTCAACAGGGGCTTCTAAATTCTACACACTAGCAACAGTATACACCTTCAATCTGACGAAATTTGGAGAGAAAAAGTGTCTCGGAACATCACCGATGTATCCAAATACGAATATATTATTCAGCTTGAATAGAATGTGTTCTAAGCAGATATGAATACAAATATGAATAAGATGCATACAATTGAGGTTTTTATTTATTTAGCTATTCTTTTAAAGCTTGGCAGAAAGTTTCCTAGGGCAAAAAATTGACACTAGAGTTGCGCATGAGGACTGGTATCCCGCAGGATGCATCAAAAAAGTTGTGCGAGTAGGAGGTTTTTATTTTCTTCTTGCATCTTATGCTGCGTTTGACTAAAACTTGTAACTTTGACTAGGAAAAAACAAAGAACAATACCCCCTTGCTACTCGGAAACATGAGACGAACTCTTCAACCCCAAGTTCAGCATGTGACTTCAAATCAACATGGCTGCTCACAACATGAACAGTCAATAAACTAACACTTTTAAATGAGTTATGCTGTATGTACACCACATGGCCAACAGTTTGTGGACATCTGACCTTGACATGCATATGTGGTTCTTCCCCAAAGTGCTGCCACAAAGTTGGAAGCACACACTTGTTCCAGCCCAAACCTGTTCCAGCATCACAATGCACTTGTGCACAAAGCGAGGCCTGTAAAGACATGGTTTGCCAAGGTTGTTGAGGAAGAACTGAGTGTTCTGCACAGAACCCTTATCTCACTAAGCTCTTGTGGCTGAATGGACACAAATCCCCACAGCCATGTACCAAAATGTAGTGGAAAGTCTTCCCAGAAGAACAGAGGTGATTATAACAGCAAAGTAGGACTATATCTGGAACGGGATGATCAACAAGCACATATAGGTGTGATAGTCAGGTGTCCACATACGTAGTTGCTTTAGATTATATTCCAGGCATTTAGCAGACACTCTTATCCAAAGCGATTTACAACATACCCAGAGCAGCCTGGGGAACAGTCAGGGGTTAAGTGCCTTGCTCAAGGGCACTACAACCATTCCTGCTGGTTGTAGGAATTGAACCAGCAACCTTTTGGTCCCAAAGCTGCTTCTGTAACCATTAGGCCATGGCATAGATTAAATAACATACATAAATATTTGCTTTTAAATGCATTTTGACTAGGCAGCATGGTGGTGTAATGGTTAGCACTGTCACCTCACAGCAAGAAGGTTCTGGGTTCTAGCCTAGTGGCCAATGGGGGTCTTTCTATATGGGGTTTGCATGTTCTCCCCGTGTCTGCATGGGTTTCCTCTGGGTGCTCTGGTTTCCCCCCACAGTCCAAAGACCTGCAGGTTAGGTTAACTGCTGGCTCTAAATTGACCGTAGGTGTGAATGTGAATGGCTTATCCTGTACAGGGTCACAGGCAAGCTGGAGCCTATCCCAGCTGACTATGGGCAAGAAGCAGGGTACACCCTTGACAAATTGCCAGGTCATCGCAGGGCTGACACATAGAGACACACAACCATTCACACCTACAGTCAATTTAGAACCACCAATTAGCCTAACCTGCATGTCTTTGGGGGAAACCGGAGCACCCGGAGGAAACCCACGCAGACACTGGGAGAACATGCAAACTCCACACAGAAAGGCCCTTGTCGGCCACCGTGCTCGAATCCAGAACTATCTTGCTGTGAGGCGACAGTGCTAACCACTACACCACCGTGCCGCCCCCATATAAAATCTAGAATAAATATTTGATGGCACAGATATCCTTTTGATTGCATTTCTTAGTTTGGAATTATCCATTGCCTTAGGGTTGCTCATTAGGGATAATTTTATAAATTTGTATGTTTGAAATTTATATCTGGAATTTATATATTTTTGTAAGCTGCTCTGTGACGTCTCTTGTTAAAAGCGCTATACAAATAAAATTGAATTAGCATATTCTATTGACGCTGAGCTGCTCTTCAGTTTGAGGAGCATTCACTCTGCAAGCTGAGCCTAATCCAATTCTCCATTCTCCAGCCATGCTCCTCTCCCTTTCTTCTGTTCTCTCTTCCCCTCTCCCTTACCTCGCCATTTCCATAAGAACTCTTGCCCCCTCCCCCCAACACACTCTCACACTCACACACCATGGCTTAACATGTGCTGTGTCCAATTATCTCCAGCCAATCATAAGCAGTGATTGATTCTGTGTTAGCGATGACAGGAGTCACATGTCAAGGACTTATTTTTTCTGACTTCTTCTTGATAAACTTAATTCATTTTGGTTTCTTCATTTTATTATGTCATTCCAGGGGAGTAATCTTAATTGGAGTCAAAATCACTGAAGAGAGCTGAAGGAACATTAATTTCTTTTTATATTAGGGATGGTCTGAATAATTTGAATACTTGAGTATTTGTTGGTTACTAGGATTTGTTTTTTTAAATTTATTTTAATATTCAGAAGCTTTGTCTTTACATTTCAGCTCCTTATATGGCATAATTGCCCCATGTAATCATGGTTTCTCCACTCTGTGTAGTGTACGGTTTGTTCAAATTATGAACCATATGGAATTCCTTGGTTAGCACTGTCGCCTCACAGCAAGAAGGTCCTGGGTTTGAGCCCAGCGGCCGGCGAGGGTATTTCTGTGTGGAGTTTGCATGTTCTCTCCGTGTCTGTGTGGGTTTCCTCTGGGTGCTCCAGTTTCACTCACAGTACAAAGACATGCAGGTTAGGTTAATTGGTGGCTCTAAATTGACCGTAGGTGTGAATGTGAGTGTGAATGGTTGTTTGTCTCTCTGTGTCAGCACTGCGATGACCTGACGACTTGTCCAGGGTGTACCCTGCCTTTCACCCATAGTCAGCTGGGATAGGCTCCAGCTTGCCTGTGACCCTGTAGAACAGGATAAGCGGCTACAGATAATGGATGGATGGAATTCCTTGGTTAGCACTGTCGCCTCACAGCAAGAAGGTCCTGGGTTTGAGCCCAGTGGCCGGCAAGGGCCTTTCAGTGTGGAGTTTGCATGTTCTCCCTGTGTCTGTGTGGGTTTATTCTGGTTTCCCCCAAAGACATGCAGGTAAGGCTAATTGGTGGCTCTAAATTGATCTTGTGTGTCTCTGTCAGCCCTGCTTAATTAATTAATTATACCAAATCTAATGCTTAAAAAAGTAGTTGACATGCAGAACAGAAAAAAAGGCTATGTTTGGGGACCAAGCACATACGACTGTTTTTCTTTTCTATTTTTAACGTCATGCTGGCCTATGGCATAGTATGAGCAGCAGCTATGAAAATATGCAGCGTGTGCATATGTCACACATGTTACACATGCTTATGCAGGTTTTCTCCAGGAATCCTGGACCTTGATCAGGATAAAGGAATTATTGAATAAGACAAGAACTAAGAACAGTGAAAAAACAGTTAGTACGTTTACATGCACATCCAAATCGAGCTACTGTCGGTAATCGAGCAAAGGGTCCCAGCAGGGGTGCCAGAGAAATCCAATCCTACATGCACAAGTGAAATCGGGCTATTGTGCAAGGTGCATTGTGCACCCGAGCCACACGTGGCGCTACACGCCCCATCGTGTTGGTACACTTCCGGTTGTCGTCATGAAGAAGAGCTATAGTGTTGCCAGATACTGCTGACGTATTCCAGCCCAAAACAAGTTCAAATCCTATGATCCGCTTGTGGTCTCGTCACTCATCACTTCCAGAAGGGGCAGCGCTGAAGTAAGTAGCTCGACTCTGTAGCTCGATAGGGTTACATGCACTAAGTAGCTCGGCTACAATCGCATAATCTAGGTCATGTAGCTCGATTGCGAGAAATCAAGTTCGGTTCAATTTCAGCCTAGCTAAGGTGTTTATATGCCATTTAGAGCTTCGATTTCAGTCGAGCAACGGCAGAAATTCTATTTTCTCTATGTGCATGTAAACGCACTGAGTGTGAATGAAAGAAAATGGTTAGGAACATCAACACTTCCCTCAAACATGCTGGTAAATTATTCTCCATTGTTAATTTGCTGTATACAATTGCTCTGTGATCACTGTAATTATATGGGTTCTTCATCATTGTCTCAGAGTTGCCCAAATATTTTGATGATAGAAAATGAACACAAAAGTATAGGCTACTGTTAAAATTTTGCTCAATCTATATGTAAAATTTTACACCATTTTTTTTGTGATTTGAAAAAAAAAAAACATTTTTTTTTTTTACTCCTATGCAAAATTCTAAGTAATCACGAAAAGCAGACCTTATAGGCTTTCCAAAAACTATTATTGACTTATATTCCATTTCATGGATGTTAATACTGTATGCATGAAGTAAAGATAATGTAAAAAAAAAAGAAAACCTTGTGTTGATTTTACAGGATGCTGGGCTTCAGAGTCAGAGTAAGTACATGAAAGAAATTGATTGATTTAATGTATTCATGCTCAGGCACCTCTTGATCCTGCAGTGGCCACTGGGAAATCTGCAGGAGAGACTTTCCAAGGAGAACCGTTATAAATTTGGCATTTGATAATCACACTTTTCAATACCCATATTGAAATGTCTCTTGATATTAAAGTAATCCGGTGTATTATTATGAACATAATAATGTCTCTTCTGGCCAGGGCACACTCGTGTCTCTTTTACATTCAATCAAAATGCAAATGTTTTAGTTCAAAGCCACTTGGTCACTCACGCAGTAACCTTTTAGACAGATCTGGGAAATGTATCTGCTCATATCCATCACTGCTAGTATTTCATTCATTCATTCATTCATTCATTCATTCATTTTCTATATTGGTTATCCATTGCAGGTCATGGGTGGGCTGGAGCCAATCCCAGCTGACACTGGACAAGAGGCAGGATACACCCTGGACAGGTCACCAATCCATCACGAGGCTATTTTAAGAAGATAGATTACTGAATATTTATATTCGGGGAATATTGACATGTTTCCCATTTTGTAAATGTCTACATATTTTTGATCTGTATAACACTGACCGTGACCAATATTGCCCTTAAGCTGTTTGGTGCCCCATGTGAAATATTACTTGATGATAATAATAATGTATGTCTTTTTTATTTTGAGTGCTTCTGCTTATTTTCTGAACTCAGCGTCTGCTCTTCTTTTGAACTCAGCTCCACGGGATTTCATTCTCATCTTGCAGCTCAGCTGGCATTCAGTTTGTTCTGCTTTCCTCACACAATCCTCGCTTGTTATATCATATAGTTACATTGTGCACAGTGGTGACCTCATTGATGCCAAATCTGTTCAGGGAAAAGTAACTACTGCATGCTCAAAAAGTGGCTAGAAGCCAGATGACGCCATAGACATATTTGCTTATTCACTGAATCATCACAATCATTTGCATATCAAGATGTGCTACATGAAAAAGGAAGATTTTCGAGAGTTATTCAAATTAGAATAGAATAAATACATTAATAGATATAAAGTAATAGATTATAACACAGAGGTGGCATGGTGGTGTAGTGGTTAGCACTGTCGCCTCACAGCAAGAAGGTTCTGGGTTCGAGCCCAGTGGCCGACAGGGCCTTTCTGTGTGGAGTTTGCATGTTCTCCCCGTGTCTGTGTGGGTTTCCTCCGGGTGCTCCGGTTTCCCCCACAGTCCAAAGACATGCAGGTTAGGCTAATTGGTGGCTCTATATTGACCATAGGTGTGAATGTGAGTGTGAATGGTTGTTTGTCTCTATGGCTACGTTTACATTAGACCGTATCTGTCTCGTTTTCTTCGCGGATGCACTGTCCGTTTACATTAAACCCCCTGGAAAAGCCAGGAAACGGGAATCCGCCAGCGTCCACGTATTCAATCTAGATCGTATCTGGTCCGGTGCTGTGTAAACATTCAGAATATGCGAATACGCTGTGCTGAGCTCTAGCTGGCGTCTCATTGGACAACGTCACTGTGACATCCACCTTCCTGATTCGCTGGCGTTGGTCATGTGACGCGACTGCTGAAAAACGGCGCGGACTTCCGCCTTGTATCACCTTTCATTAAAGAGTATAAAAGTATGAAAATACTGCAAATACTGATGCAAATACTGCCCATTGTGTAGTTATGATTGTCTTTAGGCTTGCCATCCTTCCACTTGCAAGTAGTAAGTGATGTGCGCTGGGATCTCACACACAGCGGCTCAGTCCCGAATCGTGGCTTGCGCACTTCACTCGCGCGCTGTGTGAGCTGCACAGGGCCGGAGTGCGCACCCTCCAGAGGGCACTCGCTGTTCAGGGCGGAGTGATTTGGAGCGCAGGATGCCTGCGGAGCCGAGCGTATCCGCGTATTGGCGTTGCTATGTGCACGGCTAACGGTTTTAGTGTAAACGCGAATCGTTTTAAGAACATTAATCTGATGATCCGCTGATTCGACGTAATGTAAACGTAGCCTATGTGTCAGAATGCAATGACCTGGTGACTTGTCTGGGGTGTACCCCGCCTCTCGCCCATAGTCAGCTGGGATAGGCTCCAGCTTGCCCGTGACCCTGCATGGGATAAGCGGTTGCAGAGAATAGATGGATGGATTATAACATTGTATAAAAAAATAGAAGTATTTTGGTTATGACATTACAGATCAACTGTTTACATATTAAGGGCTGTATTCAGAGTTAAATGTCTGCAGTGAGGACATAATGCAGAAATTGGGCATGTCGGTATTCAGTTATGCATGATTCTGTTTTGAGCAGTGATTGGTCATTGGGAACAATGTTGATTAGTTATTTGGTCATTGGAAAACAATTGTGATTAGTGATCGGTCATTGTGAACAATAGTGAGCAATGATTGATCATTGTGAACAATGATGATTAGTGATTTGTCATTGGGAAACAATTGTGATTAGTGATTGGTCTTTGTGAAACAATGGTGATTAGTGATTTGTTATTGGGAACAATGGTGCCAGCAATTGGTAACTGTGAACAGCTGAGATTAGTGATTAGTTATTGTGAATGATGGTGATTGGTAATTGGTTATTGTGTATACTTGTGATTAATGATTGGTCACTGGGAACAATGGTGAAGAATGATTGTATTTGAGAAACAATGGTGATCAATGTCTGGCAAATGTGATCAGTGATTGATGATCACATCAATCACTGATCAATGATAGGTCATTGGGAAACAACTGTGATCAGTGATTAATCACTGGAAACAATGTTGCCAATGATTGGGTGTTGGGAAGCAGTGTTGATCAGTGATTGGTCACTGGAAACAATGGTGATCAGTGATTGGGTGTTGGGATACAATGGTGATCAGTGATTGGTTATGGGGAACAGTGGTGTCAGTGATTGGGTGTTGGGATACAATGGTGATCAGTGACTGGTCATAGGGAACAATGGTATCAGTGATTGGGTGTTGGGATACAATGGTGATCATTGATTGGTCATAAGGAACAATGGTGTCAGTGATTGGGTGTTGGGATACAATGGTGATCAGTGATTGGTCACTGGAAACAATGGTGATCAGTTATTGGTCATGGGGAACAATGGTGTCAGTGACTGTGTGTTGGGATGCAATGGTGATCAATCATAGGTTGTTGTGAAACAATAGTGATCAATGATTGGTTGTTAGAAAACAATAATGATCAGTGATTAGCCTTTAGAAAACAATGGTGATCAGTGATCGTGAAACAATGACTGATTTTGAAATAAAGTCTCTAACAGGGTCTTAACTGTCACCAAAAGTCTTACAAGCTTACAACACTGAGTATACCAGCAAGCTACTGCATATACTCTATTTGCTTCTCTTTATATGGTCTTATACTATTTTATGGTGTCACAACAGCAACTAAATAAACACAGCACAAATACAGAACACAAGGTGGCACAGCCAACACTGGCAGGTTTTCACATTTATGCTCCTTATGTCAAGGACTGTAACATTTGACATCCAAAGGTGGGTGGACATAAGTGTCTCTTTATTAGAACTGCTCCCAATACTACAGTCATATCCGTGAGCAGTGACCAGACATCAAGCAAACAGTGTTCTTGGGTCAATCCAAACTGATAAATCCAAAAGGCAGGCAGAGGTCAAATCCACAAGAGAGCAAAATTGAAGGAACACAAGGGAGTGAGAAATAGGGAACTATAAATAGGAAACAAGAAATTCTGAATGTATCCTGAAAGTACTTATGAAAATACAAACGATCAAGAAATGCAGAAAAGTAGAAAAAAGTATGGTTTTGGTATGGTATATGACATACTGTAGATAATCCACAACAAAAGAGTTGGCTGAAAAGAGAGCAATTGGAATGTGGCCTATTTAGTAGCTAATTAATAACCTCCTTGCTAATTGCCTTTAACAACTATGACCTTGAGAGTATTTTACTTTTTAATGGCTAATCTTTAAACACTGTGTAAGCATTATATTTAGTAGCTAGCTACAATAAAAAAAACAAAAATAGCCTGCTAGCTTAAAGGCCAATTGGTGTTTCCTGCTTGAACTAGCACTCCACATATACCATCATTGAGCGACCCTTGGGGCCAGGGCTCTCTCGACCACACATCACCACACTTCGCGGTCCGCCATTGCAATGGGGAGGTCCTCTCTCTCGAACCCTGCATCCCTTGCCAGCATGTCTGGGAAGGTAAGGCCTCTGTAGCGGACAGGACCGCTGGGTTTCCACAGCAATAAAAGCTGAATGATTTCCCCAGCGGCCTGATGGCAGTGACCAGCCAATGAGAGCCTCCGCTTGGCGACCTTCTGAGACAGGGGAGAGATATCTCCGTATATCCACTGTAAAGTGGCATGCTCTGACCAGTGGATATTTTGGACACGTCTGAGCAAGTTGGTGTAAGCTCTGTCCAGACGCTTCTGTTGCCTTGTGGTGAGGGTCCACGTTTCTGAGCCGTAGAGGAAAATAGGCTCTATCAGCGTTCTAAAGATGTAGATCTTTGTCTCATTGGCGATGGTCGAGTGCCATATTCTGTTCAGCTTGTTGTAGGCTGTCCATGCCAAGGCTTTATGGGACTTCATATCCTTTGCGGAATCCATTATGTAAGACCCGAGATATTTGAAGTCTGTTACTTGGTTTATACTGTTGCCAGAAGATGACAGAAAGCAGCAATTTGGAACTGACGAGATAACTTCCGTCTTGCTTTCATTGCAATGGAGTCCTACTAAGCTCGCAGCATTTTCCAGTGAGTGGAGAAGGGATTCAGCATTTGTGACAAGCTCGGCGACCAGGGCAATGTCATCAGCAAAATCAAGGTCAGTGAGGTGTATGTCAGGTTGCCTTCTGCTATGTCTTGGGTGGAGCTGTAGGCCTTTGTGGTTTATTGTGTCCAGGGACAAGCGAAGGACATAGTCCAACACGATGATAAACAAAAATGGAGCAAACGTATCACCTTGTAAAACTCCCGCCTCGATGTCGAAAAACGCAGTTTCACCATCAGCTGTGATAAGTAGCCTGGGTGTCAGTGTAGAGTGCTTTGATAGCTGCAATGATAGGTTGTGGTATGCCATACAGGGGGAGGATGTTGAACATGGCTTCCCGGTTGATAGAGTCGAATGCTTTCCGAAAGTCCACAAAGCAGATCGTGAAGTCCTTGTTGAGCCTTTTCATTTCTTCAATAATGCAACGTAAAGCCAAGATTTGCGAGATGGTAGCTCGGCCCCTTCTAAAGCCGTTCTGATTGTTACGCAGTAGCGGGTCAACCGCAGGCACAAGCCGATTCAGTAGGAGCTTGTTGTAAATTTTGGCTGCAATTGGTGTTAAAGAAATGCCTCAGTAATTGGGGGCCAATGTCAGGTCGCCTTTTTTGGGAATTGGCACAATACCAGACTTTGTCCAGGCAGATGGCGGCAGTAGAGCAGAAAAGGTATGGTTACAGAACTTGAGCAGTAGATCCTGAAAAAGGGGGTCTTTCCAGATGAGACTCGGGATGTTATCGAGGCCAGGAGACTTGTTGGCTCTCAGGGACTTTATTGCCTCGCGTAGCTCCAGTATGGTGAATGGAGACGTGCTAATGTCTAGCAGCTCAGCAATCTGGATAAGAGGCAAGGATCTGTTCCCTTGGGTGTTGTCCGGTTGCCCCTCTAGCAGGTTTTGAAAATGGGATAGCCAGTTTTCTTTCCGTTTTTCAGAGGATCCTCCTTTAATGCGAATCGAAGGTCTATTTTTTTGTCCAGCAAGGTCGTTGATGATAGGCCAGGCTGCTACATGTTGGTTCGAAGAACTGAGGTTTCCAATTCGATCAAATTTCTTCTCTATACATTCTGGTTCAGCCTTGGCATAAGCTTCGTCAAGTTGGGCCTGGACTTTAGTCAGTGTTCTAAGAGATGTTCGTGTAGGCTTTTGTTCGTATCTAGTGGCGGCTTTGCGCACAGCCGATCGAGCTTCGTTGACTAGAGAATGGCTGCTAAGCGGCTTTTCTTTCTTCCTCTTCTTTTTAGGCAGCCTAGTCAGAGCGACGTCCTGGGTGGCCGAAATGAGATTATTGTAAGATGTTTTGATATCATCATCTGGTTGAGAGAGTGTGTCATAGCGGTTTCAAACTTCCAGGGTGAACGCTGAAGAGACCTCTGGGGTGGCACGCACATATTTCCAATCAACCTCTTTCATAGGATTCAAAATGGGCTTCTTGGACTGTCGGAGGCTCAGGAGAATGGTACATGAAACAACTCAGTGGCCAGACCCGACACTTGAGAAGGACGAGTAGGCCTGGCAATTCAAGATGCTGTTTTTCCACTTTTTACGGACAAGGATGTAGTCAATTTGGAAATGCTTTCCGGTAGGAAGTTGGAATGTCCACAATTTGTTAAATGACTTCATAAATCTAGTATTTGTGACTATGAGCTGAGACTCCTCAGAAAAGTCTGCCAGTTTTTCTCCGTTGCGATTTGTCCCTTTGGTGCTGAAGGTGAATGGTGCATCTTCAGGGCCTATTTGCGCATTGAAGTCTCCTGCAACAACCAAAAGGTTGTGAATTGGAACGTCATCTGTGGAGTCTTTAAGGACTTCGTAAAATTGGTCTACAGACGATTCATCAGCAACATTAGTCTACATATACCAGCACTGTCCGTAATCCAGCTCAGGATGGTGTGATGCAGCCCAGCACCATACGCAAGATCCAAGATTTTAGAATCGTGTTCATATGATGATTGGGAGATCTCTTTAAGGGGTGGAACCTCATAACCAACTGCCAATCACTGAACAATAATGAATGTGACTGACATCTCAAATGTAGTCATTCAGCAACCCAAACCATAACTTTTTTGTTTTACACTCCTAGTATAGCTCATGGCGGCACGGTGGTGTAGTGGTTAGCGCTGTCGCCTCACAGCAAGAAGGTCCTGGATTCGAGCCCCGGGGCCGGCGAGGGCCTTTCTGTGTGGAGTTTGCATGTTCTCCCCGTGTCCGCGTGGGTTTCCTCTGGGTGCTCCGGTTTCCCCCACAGTCCAAAGACATGCAGGTTAGGTTAACTGGTGACTCTAAATTGACCATAGGTGTGAATGTGAGTGTGAATGGTTGTCTGTGTCTATGTGTCAGCCCTGTGATGACCTGGTGACTTGTCCAGGGTGTACCCCGCCTTTCGCCCGTGGTCAGCTGGGATGGGCTCCAGCTTGCCTGCGACCCTGTAGAAGGATAAAGCAGCTAGAGATAATGAGATGAGATGAGTATAGCTCATTATTTTATCATTGAGAGTTTATCATTGGAGTAAATATTGTAAATAACAATAATAGACACCTTATAATAACTGACACTTGTAATAATAACAACTGACACCTGTGATTCCTTTATATTAAAAACCACCAGCTGCCACTGACTCAGACAATAACCTGAGCTCATGATAAAACTGGGGATTTGTTGTACCACCAGGTCACACTATGTGAGTGGAGTTGAACTTTAATTAATTATTTTTGAATTTGATTTAGGAATTGATAGATTTTGAGTTGAAGAACGTTGAATTGATAACGTATGAGTAATCTAAAAATATAAGACCTCTGCCGCCGAGGAGATTCTGCCTCACAGATCGATCCAGGAACAACAGTCCCTGACTCAGACACAGCTGTTCAGAGATGTTTCTCAGTTTACTGAAAGACAAACATGAGAATATATCCATATTCAAGAGTGTGGTGTAGTGATATGATTGGAAGATGGGATTTCAGGAAGTTGAGCAGTGAGTGTGATAGGGTAGCTTCAGCGGGTGATAGAAAATTACTGATCCAGATAGCCTTATTAAAAGCAGAGAGCAGATGGGCGAAGATAAGTTTCAAGGATTTAACTGAAACTAGCTAAAACAACTTGCAAACATGCCAAACAAATATCTCTATCAGGAATTTTTAGTCAGACCTACAAATAAAAATGTATGAAACGAAGCATTAAGCAAGGAAATTAAACCAATTCCATATCTGGTGTGAACATCATTTGCCTTTAAGGTGAGATAAGATAAGAAAACAAATTTATTAATACCAAGAGGGAAATTCAGAGTGTTCCACAAACATCCAAAAGAGACAAGGCACAAATACTCGAGAGAATAAAGTAAGAATGAAATAAAGCTAAAAAATAAGTTAAAGTAAAATAAATATTGAAAATATTGAAAAAGCAGAAATAACATTTAACTGTACAAATATTAAAGGCACGCACACCAAAGATATCATGTAAATAGTAACCCTATATAGTATGTATCATAGACATCTATAGCTATGCAAAGGTGCAGTGTTATATATACAGTATTATGTACAGATGAGTTATTATCCCTGGTTAGCACTGTTGCCTCACAGCAAGAAGGACCTGGGTTCGAGCCCAGCGGCCAGCGAGGGCCTTTCTGTGTGGAGTTTGCATGTTCTCCCCGTGTCTGCATGGGTTTCCTCCGGGTGCTCCGGTTTCCCCCACAGTCCAAAGACATGCAGGTTAGGTTAAAGGATATGGGACATGAAACATAAAAACACGCTATATCAGTTTCTTTCCATTAAAAATATGAATTAATTGCATCAACAAATACAAAATCATCTATTAAATTCAGCAAAATCGTTATATTCGTGATGATTATATGGCATTTCTGCTCGACTTCCGATATGCATTTTTTGCAACCGGAAGAGCCGCTGTCACGTGATCATACGTCACAAAAACTTTCGGGCACAGCACAAGCGGGTAGATGAATGGAGAAGTGGATGACAAGAAAATTGTTTTTATAGTCTTTAACGTACATTGGACATCATACATTGGACATCATGGTGTATTGTGCTGCTTATGGTTGCAATAATTCCAATGGGAAATGCCCTGGAGTAAGTTTTTTTGCATTCCCCAAGGACCCGAAGCTGAGGAAAGTGTGGGCTCACCTGCGCATGCGCAGTAGGCTTCGCGCATGCGCAGTAGGCTTGGTAGGACAACTTTACAGAACACCTGTTGAAAAAAACTTTGCACCTACTGTTTCCCACAAACTGTATTCGGACCATTTCACTGAGGATTCTTTCAACATTAATACTCAGGTACTGAGCGATATTAATTCATGAAACAGGAAGCATAAGGATGAGAAAAAAAAACAGTTCAAATCGGGAAGCCGCGCACACCTGCGCCAGGCTGCACAAATGCGCGCAGCTTCCCGACCCAAACCGCCTCTCTCTCATCCTTACACTTCATGCCTCATGCTCCATGAACCAACATCGCTATTTTTTTATTTTTTTTTTAAATCGGATCTGCGCGATTCAGCCGTGAAAAAGGCGGCATCCGCCGAAAGGCGCGCTGTTTGCATTTCTACATGGAGGCCAGGGGAGGAATATTTTTGTTGATATGAGTGATCCGGTGCGATTTCGCGACCCCCCTGTTGAAGACCTCGGCGCTAAGCGACTGAAAGCTGAGATAAGGATTAGTATTATAATTTTGGGTGTATCAATTATTGATTATCATAATTCTGACTCGTTTCGCCATTTTGAATGTTTTCATCTCGGACTCTGGAAGCATTGTATCTCAATCAATCTCGAAAAATATCAGCAAAAAAAACTAGCTTGCAACGGACTTTAGCTAGATCTATGATGAACTTTCAATGTATGATACAAAAATAATACTTCTTTCCACAGATCATTAGACTTTGAGCAGAATTGTTTTTAACTTACCAGGAAGTGTTATCGAGCTGACCGCTTTCAGTTTCATGGGGATTGAATGAACTCTCACTCTCAGAATCATCTGACCCGTCAGAGTAAAGACAAGATCCATGTTCATGTGAATTTCCAGCTATCGGTTCGAATTGATAGGGTCTAATTTCACATCTCTGTGAAACATCGGGAATGTCACTGTCGATGGTGTCCATTTCGGTAACCTGTTTACATTAGATTCCCAAGCGCTGGCTCCTTGGAAAGTTTTTGTGACGTCACGGGTCATGTGACCACCTAGCTCATTAATGAATCCTTGTTTTACGCTGATGTATAGAAAAACTTGAATAATGTGATGATTTTCACATTTTTGACGCCCTGCAGTGATTTAGATGGCATTTCTTATGTCCTTTATACATAATTATGCCCAGGTAAAAATCCATGTCCCATATCCTTTAACTGGTGGCTCTAAATTGACCGTAGGTGTGAATGTGAGTGTGAATGGTTGTCTGTGTTTCTGTATCAGCCCTGCAATGACCTGGTGACTTGTCCAGGGTGTACCCCGCCTCTCACCCATAGTCAGCTGGGATAGGCTCCAGCTTGCCTGCAACCCTGTAGGACAGGATAAGCGGCTACAGATAATGGATGGATGGAGTTATTATCCCCAGGAAGGTAGTTACAGTTGCTTAAGTGCTTTGGTTCCCTGTGACAGGGGTTCTCAACCTTTTCTACTTTAAGGCCCACCTAGTCATATTTGTAATGAGTCGGGGCCCATTAAAAAAAGATCCCCAATTATTTGGGCTCCTCTATTCTATTAGAATCTAATAATCTATTGTAAAGTGTATTAATGGGATGCAACATCACTCCCTGTTACAGATGGGAGCCCAGGAATTAAATAAATGCAATAAAAACAATCCTATTTTTATTGTAGGTATTGTATTAAAAACTGTATGGATGTGCCAGAAGCCAGCGTAAAACCATGCATGCATGACATTCTCAGTCAAAAGGGATTAATGATCCAAACGTGGAGTCTGAGTGATTAACAGATAATCAACAGATTTTAATTTTTTTAAAAGAATTGTGTATATTTTTTATCTATTGTATCTGTAATTATTTGTATCTGTACATGCACGACCCCACCAGCTCTGCTGATCAACTTATTGTGTTTAAATAAAGTTATTCATTCCTTCATTATGAGTTGGAAAATTATCCATCCATTGAGTTCCCCAACATCTCAAACTACCTAGTGCTGCAGACATCGTTCTACACGGACACACAGATGAAAACCTGGAAGACCATGGAGGAGTACAACTTTTTATATGTGGCTGGGTTAAAGATCCGGGGATCAGGGCACTACAAGATAAATCCAGTATCGGTTTTGCCCGGGTAAGGAGGAATTTCTGGGCTTTTTGTATGCATCTTTACAATGTTTTCTAGGATGCTAAAGGTTTTAGTATCGGGTGTAAACAAACCACAGCTGCTTGATTCTCAATCCTCACTGCTCTTCTCTTCCAGCAGGCATCACAGATCCATATAATTTACCCACAAACGTATTTATTTATTCTGCACACTGTGCTCTCTCTCTCTCTCTCTCTCTCTGTGTGTGTGTGTGTGTGTGTGTGTGTGTGTGTGTGCACGTGGGAGTTAAATGCAGAGGAGGAACTTTTTTTTTAAAGCAAAGGGTCGTCTCACACCAAATATTAACTTTGTTTCATTTATTATGGCTTACTGCTGTTTATAGTATTTTTTTTAATGTTGAAACATTTCATTTGATTATTTTTAAGCCATTTTTGGTCTACAACATTTTTTTACATGTGCCTAAGACTATCACTATTTTTTATTAAAAATAAAAACAAACAAACAAAACAACATAATACCACTGGTTGAAAGGAATATTTCTCAATATACGTGTGTGTTCTAGGATAAGTGGCTACAGATAATGGATGGATGGATGGATGGATGGATGGATGTGTGTGTTCTGTGTTTGTACTAGATTCATAGTCTGAATTATTGGCCTGTTTCATCCCTGGTGTGAATGCCCATATACTCCTCACTCATACATGTCAAAAGTTTGTACACCCCACTCATTCATTGGTTTTTCTATATTTTTATTATTTTCTACATTGTAGACCAACACTGAAGACAACAAAACTATGAAATAACACATGGAACAGATATGGAATTATATGGTTAACAAAAAAAGTGTTAAAAAGAAAATGTTTCATATTTTAGATTCTTCAAAGTAGCCACCATTTACCTTGATGACATTTGTACACTGTTTAAGAAGAAGAAGCCTTTATTTGTCACATGCACACTTAAGCACAGTGAAATTCATCCTCTGCATTTAACCCATCTGAAGCAGTGAACACACACGCACACACAAGAGAGCGCACACACACATGCCCAGAACAGCGGGCAGCCACTATACTACAGCGCCCAGGGAGCAGTTGGGGGTTAGGTGCCTTGCTCAAGGGCACTTCAGCCCAAGGCTGCCTCATGTTTACCTAACCACATGTCTTTGGACTGCTGGGGAAACCGGAGCAACCGGAGGAAACCCACACAGACATGGGGAGAACATGCAAACTCCACATGGAAAGGCCCCCGTCGGCTGCTGGGCTCGAACCCAGAATCTTCTTGCTGTGAGGCGACAGTGCTAACCACTACACCACCATGCCACCTATTGGCATTATCTTAACCAGCTTCATTAGGTAGTCACCTGGAATGCTTTTCAATTAACAGGTGTGATTTGTCAAAAGTTAATTAGTGCAATTTCTTGCCTTTTTAATGTGTTTGAGATCAAACAGTAAAAAGTAAATAATAAACATACAGCAAATAGCCCTATTCCACATCTGTAGTGATCCATATTATGTCAAGAACTGCTCAAATATCAACTAACAATTATTGAATCAGCCAATCATGTGGCAGTAGCGTAATGCATAAAATCATGCAGATACAGGTCAAGAATGTCAGTTAATGTTCACATCAAACATCAGAATGGGGTAAATGCAGTCTCAATGAGTCTGACTGTAGCATAGCTGGTTCCAGGCTGGTTTGAGCATTTCAGAACCTGCTGATCTCTGCTGATTTTCACACACAACAGTCTCTTGAGTTTACACAGAATGGGGTGTAAAAAAAAAAAAAAGAATCTAGTCAGTGATAGCCCTGCAGGTGGAAACTCCTTGTTGATGAGAGAGAGATAAGAGAATAGTCAGGTTCTAGGAGACAAGAATACTGTGGTACCTCATATAGCCACTCTTTACAATCATGGTGAGCAGAACAGCATCTCAGAACACATCTATTATATACAGTGGGACAAAAAAAGTATTTAGTCAGCCACCAATTGTGCAAGTTCTCCCACTTAAAAAGATGAGAGAGGCCTGTAATTTTCATCATAGGTACACTTCAACTATGAGAGACAGAATGGGGGGAAAGAATCCAGGAAATCACATTGTAGGATTTTTAATGAATTAATTGGTAAATTCCTCGGTAAAATAAGTATTTGGTCACCTACAAACAAGCAAGATTTCTGGCTCTCACAGACCTGTAACTTCTTCTTTAAGAGACTCCTTTGTCCTCCACTCGTTACCTGTATTAATAGGACCTGTTTGAACTTATCAATATAAAAGACACCTGTCCACAACCTCAAACAGTCACACTCCAAACTCCACTATGGCCAAGACCAAAGAGCTGTCAAAGGACACCAGAAACAAAATTGTAGACCTGCACCAGGCTGGGAAGACTGAATCTGCAATAGGTAAGCAGCTTGGTGTGAAGAAATCAACTGTGGGAGCAATTATTAGAAAATGGAAGACATACAAGACCACTGATAATCTCCCTCGATCTGGGGCTCCACGCAAGATCTCACCCCGTGGGGTCAAAATGATCACAAGAACGGTGAGCAAAAATCCCAGAACCACACAGGGGGACCTAGTAAATGACCTGCAGAGAGCTGGGACCAAAGTAACAAAGGCTACCATCAGTAACACACTACGCCGCCAGGGACTCAAATCCTGCAGTGCCAAACGTGTCCCCCTGCTTAAGCCAGTACATGTCCAGGCCCGTCTGAAGTTTGCTAGAGAGCATTTGGATGATCCAGAAGAGGATTGGGAGAATCTCATATGGTCAGATGAAACCAAAATAGAACTTTTTGGTAAAAACTCAACTTGTCGTGTTTGGAGGAGAAAGAATGCTGAGTTGCATCCAAAGAACACCATACCTACTGTGAAGCATGGGGTGGAAACATCATGCTTTGGGGCTGTTTTTCTGCAAAGGGACCAGGACGACTGATCCGTGTAAAGGAAAGAATGAATGGGGCCATGTGTCATGAGATTTTGAGTGAAAACCTCCTTCCATCAGCAAGGGCATTGAAGATGAAACGTGGCTGGGTCTTTCAGCATGACAATGATCCCAAACACACTGCCCGGGCAATGAAGGAGTGGCTTCGTAAGAAGCATTTCAAGGTCCTGGAGTGGCCTAGCCAGTCTCCAGATCTCAACCCCATAGAAAATCTTTGGAGGGAGTTGAAAGTCCGTGTTGCCCAGCGACAGCCCCAAAACATCACTGCTCTAGAGGAGATCTGCATGGAGGAATGGGCCAAAATACCAGCAACAGTGTGTGAAAACCTTGTGAAGACTTACAGAAAACGTTTGACCTCTGTCGTTGCCAACAAAGGGTATATAACAAAGTATTGAGATGAACTTTTGTTATTGCCCAAATACTTATTTTCCACCATAATTTGCAAATAAATTCTTTAAAAATCAGACAATGTGATTTTCTGGATTTTTTTTCTCTCATTTTGTCTCTCATAGTTGAGGTATACCGATGATGAAAATTACAGGCCTCTCTCATCTTTTTAAGTGGGAGAACTTGCACAATTGGTGACTGACTAAATACTTTTTTGCCCCACTGTGCATTAGATCTGACTGCAACAGATTGCATTTTACCTGTGTTACTGTACCATTATTTGAGCAGTGTCTGTTGTGTTTGGTGTGTTTGAGCTGTTTAGGGCAACTTTGGAAGGTAGTTTAACTACTGAATTTTTTAGAAGCCTTTATTTATGACACATACACTCAAGCACAGACTTAAGCACAGTGAAATTCCTCCTCTGCAGTTAACCCATCTGAAGCAGTGAACACATACATGCACAAATAAGTGAGCAATGAGCACACACACATACCCAGAGCAGTGGGCAGCTATGCTACAGCACCTGGAGAGCAGTGGGGGGTTAGGTGCCTTGCTCAAGGGCACTTCAGCCCAACCTCAGGTCATGGCTGCCCCATGTTTACCTAACTGCATGTCTTTGGACTGTGGGGGAAACTGGAGCACCCGGAGGAAACCCACACAGACATGGGGAGAACATGCAAACTCCACACAGAAAGGCCCTCATCGGTTGCTGAGCTTGAACCCAGAACCTTCTTACTGTAAGGCGACAGTGCTAACCACTACACCAACGTACTCTTATATTTTGAATCCATCCATCCATCCATCCATCCATCCATCCATCCATCCATCCATTATCTGTAGCCGCTTATCCTGTTCTACAGGGTTGCAGGCAAGCTGACTATGGGTGAGAGGCGGGGTACACCCTGGACAAGTCGCCAGGTCATTGGAGGGCTGACACAGAGACAAACAACCATTCACACTCACATTCACACTTATGGTCAATTTAGAGCCACCAATTAGCCTAACCTGCATGTCTTTGGACTGTGGGGGAAACCAGAGCACCCGGAGGAAATCCACGTGGACACGGGGAGAACATGCAAACTCCACACAGAAAGGCCCCCATCAGCCACTGAACTCAAACCCAGAACCTTCTTGCTGTGAGGCAACAGTGCTAACCACTACACCAACGTACTCTTATATTTTGAATATGATCATATTATTCTGTTTACATGGCCAACTGAACTGACAAAAATCAGATATTAATAATATTATTATAATTATTAAAAGCAATTACACTGAAAAAAATTTTGAAAATTGAATTTGAAGAGAAAATTACTTGATACTAGTGAAATTATCCTGCTGCATAGACAGCTATTTTTACTTGATAAGACATCTTAGAATAAGTTGGTTGCAATCTAGAACTAAGTTTAATAATCTCAGAATTTGTGTCTTGTATTCTTCTAATAGGCAATGTTAGATTGTTTCAACTATTTTCAAGATATTTTCACTTGCTAAGATATCATTTTTGCAGTGTATTGTTCTTTGTTGTGCGGTCTTAATGAATGACCTCTTATCCTAACTCAGTCTGTATATTCCTCTGTTGTCCCTTCTGCTTTCAGGCAATAAGAACAGAATGCATCAGACTTACATTAGTGAAGAATGATGGCAAGTTGTTTGAGAAATACAATTTATTATATTGCCCCTAGTTCTCTGTCACAGACTCAGTCTTTTGGACTTTATGGTAGACGTGAGTAGCCCACTCCAGCAATCATCAATATCCCAATCTCAAAAGGTCCAGTTTTGGTCCCTTTTTTAAAAGAATGTAACAAAGTCAGCTGTGAATTTCTCTCCAGCAAACTCAAAATATCACAAAAATACTTCCATCTCAAAGCGTGATGGAGATGCTCGTCCATCACAACTTTTGTGGCTTTTGGGCCACCTGGGTTCAATCAATCCTACTTAGCGCTTTATATCACAATCTTTCCTAGCATGCTGACAGATAATTCCTCTGCTTGAGCAATTTAGTGGTAATACTATAAAATCTCTACTTCTAGTGAGAGAAAGAGAGTGATTACTCCCCTTAAAATGCACTTACAATGGAGGAAGAGTTGGTCGTTACCATATGTAGAAGTGCACTGTATGTCATATAGTTGATAAGTGTTTTATTGCTTTTCTGTCAACACAAAGTCATTATTAAATTAAAAAAAATGATTATGACACTCTTGCAATAATATGGAATATAACTGAGAACACTATAAGCCCTCTGGAGTGTTCAAAAAGGTTGTGTCCTATTGACCCAGGACGTGTCTTAAGATTTTAAATCACCTTTAACCATGTATTTTAAAATCCAAAGACCATCTTGTTGTCAACTTATAATACATCGGGTGATACTAAGAAACAGAAAGGAAACAAGAAACATTTCATCTTGACCCAGATATTAAAGTAACAGGTTGGGGAAAATAAATTGTACACAACGACAAATATAATTGATATGCCAAAGTATGTTTGTCTGACATCTTTTAAATCTTTTGTTTTAAATTAGCATTAAGATTAATCTAACAAACAAGTAATGTAAGTCTGTCTTAAATCACATTCATGTCTTTAGGAATGTGACACAGATTGCCGATGTGCTTTAGAACACAGTGTTTCTTTAATTGGCACAATTTCATGGCATAGCTGAACACTAACATTATGGGAAGAGCTCTGGTTGTCAAAACTATGGACTCTTGAACTAGTCCGGCTGTTAAGCAACAAAAAACATGGAATTGTTTGTTTTGTGATAGAAGCATGACATTTGGCACACTAGCTCAATTTAATGTATATAATAATTCTAGATATGGGGGCATTTCAGATTCGGCTTCTAAACCCTGGAATACGGATGTGCAAAATCAACCCAACATGAAGACAAGGCCAAACGAATTTTCTTTATGCTTCTGTGGTGGGGATTGTAATCAGTAATGGCAAGAGAGGTATTTTTTTCAATATTTTGATATCACATGATCATATGAATCCATATTAACAGATAAAACTTTGAACTGCAAACATGCTTGTCTGGCTGCCTTTTTATTTACTTAATACTGTATCCCTATGTCATGTGACTTGCCATGTGACTAATCACGTGATATCTTTGAGAACAAGAAATTCTCTATTTGTGAGGTAGACATTCAATCAATGTGTCATTTTTTGTAAGCAATCTTATAAAAATACCTTGAAAACAAAAGAAAATTTGTTTAGCCTCTTTTTCATGTTGAGTCAATTTTGCACATGCGTATTCCAGGGTTTAGAAGCCAAATTTGAAATGCCCCCATATCTAGAATTATTATATATATCAACTTGAGCTAGTGTGCCAAATTTAATGTTTCTATCAAAAAGTGAACAATTTCTCACCTTAACAGCCCGACTAAACAGCCAAACTCACTTCCCCCCCTTGGCTCAATTTGATATCTTTAGAGCAGTGAAATAATTTGCTGCTTTCTAGTTCTGACCGCCTTGTGACTTTATGTGAACATTTAGGTTGATGTGAACATTTAGGTTTGGCTCATTTCTCTTGGATATGTAGGAGTAGAAAGTACTACTAAGTTACTTGGGCTATATCCAAATTCTCAGTATGTACTAATGACGGTTAAGTATCTACTACCTGACCGTAACAGTAATATATGAAACAATTCAGACGTACACAATTCCCCACCACCATCTTACAGTGCCTTGCAAAAGTATTCATACCCCTTGAACTTTTTCACATTTTTCCACCTTACAACCACAAACTTAAACTTAAAAGTTTTTTATTGAGATTTTATGTGATAGACCAACACAGAGTAGCACATAATTGTGAAGTGAAAAGAAAATGATAAATGGTCTTCAAAATTTTAAACAAATAAAAATCTGAAAAATGTGGTGTGCATTAGTATTCAGCCCCCTGTCCTCTGATACCTCTAAATACAATCCAGTGCAATCAATTGCCTTCAGAAGTCATCTAATTAGTTAATAGAGTCCTACTGTGTGTAATTTACTCTCAGCATAAATACACTTGTTCTGTGAAGGCCTCAGTGGTTTGTTAGAGAACACTGAAGAACAAACAGCATTATGAAGACCAAAGAACTCACCAGACAGGTCAGGGATAAAGTTCTGGAGAAGTTTAAAGCAGGGTTAGGTTATAAAAAAATATCCCAAGCTCTGAACATCTCAAGAAGCACTGTTCAATTGATCATTCAAAAATGGAAAAAGTATGGCGCAACTGCAAACCTACCAAGACATAGCGGTCCACCTAAACTGACAGAGCGAGCAAGGAGAGCACTGGTCAGAGAAGCAGCCAAGAGGCCCATGATCACTCTGGAGGAGCTGCAGAAATCCACAGCTCAGGTGGGAGAATCTGTGCACAGGACAACTATAAGTCGTACACTCCACAAATCTGGCCTTTTTGGAAGAGTGGCAAGAAGAAAGCCATTGTTGAAAGACAGGCATAAGAAGCCTTGTAGAGGACACAGCAAACATGTGGAAGAAGGTGCTTTGGTCAGATGAGACCAAAGTTGAACTTTTTGGCCTAAATGCAAAGCGCTGTGTGTGGCGGAAAACTAACACTGCTCATCACCCTGCACACACCATCCCCACTGTGAAACATGGTGGTGGCAGCATCATGCTATGGGGATGCTTTTCTTCAGCAGGGACAGGGAAGCTGGTCAGAGTTGATGGGAAGATGGATGGAGCCAAATACAGGGCAGTCCTGGAAGAAAACCTGTTGGAGGCTGCAAAAGACTTGAGACTGGGAAGGAGATTCACCTTACAGCAAGACAATGACCCTAAACATACAGCCAGAGCTACAATGGAATGGTTTAGATCAAAGAATACTCATGTGTTAGAATGGCCCAGTCAAAGTCCAGACCTAAATCCCATTGAGCATCTGTGGCAAGACTTGAAAATTGCTGTTCACAGATGCTCTCCATCCAATCTGGCTGAGCTTGAGCTATTTTGCAAAGAAGAATGGGCAAAAATTTCAGTGTCTAGATGTGCAAAGCTGGTAGAGACATACCACAAAAGACTTGCAGCTGTAATTGCAGCAAAAGGTGGCTCTACAAAGTATTGATGCAGGGGGGCTGAATACTAATGCACATCACATTTTTCAGATTTGTATTTGTTTAAAATTTTGAAGACCATTTATCATTTTTGTTTCAATTCACAATTATGTGTGTTGGGTCAAAATTTATTATATGTAGATTATGATCAGAATATGAATCAGAATCAGTAGGTTAAATCAGGATATATGTAGGTATATGTAAGTTTAGTGAAATAGTGATTCTTAGCTTATTCTGTGTTAAGATTTAGTTTGAAATGACCTTAGGTCCGGCTGGACATTGTTTGGGAACATTTTGTTTATGAATGTGTATTTTGAACAGAGAAGTGTCTGAAGGTCTGTTTTAGTGTCAGATCGACTCATACCACACTCAGAAATAGTAGAATTAAAGTTCATGATTATGCTTATTCATTCAGTTGAATCTTAGGTCATGGCTTCATAAAGGCTATGAAATACACTGAAATATATTGAAATATACTATGGTAATGATTAATGTTAATTTTATAGATCCCGTAATTAATGAATACATTCCGTGATTAATGTTAGTTTCATAGTTCTAGATTAGTTTCATAATGACATTATAATTATAATTAAGATCTTATGATTTTTAGTTTAAGAGCATTAACCTAATTTAGTTATAAGTTTAATCCTGTTAGTGGTTTAATTGTTCTCTCTCTCTCTCAGACATATTCTCATTGTTCTTGTGGTTAAGTTGTTCTTATTTTTTTTTATGTTTATTCTCTTATAACATTCCTTATTAAGAACTGATTGTTATTTGTTATTTTACTTATGTTGCTGGAATCAAGATAATCAAGATGTAATTTACTGACTGACCACACATTCATGTATTAAGAATTGTTCATGTTAATTATTAAGAATTATTCAGATGATCCTTTCTGTGCAAACTTTGTGTGCCTTTGACCTTCTACAGTATCTATGTTTAACATTCCACACTATTCCGAGAATCAGACATAATATGAAGCTAAAACTCTGATATCTATCTGTACCTTACTGTCAGCAAAAATATGTTATTATATTATTATGATTGATTCAAGATCATTACACACTTCTACATAGACACACACACATAGACACACACACACACACACGAAGACAAAACATAAACACAGCAACACTATAAGACATTCCCACAAATGTTTTCATTCAGACGAAGCGAGCGAATAAACTGGCATGTGAACAACCCACACGTGTTCTCCTGTCCGTTTCTGAGCGATTCGTCTCCTTGTCTCCTTGTCTACTTCAGGCATTCACGAAGGAATCCAGGGTCTCTTTCTGGGTGAACCCAACAATGTGCTACTCTGTGTTGGACTATCACATAAAATCTCAATAAAAAACTTTTAAGTTTGTGGTTGTAAGGTGGAAAAATGTGAAAAAGTTCAAGGGGTATGAATACTTTTGCAAGGCACTGTACCTGTCCTCTGACCTGGATGTTCACCCACATATGCTATGAAAAAAAAATGTTTAAACAATTCCTGATACATTTGTACACCACTGCGACAACTGGCTTCTCTTTGGTCATCCATCTTCTTTGAATTTTCCCCAGAAGAATTCTTCTTCTTTGGTTATTTGAAGGCCCCAGCTGAATTATGGGATAGCGTAATGTAGCAAGAGTACACCTACCTGCTTGAATGATTACAGGCCAATAGCACTCACTCCAATCATCTCAAAGTGCTTTGAGAGTGTGGTACTGGCCCACATTCAGAGCAGTATACCAGACCCCCTGGACCCCCTGCAGTATGCCTACAGGCCCAACAAGTCCACATCAGATGCCATCGCTGCTGCCATCCATTATTTCCTCGCCCACCTGGAAAACAAAGACTCTTACATCAGGATGCTCTTTGTTGACTACAGCTCCACCTTTAACATGGTCATCCCCCACAAACTCACCCATAAACTGTCCACACTTGGTTTGCACCCCACCCTCTGTGACTGGCTCCCCGACTTCCTGACTGGCAGGCCCCAGGCTGTCAGGATTGGTAATAGGACTTCAGCCAGCATTATCACAAACTTTGGCACCCCACAGGGATGTGTCCTCAGCCCCATCTTCTACACCCTGTTCACCCACGACTGTGTTGCCTCCCACAAGGACAGCATCATCCTGAAGTTCGCGGACAGCACTGCAGTGATAGGACGCATCACTGGCAGAGACAAAGCGGCCTACAGGAGGGAGGTGGCCAGTCTGGTGTCATGGTGTGAGGACAACAACCTCACTCTCAACATGGACAAGATAAAGAAGATGATAATGGACATGAGGAAGGACAGGAGACCTCATCGGCCACTGTTCATCTGGGAGCTTGAGGTGGAGAGGGTGAGCAGCTTCAAATATCTGGGTGTTCACATTAGTGAGGACCTCACGTGGACACCTAACACCACACAGCTGGTTAGGAAGGCTCAACAGTGGCTATACTTTCTGAGGAGGCTGAGGAAGTTTGGCATGTCACCCAAGATCCTCAGCAACTTCTACAGCTGCGCGATTGAGAGCATCCTGACCAGCTGCATCACTGTGTAGTATGGCAGCACTATGGCTATGGACTGCAAATACCTGCAGAGAGTGGTGGAGACTGCTGAGAGGCTCACCAAAACTCCACTGCCCTCTCTGCAGAGCATCTACCACCGCAGAGTCCACAGGAGAGCTGCCTTCATTCTCAAGGACCCCACCCACCCCCAGCACGGACTGTTCACACTTTTACCCTCAGGCCGGAGGTACAGAAGTGTGAAATGTAAGACTGTCAGAATAAAGAACTCTTTCTTTCCCACCGCCATTATACTCTTGAACAGCCGACAGGAGTCTATAACCATGGACTACCTCCTTGTAAACTGTCCTTGACTGTTTGCATTTGTTTACATTTGCACGTTTGCACACTACTGCCCTTTTTCGCTGCTACGTTCTATCATTGCCGTATTTTTGTGTTATACTGCCTATTTTACACTATTTTGCCTTTATTTATATTATATTACTTTTATTTCGTATTATACTGCTTTTATTTTGCACTACAGTCGGAGGAAAATGTTTGTACACCCTTTGGAATTTTTTACATTTCTGCCTAAATTGGTCATAAAACATCGCCTGAACTCTCCAGCAATCTTAAGAATGAACAAACAGTGTCTGCTTGAACTAAAACCACCCAAACATTTGCGTTTTATCATATTTTTATTGACCATAAGATGGAATTATTCACAGGATAGGGAGGCATAAGTAAGTACACCCTTTGATTTAGTAGCTGGTTGACCCTCCTCTGGCTGCAATAACTTCAACCAGACGTTTCCTGTAGTTGCAGACTAGACGGGCACAACGATCAGGAGAAATCTTGCACCATTCCTCTTTGCAAAACTGTTGCAATTCAGCAAGATTCCTGGGATGCCTGGAATGGATGGCTTTCTTGAGGTTATGCCACAACATCTCGATTGGATTGAGGTCGGGGCTTTGACTGGGCCATTCCAGAATGTGAATTTTGTTCTTCTGAAACCATTCTAATGTCGACCTGTTTCTGTGTTTAGGGTCATTGTCCTGTTGCAGGACCCATCCTCTCTTGAGTTTCAACTTTTTGACAGATTGCCTCAGGTTTTTCTGCAAAATATCTTGATATACTTGAGAATTCATTTTCCCATTGATTATAGCCAGTTGTCCAGGCCCAGAGGCAGCAAAGCACCCCCACACCATGATGCTACCATCGCCATACTTGACGGTGGGGATGAGGTTTTGCTGATGGTGTGCTGTACCGACTTTCCTCCACACATGATGTGGTGTGTTCCCCCCAAACAATTCAACTTTGGTTTCATCAGACCACAATATGTTTTTCCAGTGGCGCTGAGGAGCATCCAAATGCTTTTTCGCGAACTCCAAACGAGCAGAAATGTTCTTTCTGGACAGCAATGGCTTCCTCCGTGGCCTTCTCCCATGAATCCCATTCTTGTTCAGTGTCTTTCTTATAGTAGATGTGTCCACAGAGATGTCTGCATGTTTCAGTGATTTCCTCAAGTCTTCAGCGGACACTCTTGGATTCTTTTTTACCTCATTGATGATGACTCGCAGTGCCTTTGGAGTGATCTTCGCAGGGCGGCCACTCCTTGGCAGAGTAACAACCATTCCAAATTGTCTCCATTTATACACAATTTTTCTAATTGTAGACACATGAACACCAAGGGTCTTAGAGATGGTTTTGGAACCCTTTTTAGCTTTATACAAATCAATTATTTTGTGTCTTAAGTCTTCAGATAGCTCCTTTGAGCAAAGCATGATGCACAGAACATGCCTCTCATCAAAACACACCTTTTAACTGGTTTTCCAGTGGGGTGGGTAGCTTACGACACACCTCAGTGATGGACATCAGGTTGGCTCACACCTGAGTCAAATTGTTTAATCATCTAATTAGTCTAATTAGCTCTTGGATGAGCCTTAGCTAAGGGTGTACTTACTTATGCCTCCTTATCCTGTCAATATTTCCATCTTATGGCCAATAAAAATATGATAACATGTAATTGTTTGAGTGGTTTTAGTTCAAGCAGACACTGTTTATTCATTCTTAAGATTGCTGGAGAGTTCAGGCGATGTTTTATGACCAATTTAGGCAGAAATGTAAAAAATTCCAAAGGGTGTACAAACATTTTCCTCCGACTGTATATTGCTTTTACTTTGTATTATTTCTTCCTATTTGTTGTTGGGGTTTGGCATTCATGGTGGATGGCAAACTAGGAATTTCATTGTGCAGGAGGACATGTTCCTTACTGTGCATATGACAATAAACACTGAATCCTTGAATAGTGTGGCATGTTTGCATTCTACGGATGTAATAGTACTGAATATTTGGACACCCTCTAAACTGCTTTTTGCATTCTTCTTCTTCTTCTGGCTGGGTCACTACAGTGAATAACATCCCTCCATCTCTTGTCCTCCATACCTTCTTCTGTCACACCAACCGTCCTCATGTCCTCCTTCCCCACATCCATAAATCTCATCTTTGGTCTTCCTCTTTTCCTTCTACATGGCAACTCCATCTCTAGCATTCTTTTCCCAATATATCCTGTATCTCTCCTCTGTACGTGTCCAAACCATCTCAATCTCACCTCTTTTACTTTGTCTCCAAATCATCCTACATATGCTGTCCCTCCAAAATATTCATTTCTAATCCTGTCCAACTTTGTAACTCCCACTGGAAATCTCAACATCTTCAACTTTGCTATGTCTAGTTCAGCCTCCTGTCTTTCTGCATAGTTGATTTGGTATGTTTTATGTCAGATGCCTTTCCTGATGCAACCCACCCCATTTATCCAGGCTTGAGGTCAACACTAATGCCGCTTTTCCACTACAAACGCGGCTGAGTCGGGCTGAGCCGTGCCGTGCTGAGTCGGGCTGAGCGGGACTGTTGGAGTTGCATTTCGACTACAACCGCACTGAACCGTGCTGGCTGGAAGTGGGTGGACACATTGGGTGGAGTTAGCGAAAGTGGGTGGACGTCAGGTGATGTCGTTAAGCAGCGCAAACAGTGACATCAGTGAGCTTTTAAGCGGTAGTCTCACGACCCGAATAGTAAACAATAAACATGGAGGACATGGAGTCGTTAGTGTTGCTGGTCTTGGTGCTGTGGCTTGTTGTCACCGACAACGCGGACAGATACTGGCAAGAGCGTATAGATGAGGCGAGGCGCATAAGGCTTCAGAAATTCTCGTAATTCGTAATTATTCTCCTTCCGGGTTTGCGGTGTTTACAGATCCCAGCGCGCTTGCGGGGCGTGTGTGGGCATGTGAGGACACTCCTCCTCACCAATCAGTGCACAGGGGAGCGTCTGCTCATGCCCCCAGCCTCACTCGGCACGGTTTGGCTCGCTTCAGCCCCACTCCAAAATGGTGCGAGTTTTAGGGGCTAAGCAGGGCTGGTTTTTGGTAGTCGAAACGCGAGCCGTGTCGGGCTGAAGCGAGCTGAAGTGAGCTGAAAAAGGGTAGTGGAAAAGGGCCATAAGAATGCTCTGGCTTGTGCATCTCAGTGGCACCTCACCATACCTCAGTGGCTGCTTTTTGCGTACTAATAGTATGGAAGTTTGAGTATTCAGATGCAGCCTTACAATTTGGTCTGCACAATTTATTTTATGGAAAAAGAAGAAGAAGAAGATGATGATGATGAAGAAGAAATCTTAATGAAAAACAAAATTACTTGAACCCCTCTAACAGACAATTGAAGAACCCTTACTATATTTTTTAAAGAATGCATCTGCGTAATGGGAATAGATGTGAATTTGGATTAAATAGTCACATACACATTCAGATGTTCAACCGAAAAATGCCTTTTGCATTTCAGTATGGTCCTTGGTATTTTCTTCCACTGAATATATAACTGAGAAGACTATTTGACGAAAAAAGAAATTGTGCGAAGTCATACAGACCTCCATCTCTGTCTGTCAGTAAGTGACCATAGGTACCAGATTTATATTTATGACCAGGGCAGAGAGTCCAAACAGTGAGTGAACAGTGTTACTTTTGGATTTGTTCTGTCCAACAAATGACTGGTTGCCTGACTATACTTGTTTTGTAGGTCAATTATACAGTCAGAAGATTCTGTGCTATTCTGTGGGGATCTACAAACCACTGAGAGTGATTAATGGTGAAGTGGGTGTCTATCAAAACACCTCTGTATGCTCTCCAATTGTCACTGATTATTGTAGTACCTAGGTGTCCATGTTTATCCAATATAGGTACAGGACGATACCATGCTGTTCACAAGTTGCAAAACTAGATGCGATTGCTGTTGCTGTTTATGTTCATCCATCCATCCACCCATCCATCCATTATCTATACTGCTTATCCATCAGGATCGTGGGGAAAGTTGAAGCCAATGCCAGCTGACTACAGGAGAGAGGCAGGGTACACCCTGGGCAGGTTGCCAATCCATTGCAGGGCTAACACAGAGACCAACAACCATTCACACCCACATTCACACCTATGGGCAATTTTGAATAGCCAGTTGACCTAATCTGCATGTCTTTGGACAGTGGAAGGAAACTGGAGTACCACCACACATGCATGAAGAGAATGTGCAAACACTGCACAGAAATGCTCTAGACAACTGGAAGGTTCAAATGCAGAACCATCTGGCTGTGAGGTAACAGTGTGAACCATTGCACCACCCACTTTTTTATCATACAGTGGTGCTTGAAAGTTTGTGAACCCTTTAGAATTTTTTATATTTCTGCATAAATATGACCTAAAACATCATCAGATTTTCACACAAGTCCTAAAAGTAGATAAAGAGAAGCCAGCTAAACAAATGAGACAAAAATATTATACTTGGTCATTTATTTATTGAGGAAAATGATCCAATATTACATATTTGTGAGTGGCAAAAGTATGTGAACCTTTGCTTTCAGTATCTGGTGTGACCCCCTTGTGCAGCAATAACTGCAACTAAATGTTTCCAGTAACTGTTGATCAGTCCTGCACACCAGCTTGGAGGAATTTTAGCCCATTCCTCCGTACAGAACAGCTTCAACTCTGGGATGTTGGTGGGTTTCCTCACATGAACTACTCGCTTCAGGTCCTTCCACAACATTTTGATTGGATTAAGGTCAGGACTTTGACTTGGCCATTCCAAAACATTAACTTTATTCTTCTTTAACCATTCTTTGGTAGAACGACTTGTGTGCTTAGGGTCGTTGTCTTGCTGCATGACCCACCTTCTCTTGAGATTCAGTTCATGGACAGACGTCCTGACATTTTCCTTTAGAATTCATTGGTATAATTCAGAATTCATTGTTCCATCAATGATGGCAAGCTGTCCTGGCCCAGATGCAGCAAAACAGGCCCAAACCATGATACTACCACCACCATGTTTCACAGATGGGATAAGGTTCTTATGCTGGAATGCAGTGTTTTCCTTTCTCCAAACATGATGCTTCTCATTTAAACCAAAAAGTTTTATTTTGGTCTCATCTGTCCACAAAATATTTTTCCAATAGCCTTCTGGCTTGTCCACGTGATCTTAGCAAACTGCAGACAAGTAGCACTGTTCTTTTTGGAGAGCAGTGGCTTTCTCCTTGCAACCCTGCCATGCACACCATTGTTATTCAGTGTTCTCCTGATGGTGGACTCATGAACATTAACATTAGCCAATGTGAAAGAGGCCTTCAGTTGCTTAGAAGTTACCCTGGGGTCCTCTGTGACCTCGCTGACTATTACATGCCTTGCTCTTGGAGTGATCTTTGGTGGGGTTTACATTAGACCGTATCAGCGGATCATCAGATTAACATTTTTAAAACGATTAGCGTGCACACAGCAACGCCAATACACGATTCGCGTGCACACAGCAACGCCAATACACGGATATGCTCGGCTCCGCAGGCATCCTGCGCTCCAAATCACTCCGCCCTGAACAGCGAGTGCCATCTGGAGGGTGCGCACTCCGGCCCTGCGCAGCTCACAGAGCGTGCGAGTGAAGTGCACGAGCAGTGATTCAGGACTGAGCCGCTGTGTGTGTGATCCTAGTGCATATCGGGCATGCGCGTCACTTACCACTTGCAAGTGGAAGGATGGCAAGCCTAAAGACAATCATAACTACACAATGGGCAGTATTTGCATCAGTATTTGCAGTATTTTCATACTTTTATACTCTTTAATGAAAGGTGATACAAGGCGGAAGTCCGCGCCATTTTTCAGCAGTCTCGTCACATGACCAACGCCAGCGAATCAGGAAGGTGGATGTCACAGTGATGTTGTCCAATGACGATGCCAGCTAGAGCTCAGCACAGCGTATCCGCGCATTCTCAATGTTTACACAGCACCGGACCAGACACGATCTGGATTGAATACGTGGACCCTGGCGGATTCCCGTTTCCCGACGTTTCCAGGTGTTTTAATGTAAACGGACAGTGCATCCGCGAAGAAAACGAGACAGATACGGTCTAATGTAAACTTGGCCTTTGTTGGTCGACCACTCCTGGGGAGGGTAACAATGGTCTTGAATTTCCTCCATTTGTACACAATCTGTCTGACTGTGGATTGGTGGAGTCCAAACTCTTGAGAGATGGTTTTGTAACCTTTTCCAGCCTGATGAGCATCAACAACACTTTTTCTGAGGTCCTCAGAAATCTCCTTTGTTCGTGCCATGATACACTTCCACAAACATGTGTTGTGAAGATCAGACTTTGATAGATCCCTGTTCTTTAAATAAAACAGGGTGCCCACTCACACCTGATTGTCATCCCATTGATTGAAAACACTTGACTCTAATTTCACCTTCAAATTAACTGCTAATCCTAGAGGTTCACATACTTTTGCCACTCACAGATATGTAATATTGGATCATTTTCCTCAATAAATAAATGACCAAGTATAATATTTTCATCTCATTTGTTTAACTGTGTTGTCTTTATCTACTTTTAGGACTTGTGTGAAAATCTGATGATGTTTTAGGACATATTTATGCAGAAATATAGAAAATTCTAAAGGGTTCACAAACTTTCAAGCACCACTGTATGTTCCAAATACCCACTTTCTCTTGAACATACTATTGAAATAAGATTTCTGTAGGATTTAAGATAATTCAGTACCTTAAAGACAGAGTTCCAGTGTAATTGCCATTCACTGTTTGCTACTCAAAGAGCAGCATGAAATGCCAGGGGAAACATCTTTTTTTTTTTCTTGCAAGTCAGGCAACATTTGCCACATAATCAGAAAGTAAAAGTTGCTCAAGCTATTTTCTTAAGTTAACCCACCAAAAAATATTCACATTTATTTGAACAAATCTTTAGTGCTGTCACATTCCTTTGACTTTTCTTCAACTTTTCACCATCTTGCAGAGTGTCCCTGAACTTCTTGCAGTGCTGCCTTGGGTCATATTAATTTGCTGAGATGCAAGCCCTGAGATAACCTTCACTGAAAAATTCAACATGGTGTTCTGATTAGATATTTTTAATCAGTAAACAAGTGTGACCACCATGCTGTGGATTCAAATGGTTAATACAGTATGAGGGCATTCAACATTCAATTAAATTTCAGAGAACCCCAAACATTCACCCTTCCTTTTAAATGGTACTGAACCTGTAAAAAAGTTAGGAACCTTCATAATGGCAAGGCTGCAGGGGTGGATGACATTCAGCCGGAAATGCTGAAAGCACTGAAAAATGTTGGGGTTGTGTGATTAACGCCTTGTCAGTGGTGCATAGAGATTTGGTGCAGTGCCTTTGGGAAGTGGGATAGTAGTCCCTACATTTAAAAAGGGGACCAGAGACTGTTTTTAAGTTATTGAGGAGTCACCCCTCAGCCTCTTAGGAAAACTCTCTGCTATTGTTCTTGACAGGAGACTCTGATAGTTGAAGCTAGGGTTCAGAAGGCACAATATAGGTTCTGCCCAGGGCTTTGAACTCTGCCTGGGGCTTTGACTAGGTTTTTAGTCTTGCACAGCTTAATGATGGGTTACGGGAATATGCTAATATAATTTACATATGTTTTGTAGAGTTTGAGAAGGTGGTCCAACAGTTAAGGCTCTAGATTACTGAACAGAAGGTTGGGGACTTAAGCCCCAGCACCACCAAGCTCCCACTGTTGGGGCCTTGAGCAAGGCTCTTAACCCTATATGGTAACCCAGGGGCACTGTATCAAGGCTGACCCTGTGCTCTTTCCCTAATGTCCTCACAAGCTGGGATATGAGAAGAAAAGAATGTCACTGTGCTATAATGTAGAGTATATGTGACAAATAATGGCTTCTTCTCTGATTGCATGCATCAACATTTGTTGTGGGAGGTACAGGGTATCTGGGTTGCTCCTTGATGCAATCTGGTTTCTGTATGAGCACAGTGAGTTTTGTTTACATTCTTGGTATTTGTTCAAAATTGTTTAAGGAGGGTATCAGACTCCATCAAGAGTGTGTCTTAATTCAACTGCTGTTTGTAGTTTTTGTGGACAGGATATCAAGAGGCAAACAAGATTGGAGAGGTGTCCAGTGTGGAGGGACTGGAGGTAACATCCCTGTTATTCGCAGATGATCGCTATTTGACTTGAGAACATCTGGAGATTCTAAGGAGGGTCTGGAGAAAATTTTGGCTGCACTTTTCTTTTTTAAAACTTGTTTTTAAGTCACTGCAAGTCCCACTAGGAAGTGGGAAAGGAAAATGAATGAATGAATGAATGAATGAATGAATGAACTGTATTAAGCAATAATTTTATAAAATCAGTTGCAATTATTATTACATGACATTATTTAATATGAGACAATATAATGATGGTAACATCAATTAAATAAATGTATAATTAACATAGCCAATTATAGTGGAGCTCCTCGCATGTGCTTTGCACGCATGGAGCAGAGCTACATACTTAAGAGAATATGGTAACGCATCGACCTGACTTTTTTGATGGTTTTGACTGCATGACATCCACCTGTCCATCCGCTGTCCATATGAACAATGGACATGTACCACCACAGGGAACCTGACCATAAGTGCAAAGCAATATAGACGAAGACTTGACCACTGGACAACAAAATTTGTATCTTTATTTCCATAAGATAGATGGGTTTTTATCCAGCACTTATTTTTAATTTGCTTTATAAAAATAACATGGGATTATTTATGAACACATTTTATGGAAAATATTCACAACAGTTTCATATAAAACTAGTTAAAACACTTTTATTAGTCCATGAGCTTGTTGGACAACTAACAGTTTCAGTAAGGTAAGGGCGACAGACAGATGTAAGTGCAGGAAGAGTTTTATTGAAAGCATGCTAGCAAACAGATCCAAAACGTAGACAAAGGCAGAGTCAAAAAGCAGGCAGTGGTCCAGTGAGGCACAGACAGGATATCAGAGGTAATACAGTATGCACAGTCCAAAAACACAAACAGGGTTAAAACCAGAAAAGTGATACAAAATACAAGGCTTTCACAAAGTCTGTGTGTTACTGAGACCCCGTTTACATGTAGCCGGGTATCTCTAAAAACGGATATTTATTTATGCGGTTGCACCCATCATTTACACGTAAACGGAGGTTTCAGTCACTGAAAACGGCTGCTTTCGAAAACTCTGGGCAAAGTGGAGATTTGTGAAAACTCCATTTTCATGCCTGCATGTAAATAGTAGAAAACGGAGTTTTCTCTGTGTTATGGGGAAAACGGAGTTTAGCATTGTGATCTGACGGTCCCTCCTCCTTGGCTTTCAGATCTCTGGTTGGCTTTCTATTTGTTTGACATGTTTTTGACACCCTTCCCTGGCTGTTTTTGAGCATTGTGTAAACTGAATTATTTTCTAGTACGGGGAGGAGAAGATACCCGTTTTCATAAATACCCTGCTACGTGTAAACGAAGTATGAGAGTCCTTATATGTATGCACTGTGATTGTGCTCTAATTAGGAACAGGTGCATGGTAATTAGTCCTAATGGTGTTGCACACTCCGAGCTCTAAAGCACGTGGACATGAAAGATGTAACCATACAACTGTTTGACAAAGTTTGATAGTGGATCGTAACTCTATAGTAATGATGTAAAGTGAAAGCACTGGTTCACTGCTGTCCACCAGGCACCCAGCAGAGTCACACCATAATAAAAGTGGTGGTGTTTCTGGTGCATGGCATGTGGTGTCAAAGAAAGGAATAAATCTGTATTCGTAACTGTGATGTGTATCTCATTATTGGTATCACTGTCACAAGACAATGCAGCAATTTATTGACACAAAATACACGACACTACACAAATCAATGGTTCATATGCTATAATATTATTATTCCATTCAGGTTGATTTTGTGCCCTTGCAAATATTTTGCTCATACACTCATCAGGAGCTCTGCTTTTAGGCAGTGCCTAAATATCTATATTAGCACTTTGTGATCTTTTGAAAGGAAACTGACCTCTGTTATCATTATTCAACATAAATTTTATTAAGCTGATTATATTGTGTCCAGACAAACCATAGCCACAAAAGGGTAAATTGAGGTAGAGAGATTTTACAACACTGAAAATAGCAATATGTACTGTATAGTACTTTTAAATTTAGGGCTGACTTTAGGGTCTATTATATATGTTTATTTATAAAATAGATAAAAAGAGACATTGTGCACATGTATTCTTTTTTCACTAAATCATGATGTTAAAGGGTTAAAAGCTTGACATCCATGCTTTTGTCTCCTATTTACAGTTCCCCTCCTTCTTCCATTTCTCTCTCTCTTGCTCTGTGTCTCCCCTTCTAAATCACACAGCAACACACAGCGCCTTTCTCAACGACCTAAATTTACCCACAACTCCTTTGTGTGCGAAAACAAGTGAACTTTCATTATTGCCGATCCCGGCTAACCCGCAAAACAACTTCACGGGTGAGACAGGATGATTGATACTCTTCATCACCCGGAGTCTCCCTCCCCTTGCCCGTAATATAATTCCAAACGAACTGCGGCGCGCCGTCATCCATACGGAAGTGACTCACGGCCCCTATCGATTCACCGTAATAACACAAACTCTCTTGGTAGTATGGTGCACGACCACACACTTCAGCATGGATGGCAAACAGATCATTCCTGCAAAAAGGGAGTAGTTTTTTAACCCTTTAATGGTACACTGTTTACTAGGTCCTATCTCTTTATATTATTTCACAATGCAGTTGAAAAGAGCATTTTTGTCATCTCAGTGATAACTAACACCAGTGGGCATGATGATGTCATGGGATGTCATGCTGTATATAAAACAGCTGGATGGAAAATCCAATGTACAGTGTCTCCCTGACACCAAATATAGCTGATTAGGACATGTTTAGTTTCTGGCAGTTGTTTCTTTAGTTAAAAGTCTAATGTAGCTACACAATAACAGAAGTCAATCTCACTCAATATATGCATAAATACACACCCAAACTGTCATGTATTTACCTCAGATGGCATTGTTATGCTCTGTAAATCAAATAACAGCCCCCATTCTACAGTATAAAGGACTACAGAATTATGGTGATCTGTAATTTCAAAACACCATCCATCCATCCATCCATCCATCCATCCATCCATCCATCCATCCATCTTCTGCCACTTATGTGGGTCCAAGTCGCGGTTGGCAGCAGTTCCAGCAGAGATGCCCAGGCCTCTCCAGCTCTTCCAGGGGGACATGGAGCCAGCCAAGAAATATAATCTCTCCAGCATGTCTTGGGTCTTCCCCGGGGCTGCTTCCTAGTTGGCAGACACCTCACCTAGGAGGTATCTGGGAGGCGTTCTAGACAGATGTCTGAACCACCTCAGCAACTACCATCTCTACTCTGAGCCTCTCCTGAATGTCTGAGTTTCTCACTAAGGGTGAGCCCAGACACCATTCAGAGAAAGCTCGTTTTCACCACTTGTATCAGTGATCATGTTCTTTCTGTCACTTCCCACAGCTCATGGCCAAAGGTAAGAGTAGGACAGTAGATCGACCAGCAAATCGATAGCTTTGCCGTTTGGCTTGAAAACACATTGATATCTTAAAGTTGATGGTGTACACCTATCTACAATAACATTGTATGAATACCCTGGATGAAAATAAATATGAATAATAGTGTCAGTAGATTAGTTTATGCTCATATTTCCTCTTACTGTAAGCCTCCTACAGCTTTCCATTTATGATCGTCTTTCAGGCTTATGCACACTGTAACCAATCAGCAATGTGCATATGATGTTTAACCCTTTCACTGCTACGTAACTTAATATACAGACTGTTAAATACACTATATAACTTAATATAAGAACTACCATTAACACGTAGTAAGTTTGTGATAAATTCAATATAAACCAGTACACAGTTTTAAAGGAAAATATAGTGAACTCGAGTATGTGTCAGAGTGACACATTTGGTACCGTTGGAAACTAGAGGAATTCTGCTTTGAGAACACTTATAACAATAAACTGAACACAGGTAAATCTGCATTGTATCCACTAATATTTACCGAAAGACTAATTAACATAAAATAACATTGTCCCATAGAATTGGACTTCTCAACCAATCAACATATACAATACACAAGGGTTTCCCTTCTACAGTGAGACTGGTATAGCGGTCTGTAGTGGTGAATGGGTTAATAAGGACCTACACTTCCTCCATCCATCCATTATCTGTAGCCGCTTTATCCTGTTCTACAGGGTCGTAGGCAAGCTGGAGCCTATCCCAGCTCTCTGGGTACGAGAGGTGGGGTACACCCTGGACAAGTTGCCAGGTCACTGCTGACACACAGAGACAAACAACCATTCACACCTACGGTCAATTTAGAGCCACCAATTAGCCTCTCTGGACTGTGGGGGAAACCAGAGCACCCCGAGGAAACCCACACAGACACGGGGGGAACATGCAAACTCCACAAAGAAAGGCCCTCGCCGGCCCCTGGGCTCGAACCCAGGACCTTCTTGCTGTGAGGCAACAGTGCTAACCAACTACACCACCATGCAGCCCAACTTACACTTCCTGTTTTGAGTTAATGTTGATGTTTCTCATTTTGCACTAGTGGTTTTACATTTGTTTTGTTCTACTGCTATGTGTGTAGTTTTACTGTTGTATTTTTGATTTGTTGATGTGTTTTGTAGTCTCAAACCACTTCAGCAAGTCTGTTTGATGACTGAATAATATGATTCTTGTTACCTACATTCACCTTGTAGCTACAAAACAAAACCAAGCAAATTTCAGACAACAATCATGTCTTGTGTCTTGGCTGATAAAGTATATTTGGTTGAGGGTAAAAATGTGTAACTTTATATATATATATATATATATATATATATATATATATATATATATATGATATTACATGATTGCACGAAGATATTAAGTTTATCTTTGGGTGGTGAACATATTCACAAGTGAGTGAAGTGAACGACGAAAATATTTAACATGGGAAGATAAACTTAATATCTTTGCCCCACTGTGTAATGTTGTTTATATTATATGGGCACATCTACAAAATAAAAATATGCAAGTTAATCAATAGAATTTTAATTTTGAACCGGTTTGCCATTTTGATGATGTGCATCTAGTCAGTGGGAAAACACCGGGAGTGACGTCATCAGAGTGAAATATCAGGAAATACGTCACTCAGAGCCGCGATGTATTCCATATGAAAACTATGAGTTTTTCAACATGAGAAGATAAACTTCACATCTTCAAGCCAACGTGTGATTTCCTTTTTATTACATAGATACGTTCACAAACAAAAAATACTCACATTTATCAAAACAATTAATTGATTTCCTCATGAGTGACATAGAGAGTTTTATGTCAGGGTTTTGGTTCTCCATGTCCCGGATGGAGCTCGTAGGAAAAATACGAGTGACATATTTCCCAGTAAAACACTCGTGTAGATACATTTTACACACACACATACATACACATACATACACACACACACACACACACACACACACATATATATATATATATATATATATATATATATATATATATATATATATATATAAAATTTGAAATGATAACCAACTGTTCTGATATCAAGTATAAACACAAAATGGTAACATTCTCCCATCGGATAGAAGAGAAAGATGATTACAGCTCGAAACACTTTCCTGACTAACAAATTTCAATTGAGTTTGGACAGATCCAAAATGACACACATTGATAAAGTTAACTGAATCAAGTTATTAGGGACTAATTGCACTTTCAAGAGCTGTGAGTGATGAATGATCGCAATATCGGTGCTCATTATAAAGCCGAATTCCCCCCACAGTTTCCTCCCTTGACAATACTGTCCTTTTCCCCAGGTTACAAAGTCAGCATCCCAGATTTGCTCCTGAACAGTCATCACATTTCTGGCCCACAGCGGGATAATCAGTGCCTACGGAGGTCTTTTTTGGACTATGCAGTTTTCATGGGAGAGGAAGCCCAACAGCAAAGTCTCATCTGACTGTTCTCATGTGAACCTTGATCACTCGTGCCCCTGCAGTGAGCATGCGTTTACAGCAGAGTATCATTTTTATTGGATGAAAAAAAAAAACGAAGAAATGGTAAATTGCTTCATAATTCAGTTTAGAAGATTCTGCCAGGTTTGCAAGCTGAGTTTAATTTCCCAAGAAAGTGATGCGTTTATCTCAAATATTATTAAAGGATGGCTTCGTTTGTGTTCATGAAACAAAGTTTTTGCTGAGCATGATGAAAAAAAACCCACTGATTGCACTCCCTCAGTGAGGAGCATAAGATTTTAGCTTGGGCTCGGCAAGGTGTCAGCTCCCATGATGCTCTGCTCAGAACAGCTGAGCTCAGCATGCATAGCCCTGTAAAACAAAATTCACCACTTAGAGTTAGGCTGTTACTAAAAATGTATACATGTTTACAAGCGGCGGCACGGTGGTGTAGTGGTTAGCGCTGTCGCCTCACAGCAAGAAGGTCCGGGTTCGAGCCCCGTGGCCGGCGAGGGCCTTTCTGTGTGGAGTTTGCATGTTCTCCCCGTGTTCGCGTGGGTTTCCTCCGGGTGCTCCGGTTTCCCCCACAGTCCAAAGACATGCAGGTTAGGTTAACTGGTGACTCTAAATTGACCGTAGGTGTGAATGTGAGTGTGAATGGTTGTCTGTGTCTATGTGTCAGCCCTGTGATGACCTGGCGACTTGTCCAGGGTGTACCCCGCCTCTCGCCTGTAGTCAGCTGGGATAGGCTCCAGCTTGCCTGCGACCCTGTAGGACAGGATAAAGCGGCTAGAGATGATGAGATGAGATGTTTACAAGCCAAGTGCACTTAGTGGTTTCAGAAGTAATGACATAGATGGAGAACTCAGACACAGGTGAAAAAGAAAGAAAGCACAACTTTATTCATCACACACTTGTGAAATTCCTCTCTACATTTAACCCATCTGAAGCAGTGAACACACACATAACATAACAGCGCCCGGGGAGCAGTTGGGAGTTAGGTGCCTTGCTCAAGGACACCTCAGCCCAAGGCCATCCCATATTAACCTAACCGCATGTCTTTAGGGGAAACCGGAGCACCCGGAGGAAACCCATGCAGACACAGGGAGAACATGCAAACTCCACACAGAAAGGCCCCCACCGGCCTTGAACCCAGAACCTTCTTCCTGGAGGCGACCATGCTAACCACTTACACCACCATTCCGCGACCTATGCATTAAGACTGTGAAGGTGGACTGATTTGAGGAGGTCTGACTGCAGATGAGAAAACAGTATAGATCTACTGTACCTCACAGCTTAACAGTAGTAAAAGCTACAAACATTTATTGAGTACAAATTCCCATCAGTCCTGTCATATTAGCTCATTCTGGCATGTTAATGTTAATACTGAAAATGATAATCATTTATATATACAACTATCTTGTCATCTTAGTTACTGTTTGCCAGCTAGCTAACATTCACAGTGAACATTTTTGGATATGACTCAAAAATCCTGTCAGAAGTCCTGTCAGGCTGACTCATGCTAGTTGCTAATCTTACTTATGTACTTATAGGTTGGCCTCAGCCCGAGCCCAATGTCATGATCCGTAATTGGGCCTTATTATGTTAGTGGCACCTAAATGTAGGCATCACAACTCCTCCATTGCTGACGGATGGACACTGGCCACCTATGGGCAATTTAGAGTAGCCAGTTGACCTAATTTTTGGACAGTGGGAGGAAACTGGAGCACCTGGAGGAAACCTACACAGGCATGGGGAGAACATGCAAACTCTACACAGAAAGGCCCCAGTGAGCCATGAGGCTCGAACCCAAAACCTTCTTGCTGTAGACAACAGTGCCAACCGCTGCAATGCCATGCTGCGAAAGCTTAACGTGGTAATCTTAACAGTAAATATTATGAACAAATTAAGGTGATGACTTAAACTCCTGCTAGGATAGCTAATATTAACCAGCTAGCCAATGTTAGCAGTAAGAATTATGAATGTTTATGGATGAAACGTAACATCTAACCTTCTGTCAGAATAGCTCACGCTAACTAGCTAATATTGTGAAAATTATAAACACTTATAAATATGCCTCACAAATCCTGTCAGGCGAGCTAGCATTAGCAGTGAATAACTCACAAACTACAGTGGTGCTTGAAAGTTTGTGAACCCTTTAGAATTTTCTATATTTCTGCATAAATATGACCTAAAACGTCATCAGATTTTCACACAAGTCCTAAAAGTAGATAAAGAGAATGCAGTTAAACAAATGAGACAAAAATATTATACTTGGTCATTTATTTATTGAGGAAAATGATCCAATATTACATATCTGTGAGTAGCAAAAGTATGTGAACCTTTGCTTTCAGTATCTGGTGTGACCCCCTTGTGCAGCAATAACTGCAACTAAACATTTCCGGTAACTGTTGATCAGTCCTGCACACCAGGTTGGAGGAATTTTAGCCCATTCCTCTGTACAGAACAGCTTCAACTCTGGGATGTTGGCGGGTTTCCTCACATGAACTGCTCACTTCAGGTCCTTCCACAACATTTCGATTGGATTAAGGTCAGGACTTTGACTTGGCCATTCCAAAACATTCAGTGCGTTTACATGCACATAGATAAAATCGAATTTCTGCCGTTGCTCGACTGAAATCGAAGTTCTAAATGGCATGTAAACACCTTAGCTAGGCTGAAATCGAACCGAACTTGATTTCTCGTAATCGAGCTACACAACCTAGATTATGCGATTTTAGGTGAGCTACTTAGTGCATGTATATCCTATCGAGCTACGTAGTCGAGCTACTTACTTCAGCACTGCCCCTTCCGGAAGTGACGAGTGACGAGACCACAAGCGGGAAACACAACAGCCTCGGTCGGCATGACAACGAATCATGACAACGGCATGAATCTTTTCTTTTTGTGGCATTGTTTGCACTGTTAAAATTTAGCTCACTTACTGTATCAGCAAATACATCTGTACAGCTGTTGCATAGCTGTGAACTGTGTAGATAAACAAGTCACTGTATTTGCGTGTGTGTGTGTGTGTGTATATATATATATATATGTCCAACATCTGAAGAATGTCAATAAAAACAAAACAATTGAACTTTTTGTGTGTTTATTAAGACATAAGTTAAATTGTAAGCAAAAAATGGACTTTAGAAAAATATTTTTTGTTAGCAAAAAAAAAATTTTTTTGTAAGCAAAAAATGGACTTTAGAAAAATATACAATTGTGCAAAATAAGTTGTCTTACAAAACAGTGGTCTGCGCAGGACAGTTTGTAGCCATACAGTCTGTTAGAGCAAGCCAAACAGCTTGAACACGGAACTGATAACTTTGTTTAGGCCAAAAAAAAAAAAATGTGTGTTTCCGGTTACCCGACCGACCCTAATCCGTACCGCCCGACCCTAAACTTTTTTTTCGTTTTTTTCCCAGTCGCGACTTTTACATATAACCCAACCGCGTGAACCGGAAGTTTTTGTCACTCACTGGGAAAATCAGGGCTTTCCACAAGCGCCGGCTGCCGGCCATACAGCCGACTACACAATTAAGTCCAGCCGGCTACTTTAATGACTATTATTTTTGTAGCCCACAGGCTCTAAATATTAATTTTCGATTTTAATAAAATTAAATGTTTATCTAACGGACTGACAATAATGTCAAACTGAACCGCACTCATTTAAGTTGTGATTCGCGCTGTTTGTACCGATAATAACCACAAATTCCCCGCCGACTTCGCTGATCAGGGGAGAGTAACTCATCCGCGGCCCTGACATGCGGTGTGCGCGCGCACTCGGCGGAGGCAGTAGTGTGTCGGGGCCGTCGGAGGGAACAGAAGCAGAGATAACGCTTATTTTGTCTTTCACCTAGAGACATGATTCAAACTTTAAAACGGAGACAAAATTCTCCTGTGTGGATCTGGCATTCAACTTTTTTGCTAGGTTCTATACTTTCTGATCAGTCACAGATCAAACACCATGAGCAAATCTGGAGAAATTCACACTTTATAATGGGTGTCTATGGCGTTACACACCAGTGGAGCTCAGGAGTTTAGAGTGTAGGCCGCTTGAAAAAAAAGCTCTAACTTTCTCATTTAAACTGTTTTCTCAGCCACAATTTTCACTCTACACACACAACTTTCTCAAAAGTTGTAGTCACACATTGTGTGAATCAAGACAAGTGTCTCCCTGAGCGATAGGATTTACAGTTTTTGAATGAGAAGCCTGAAAGTAAGGAGAGGACAGCCGCGCTCTCCCATAGACTCACATTATAAACGTGGCAGCGCTTTTACTGCAAAATCAGAAAAGTCACTTGTTTTTAACTCGCTCTAGTGTCCACATTTTTTACACTAGGGACAAAAAAATTACATTTATGTGTTCATGGGAGCCTTGTAGCACTCAATGTGAAAGAATTTTGTGAATAGCTCCTTTCGTTTCCATGTAAATCAGCGTTGTTCGAGGAGAGGGAACTCTGAGAAAAAGCGCTCTTTGCTTGTTATATTGTGTCTTTTCCCTGCACCGTTACCAAGGCGACGAGCTGCACTCAGGGAGCAGAGAGGGGCGGGGCTGCTCTCTCTCTCTCTCTCTCTCTCTCTCTCTCTCATGGTGTATTGAGCTGTTATATTTACAGAAAAATTCATGTTAAAAGGTGTCTCATGCTGCATCAGATTCATCAGAAGGTGGTAACTCAGGTGACCTGCAAAGAAATTCATTATATTTTGTGAAATTATTCCTGTCTAAATATAGGTTATGGCAGCCATCTTGAAAAAAAAATTCAAAAAAAAAAAAGCCTGCCTACCGACCCTAGTTTTGAAATCTACTTAACTGGAAACACACATTTTTTTTTTTTGGCCTTACACTCTTGAATAGCTCTTCTTCATGACGACAACCGGAAGTGTACCAACACGATGGGGCGTGTAGCGCCACCTGTGGCTCGGGTGCACAATGTACCTCACACAATAGCTCGATTTCCTTGTGTGCATGTAGGATTGGATTTCTCTGGCACCCCTGCTGGGACCCTTAGCTCGATTACCGACAGTAGCTCGATTTGGATGTGCATGTAAATGCACTGATTAACTTTATTCTTCTTTAGCTATTCTTTGGTAGAACGACTTGTGTGCTTAGGGTCGTTGTCTTGCTGCATGACCCATCTTCTCTTGAGTTTCAGTTCATGGACAGATGTCCTGACATTTTCCTTTAGAATTTGCTGGTATAATTCAGAATTCATTGTTCCATCAATGATGGCAAGCTGTTGTGGCCCAGATGCAGGAAAACAGGCCCAAACCATGATACTACCACCACCATGTTTCACAGATGGTATAAGGTTCTTATGCTTGAATGCAGTGTTTTCCTTTCTCCAAACATAATGCTTCTCATTTAACCCAAAAGTTCTATTTTGGTCTCATCCATCCACAAAACATTTTTTCAATAGCCTTCTGGCTTGTCCACATAATCATTAGCAAACTGCAGACGAGCAGCAATGTTCTTTTTGGAGAGCAGTGACTTTCTCCTTGCAACCCTGCTGTGCACACAATTGTTGTTCAGTGTTCTCCTGATGGTGGACTCATGAACATTAACATTAGCCAATGTGAGAGAGGCCTTCAGTTGTTTAGAAGTTACCCTGGGGTCCTTTGTGACTTCGCCGACTGTTATGCGCCTTGCTCTTGGCGTGATCTTTGTTGGTCAACCACTCCTGGGGAGGGTAACAATAGTCTCGAATTTCCTCCATTTGTACACAGTCTGTCTGACTGCGGATTGCTGGAGTACAAACTCTTTAGAGATGGTTTTGTAACCTTTTCCAGCCTGATGAGCATCAACAACACTTTTTCTGAGGTCCTCATAAATCTCCTTTGTTTGTGCCATGATACACTTCCACAAACATGTGTTATGAAGATCAGACTTTGATAGATCCCTGTTCTTTAAATAAAACAGGGTGCCCACTCACACCTGATTGTCATCCCATTGATTGAAAACACCTGACTCTAATTCCACCTTCAAATGAACTGCTAATCCTAGAGGTTCACATACTTTTGCCACTCACAGATATGTAATATTGGATCAATTTCCTCACTAAATAAATGACCAAGTATAATATTTTTGTCTCATTTGTTTAACTGGGTTCTCTTTATCTACTTTTAGGACTTGTGTGAAATTTTGATGATGTTTTAGGTCATATTTATGCAGAAATATAGACAATTCTAAAGGGTTCACAAACTTTCAAGCACCCCTGTATGTGAAACCACAATTGCATATTGTATATGAATGAAACTGACCAAAGCACAGTACAAAACAGTTTTATCTATATAATATTAGAATGCTTGCATTGGTATATGTAGACAAAGAGCTCTGCTGTAATATCCATTTTAATTTTTCTTGGATCACATTTGAACTTTGATCACATTTGAACTTTGATTTTACACACACACACACACACACACACACACACACACACACACACACACACACACACACACACACTTGCTATTTGTGCAAAGTTTGCAAGCTATGTATTTGTCTCATCATTGCATTTCCCTTGACACTGCATGTTTTTAACAGATGTTTTGTGCAAATTAGGAACAGCATGGCTTGCTTGGTTAACGATTTGCAGGTGATGATAATAATATGGAAATTCTGCACCAGAAATTATATGAGAAAATGACAGAAAAAACCAACAACCTGAAAATGTCACAGGTTAGAAACACTTTAAATATTTAAAGGTACTGAATGGGGCGGCACAGTGGTGTAGTAGTTAGCACTGTCACTTCACAGCAAGAAGGTCCTGGGTTCGAGCCCCGTGGCCGGCGAGGGCCTTTCTGTGCCAAGTTTGCATGTTCTCCCCGTGTCTGCGTGGGTTTCCTCTGGGTGCTCCGGTTTCCCCCACAGTCCAAAGACATGCAGGTTAGGTTAACTGGTGACTCTAAACTGACCGTAGGTGTGAATGTGAGTGTGAATGGTTGTCCGTGTCTATGTGTCAGCCCTGTCATAACCTGGCGACTTGTCCAGGGTGTACCCCGTCTCTCATCCATAGTCAGTTGGGATAGGCTCCAGCTTGGCTGCGACCCTGTAGAACACGATAAGCGGCTACAGATAATGGATGGATGGATGGAGGTACTGAATGCAAAGTCATCTGAAATTTTTCAATATTTGTTTTGTGCATGGCATTTTCCTATGTTCCACAAGAACAATATCATGCAGATGAGATGTGATCATTTTGCTGTGCTGACGGTCGCTTTCCTCCATTCTGGGACCAAATATCCTACTTCTTGGAGCCAAACAGTATGACCCTATGGAAACAGCCAAACATGAGGAGCTTTAACTAATTAGCATAATTATGGAACTGCGTCACACCAAGATGGAGACGTGGAAAACATCGTGACTCTGCATCAACGTCAGAGAGTTTTGAGTCGCATGTATATAATTTGTGGTTGACATTCGCAAATAGATCTTTGAAGTAAAAGACGAATAGATCTTTTCTCTGTTACTGCTTTTGTGTTCTCGTTTCTTTCTCCATAAGATATAACTCCATACTCAGACTCCCCAATCAAAGACAAGCACTGCAAATTCTTCATTAGATTTTACACATGTTTCATCCTTCAGTTGCTTCCAGTGGTCGATCTGTCCCTTCATGAAAATTCTTGCGGACAACCTGTTGGTTTCCATCCCTTTTCTGGCACGCTTTCTAGCTGATTTGCTTTCATATTTTCTTTTTCTTTTCCACTGGCTGGAGAGTGGAGTCCACCATGTTTGCCCATGCTGACTTGTTTTGGTTAAAAGTAGGTAAAACGCCCCACAGTAGTAATGTGATATTGTTACGCACTTGCTTCTGCAATCTCCAGAATCGTAAAATGTGGGACACTTTTTATCTCAGGAAAACATTTACGCACAGGATACATGGTGTGCGCAGCAGTGCAACATTTTGAAACTCCAATAGCAATAGAAATACATTTTTTCCCAAAATTCAACTTCACAGTCAGAACTTTTAACTCTTTGTCATGATGTTTAGACTGACATCCACAAGTTTTGTAACAATGTACGTATAAGTGTGTCGGTTGATGCTTTCATGTTTCTTTTTTGAATTTGAGCCAATTGCTGGGTTAATGCCAAATAAACACCAAGAATAAGACAAGAACTTGGAGTTTTCAAATGCATTTCACATTATTTCTCCAAGACATAAACTGTTGCTCATTTTAACACCAAATAATGCAAATAACATTGAAATGCACAAATTACCATGTCATATTTCGATGCTTCAGTAGGACCCAGTTTTCTCTGCTATCTATAATGTTAATGTTAGTGAGTTGCACCACCTTTGGATAAATTCCTGGGTGCATGAGGCACCTTTAGGACATTTCAGAATACCTGTCCTTCAATGGGTAACATCCAGGCTTCATAATGTCACCTAAAATAACCAGAGTTACCAGTTAGTTTTCAGGTGATGTTTCATATTGTTAAGGATAACTGAATTGCAGATAGATAACATATTTAGCCATTATCTGAATTATCGCTGATTAAGCTAAGGAGGGGTAACAGGAGGACAGAGGACGGGAAGGAGCAGTAGCCTAGCCTAACAATAAGCAATACCGGACAATGTGCAATATACCGTAATGTGCAATATAAAGTGCAATATCTTTCCTGCTCCCCCCCCCACACTTACCCTAACCCCACTTCTCCCCCCTCCCCCTTCCTCTCTTCCCCATATCTTATTCTTTTATATTTGTATATGTAAATACTTAATTTATTTTAATTTATCTAGACGTTTTTCTCTATTTCTTTTCTCTGTTTATCTGTAATGATGCTGCTGGAATCTTAATTTCCCTGAGGGAACCCTCCCAAAGGGATCAATAAAGTTTTATCTAATCTAATCTAATCTAATCTAATCTAATCTAATCTAATCTAATCTAATCTAATCTAATCTAATCTAATCTAATCTGTGTTTAATGCTTGGTTCACACATTGCAGTTTCAGCCTTGCATATGCACGGCATATCAGGATATGTGGCAGTAAGAAAGGGACATCACGCAGCATCACCAGCTTACGTAGCTAATACTCTAGGAAGCATAAAGCAATCTCCTTGTATGCCAGGGTGCAGCATATTTTTAAATACGCACTTAAAAATCCGTAGCACATACGGTACATAACAGCTTTGATATGTCACACACATGTCACGTGTCCACTGTAAAAACGAAAGCTACGCAGCAGTGATGCAGTGGGAACACTGCTTGAACACCTATTACGCCATGTGAACGCATTAGTTGACGTGTGTCTGATGAAGGTGGCTCCGGGGCTGGGTGGATGCGGCTGATGTCTTCCCTCTTCCTTTGCCCTTCTTGGGTCCTGACTTCTTCGCTGGCATGATGTTTTCTTGACTGTGACGAATGACAATGAATGCAATGTGGGGTCCCCTTTTATACCCACCTGTGAACACCGCAGATATGCCGCAGGTACACAGCAGCAACGTTACACGTTAGAACAAAATGCCATGCCAATGAAAGCAACAAAATGGTTACACTGCAGCAATGCATCATACGCCATGCATACACCTCAGTACACCGTAACTTTATGTCCCTTGAACCCCATATAAACCCCAGATACGCCACAGAAATGTCACACATACGCCGTGTACATCACAGGACTTTAATTTTGGACAAAATACACCTCATTTCTTGGTGTTTGACCCACACGCTGCTTATGTGGCAAGATATGAGACTGTGATAGTAGCCTAAAGTAAACGCCACACAGATTTCTGCTGTTATCAGGAGAGAGCTGCTGTATGGAAAAGCCACTGATTTGAAATAAATGGAATTTAAATAACACAAACCTACTTTTACGCAACAGTGCATCATTTTTGAACTGTAAAAAACTGTGGTCGGAATGAATGAAGTTTGCAGTCAGTCAGTGATTTGCCAAAGCTCTCAAGCATCAGCTATAGAACTGTAAAAACATTGTAGCCTTAACACAGAAATATGTCTGTGAAGTTTCTGAGTTATCCAGGTCATAGTAAGCCATGGTTGGTAAAGAAGGCAAATGGACTTGCTTGAAATTCTTGAAGACATTTCACCTCTCATCTGAAAGGCTTCTTCAGTTCTGTTTTGGCCCTTTTCCACTACCCTTTTTCAGCTCACTTCAGCTCGCTTCAGCTCACTTCAGCCCGACACGGCTCGCGTTTCGACTATCTCAGAGCACCACGACTCAGCTCGCTTCAGCCCTGCTTAGCACCCAAAACTCGCACGGTTTTGGAGTAGGGCTGAAGCGAGCCAAACCGAGCCGAGTGGGGCTAGGGGCGTGAGGAGACACTCCCCTGTGCACTGATTGGTGAGGAGGAGTGTCCTCACATGCCCACACACGCCCCGCGAGCACGTTGGGATCTGTAAACACCGTAAACCCAGAAGAAGAAGAATTACGAATTACGAGAATTTCTGAAGCCTTATGCGCCTCGCCTCATCTATACGCGCTTGCCAGTATCTGTTGGCGTTGTTGGTGACAACAAGCCACAGCACCAAGACCAGCAACACTAACAACTCCATATCCTCCATGTTTATTGTTTATTGAGACTACCGCTTAAAAGATCACTGATATCACTGTTTGCGCCGCCTAACGACATCACGTGACGTCCACCCACTTTCGCTAACTCCACCCAATGTGTCCACCCACTTCCAGCCAGCACGGTTCAGCGCGGTTGTAGTTGAAATGCAACTCCAACAGCCCCACTCAGCTCGACTCAGCCCAACTCAGCACGGCACGGCTCAGCCCAACTCAGCCGCGTTTGTAGTGGAAAAGCGGCATTTGACTAGTGGGGAGTTCCAGGTATTTATCCTCTAGTGGACCAAAAGCAACCCTAAGGAGAGTCATTGAGGTGACATGGGTCATTGAGTCATCCTGCAGGTATAAGTCACTGGGGGCTGGGTGCAAACAGTGTTAGCAGTTAGACCACAATGACTCTCCTTAGGGTTGCTTTTGATCCACTAGAGGATAAATACCTAGAACTCCCCACTAGTCAGACAGAACTGAAGAAGCCTTTTGGATGAGAGGTGAAACGTCTTGAAGAATTTCAAGCAAGTCCATTTGCCTTCTTTACCAACCATGGCTTAACACAGAAGCTATTTCCCCACTTCCAATTGAATGCTTTTTCCTGCTCAGGATTCCTGTGAAGGTAATTGAAAGCTTTGTTTCCAGCATATGTTACCACATTGGTAGGCTAAAAACAAATTCATAAGTCAAAAATACATACAATCAGTGCATGAGTCCACAAAATGCTTGTTTTCTAGCTGGTGCTTCCCACTTCCATCATTCTCTTTTTACCAGCTATGTAATGCACAGGACTATGGTGTATATATATATATATATATATATATATATATATATATATATATATATATATATATATATATATATATGAATATGACAGCAAAAGTTCCATGTATGGTGCCTTAAAAAATTCTAGCAGACGAAGGACAGCATTCTGTGCAAATATTTTATTTTGAAATGACTGAATACCTTCATTCCTTCAAATACAGGTGAGTCTGCAAAAACTAGAAACCAGAAATGTAGTCATAACCATGAACACAACTGCACAGGGATATAAGGCTTGGTATAGACAGGGAGGTGACACTGAGCATATACTTTGCAATGAGTAACTGGATTGAGAGTCCTTAGGTAGTGTGGTTGTGGTTGTGTGATTGAGTCCAGGATGATGGTGAACATGAATGCGAGGGAGTTCCTGATGATTGGTTGTTGCAGTCCTTGGCGGCTATGTTTGGAGGCCTTGTAATGGTTGGTGGGCACATGTTTGGCTAGTTTAAAAAGGAACCATTTCCACTTTCCAATAGACCATACACCATCAAAATATTCCTTTTTCATACTCAGTATCAGTGGCAACTCATCCATAGGGGCACCACTTACTGTATATCAGCCTTTCAGATTAATCTTCATAAATTCCTCATTCACAACTCAATACATTATAAATTCCCAGGAAATACAAATGACCTCTTTTGAGTGAACAACGATATAAAAAAAAAAATGACAGATATAAGCCAATGGTCTGTTGAACTGCTCACCTTTCTAGATGTTGGACAGTTAATGGTCAACAACAAGCACTACTATAAACCCAATGTGGCCCAGATCACACTGTCACATGATTGGGGAAGGAGTAGCAGATAAGACAATCAATGACAAGATCATGGTTTTAACACCAAATTGGTCTAGTTTTAAAATACACTCTGGCTGCCAAGCTCTCGTTTTACAACAAATAATCAGAATGAAATCAAATAACCTTCTGCAAACAAAGACAAAGTGTGAGTCAAGTAGAATATGACTAGGTGACAGGAATTTTAAATTCTGTAATTGAATAATGTGTCTGGATTTTATGCATATGTCTGTAGAAAGTTTGACCTGTAAGACCGCCCAGAGTCCGTCTTTCAAGCAAACCCCCATGACCAGTGGTGTTAGTATTATTTAGCTAAGATGTGTACTTTGCTAGCTGTCCAATTTTCTCAGATAAAAATGGATATTAAAGAGAATTGGGAAACATTGAACAAACACCATGAACACCATTTTAATTCCTGTCTCATGTTTTGAACATGGCCATTGTAGCTGTGATTTGCTAGAAAACAGTGATTCAACAGCAGTAGCTATGTGAATTAGATTTTTTTTTCAGAATATCGTCTGTATTCATTTAAAGAGATGTATTATTGAAAAAAAGGAGGTTACACCTACTTTATTTACATTGCAACTTGTATGTCTGTTAAGGCTACAGTCACACTACAGCTTATGATGCTTTGCAATGGGTTATTGATGAAAGTGAGGTGTTTGCTGGTGATGCTTCCTCGAGCTTTGGGAAGTATTCCCAAACCAATCTGTGAGTATTTGCCGCTTAGTTTGCCGACGCAAATTTCGCCACCAAATTTCAATGCATGCATTGAAAATTTTTGTGACCTTTTTGGCCACTCGCGAAGTAGAGACACACCAAAAAACAACTCATAAAGCTAAAAAATAACGCAATCACAAGATAACATGATAAGATAACAACTGTGATTTGGTCATCACTAACATCAGATAAGTTAGCCAGCGTGTGAGTAAGCATGTGTTTAGTACAAATCTTTCCAGGTCATGATAGTCAATCATGATTTTGAGTTCAGAGTAATTTGTGCTTTAATTTTTAACTGTCTCAGCTCTGTGCTTGGTTTGGATTCTACCTGATGTGCAGGTCCCTTTGGATAAAAGCAGCTGCCAAATGAAGAAACAAATTTTAGAGGGTGTGATTGCTTTAGGCCTGCAAAATCAATCATGATTAGTGAGGCTTTTGAAGAAAGGGTGTAAGATTATTGCACCAAGGAATGAGTACAGAGCTCCCACATTTATAGCTACTCCAACTACTAATAGTTTATAATCTGGTATTTGTGATGAATAAGCAGGCTTGTAACTACAAGAGTAAGACCATCATCTACATCCTCCATTCTCCATTTTATATAAACGGAGTCCACATTTTTAATCCATGAGTAAGCCTGAGAATATACCCAAATAAACCTTATTCAAGCTTCCTGTCTAACAAGACATTGAACATTTTGCAGAAAAGGTGTGCTGAATGAAGTAATGATAAGAATAAAATGAAGACCTGAATAAATAAGAAATAAGCACTTCAAAATGTATATGTTTCCCAGGCAGCTTTTCCCCTTCAAGAGGAGAGCAGTTATTTTAAAAATAGGAACATTGCAGAAAACAGTTTCACTGATCCATGAGACTCATAAAAACAGAATGATCCAATGCCACTAGAAAATGCAAGTGTAGGCTGAAAAGCTTCCAATTTCTGGAAAACACTATTCTTTTTTTTAGTGTTCTTGGGCTCCCTCTGAGATTTTATATATATATATATATATATATATATATATATACACAGCAAGAAGGTCCGGGTTCGAGTCCCATAGCCGGCAAGGGCCTTTCTGTGTGGAGTTTGCATGTTCTCCCCGTGTCCGTGTGGGTTTCCTCCGGGTGCTCCGGTTTCCCCCACAGTCCAAAGACATGCAGGTTAGGTTATCTGGTGACTCTAAATTGACCGTAGGTGTGAATGGTTAGTGTCTATGTGTCAGCCCTGTGATGACCTGGCAACTTGTCCAGGGTGTACCCCGCCTTTTGCCTGTAGTCAGCTGGGATGGGCTCCAGCTTGCCTGCGACCCTGTAGAAGGATAAAGCGGCTAGAGATAATGAGATGAGATATATATCTCAGTGTTTTCCCCAGAAAAAAATTAAAGCCCTAAATTCTGGCATGATAATACACAGTCAATTGAGCGCCAACGGCGTGAAGCGAAACTAGGGGAGTCCGGGGGCATGCCCCCCTGGAAAATTTTTTGAAAATAGATGCTCTCAGGTGCATTTTCAGGGTCTCTGAGAGGTTTAAAGCCTAGGTCACAACCAGACATACGATTTTTTGGCCGTGCGATTTTTGGCGTTTCCCAAATCGCTGCGTTTTTTTTGTTCATGGAGAAAGACGCACATTGGCCGTAAGTTTGTCTTGCAACCTGAAAAAATGTAAGTGCCCGTAGAGTTTGTTGGACATGACAAAGAACCTCTGCGTCCGGTCTGCGGCCAGTCTACGGCTCGAAAATCAGCATGTCACACGCACACCCTCCGTGCGTTTCTTCCGTTTTTTGCACGTAGACCGGCCGTAGGAGCACGTATGGACGGTTGTGACCTAGGCTTTACATACATGATTATAGAATAGAGTTTACCAGTGTTTCAATGATTTCTGACCTAAATAGTATTAATGTATACACATTTGAAATTTCACCTTAAAGTTCAACATGCAAGTTAAACTGTTTTGTTATAGATTACTGAGGTATATGATCGATTGAAGATCTATGGGGATCCCTTAATTACCTATGATCAAGTAGTGTTGTAACAAAAATGTGCATGAAAATATGAACAGTGGTTTGCTCCATCTTATGCAATCCAGTGAAGAGAATCGATCATCATGACCTCCTGTTGATCACAAAGGGATCTGAACCTAAGAACTGCCATCTTAAAATAAGTTGCTGTATTACTATAACTGTAATGATTTAGAATGTTTCTGATGCAATTACCATAATATATGTATAACTAAGATACACTGAAAATAAAAGTAAGGCAACTGCATATTATAAAGTTTAAATTTTGGCACTTTATTAAATGGACTAGATTAAGAGTAAAACAGATTTAAAGGAAAAGAAAACTTAATTCATACATTTAAGTTTGCAGAAAGATTATGTACTTAGAAACACATTCATGAAAATAATTTATTAATAAGTGTCAAATGTAGCATAATTTCGAATAATAATGATAAGCATATTTGGCAGTGTGATGTCACTGTGACCCTTTAACAAAAGAATAATCCGGAGCCTTCTTTTGTTAAATGCATCCCAGTGACATGCTGCCAAAAATGCTTATGATTATTATTTGAAATTATGCTATATTTGACACATTTGGACAACTTCAATTCGTGAGAGTGTTTATAAGTACATAATCTTTCTGCAAACCCAAACTAATGAATTAAGTTTTCTACTCCTTTAAAGCAGATTATTTCTCCTTGGCTTTTGCTTGGCCCAGTGTTGGGCAACCCTCTCATAGTCCATCTCGCTGCCATCCATGCTGATGTGGATCAAATTGTCCAGCGAGTGCTTTTTGAGCCAGTCGCTGTGATCAAAATTGACGACGTTTTTGTTGTCGTGACAATTGCCTGGTTTTGTGCGCCATCACTCACGTGGGTTTGTTGACGTTTAGTCAACCAATTTTTGATCGAAGCCATAATGATAATAGACTAGGTCAAACTCTTGTGATTAAAATCAGTCGTCTTTGTCCATCTGGTGGGGGACAACATTGGCAGCCAATGAGATTGCTTATAATGAATCTGAAAATTCCAGGATGTCTGACGTTTTCTTTCAATATTTTTATCGGACGGTTTGAACATGTGATCTTGACATAGCCAACAGATTAGTTAGTTTACATCATACCACGCGGACATATTACTTTGACAGAATCAACACAAACGTTGGAAAAAAAGGCCGTTTGTTTAACACAAATATCAATCAGTATGTAAATGGATCAGTTATTTGCTCTCCTATGTATCTAGTTACTTGTGGGTAGGAAATTTAACGTGTTGGTATAAATCTAAGCGTATCGGATTTTAACTAAAGCGACGAAGCGTATCAGCAGGCAGAGCAAGCGTATTGGGCCCGATATGCTAAAACGCTTTGGGGAAAACCATATATATATATATATATATATATATATATATATATATATATATATATATATATATATATATATATTCTATCCACATTCACTGGATATGAGCATCTGATTGGCTACTCTACTACTAGGCTATCAGATCATATACCATGAGTAGAGAAAAACAAAATCACAGAGTGTGTTGCTGAACCAACCAAAGACAAAATAAAAACTCTACTCAAAAACACAAAAATTGTTATCAAGTGCTTAAAAGAAACAGAAATAGCTAAAAGAATATAGTTTTGTTTTTCACCAATATCTCCTGTTCCACACTCCAGCCCAGTTGATGGCAGTAATGCACCTTTAAGTGGTTTGCCAACCCAAAAAACCCTAAAGAAGAAGAAGAAGAAGAAGTGGGAACCCCCCCCCCCCCAAAAAAAAAGTAACAAAAAATGGAATAAAAGTATTTGATGGGAAGAACATATATATATTTTTATTTTTCAAGAATTATTATTATAGCATTTTTCACAAATTGCTACTGTCATTTTGCCAGTTTGTTTACATTCTAAGCAGAAATGATTTTGTTGGACATTTTGTATCAAGTTTTTATTTATCGAATTTGCAAAAAATAAAAATAAAAATGGTCTGTTTCTCAAAATCTAGTGAATGTGGATAGAATAAAGCAGTTGTTCCACTCAATCTTGTCATACATGGCTTATTACCAACTTCGTGCTATGTGCCTTGTTGGATATCAGCTCACATAGGACTTGATTTTGTGAAATAACTGTTTATATATATATATATACACACACACACACACACACACACACACAATTGCATGCAAAAGTTTGGGCACCCTTACTGAAAATGTCTGTTACTGTGAATAGTTAAGTGAGCAGAAGATGAACTGATCACCAAAAGGCATAAAGGTAAAGATGACACATTTCTTTTCAGTGTTTTCTGCAAGATTTGTGTATTATTTTTGTTTTGTACAATTGGAGAGTGAAAAAAGAAAAGGAACACCATGTGAAAGTTTGGGCACCCCAATACATTTGAGTTCTCAGGTAACTTTTACCAAAGTTCCAGACCTTAATTAGCTTATTGAGCTGTGGCTTGTTCAAATTCTTCGTTAGGAAAGGTCAGATGATGCAGATTTCAAAGCTGTAAACTGAAAGATCATTAGCTGGCTACAAAAAGTGTTTACAAGCTGTGATACTTGCCAAAGGGGGTGTTACTAGGTACTAACCATGCAGAGTGCCCAAACTTTTGCTTTGGGCCCTTTTCCTTTTTTGTCATTTTGAAAATGTGAAAGATGAAAATAAAAAAAATAGTTTTTGCTTAAAATATAAAGGGAATGAGTCATCTTTAACTTTATGCCTTTTGGAGATCATTTCATCTTCAACTTGCTTAACTGTTCACAGTAATAGCAATTTTGAACAGGGGTGCCCAAACTTTTGCATACTACACAGAGTAAATTTACGTATACAGTACTGATCGGGTCAGTTTTAGTCTTTTAGGTGCTTGAAATGTCCTTCATCAATGTTACACACAATAACACAGAAATTTCAGTTAGCATCAGTGCCCCTAAATGTTTGTGAGATGAAGTCATTCAGTTCATCCACTGTGTTGGGCCTCCTTTCAAAAACCTTTTCCTTTACTATGCCCCCCCCCCAAAAGAAGTCTACAGGCGTCAGGCTGGGTGAATGGGCCATGTTTTCAAGGTAGCACTGTACTGTCAATGCAAGGGCGGTTGGTACATAAGGGCAATTGGGCGACGCACTGCCAAAATGAAAAAAAAAAAGTTTTTTTTTTTTTTTAAACAAACTTTCACCAGCACTGCTCGAGGCCATTTTAATCTGTCTCTGGGTATCATTGTCCAATCAGGGTGGTCTTGCTTCTAGAGTACCGCCCCTTTTGGGGCAATTTCAGTCACGCTGAAAATCGCCCAAGAGTTCACTGATAGAGTCCCATGTTAATATATTTTTTTTCTCCTGACTGACACTTCAATGCAATCTCTATGCGTTCTGGGGGGGCTTGCCCTAACGTGCTTACGTCACTGCGAAGCGCGGCAAAGTTGCGTTCGATCCGCTCAGTTTCTGAGGTGAGATGGATGTGGACATAGACATATAAACATAGATGCTGCATTCTGCGTAGAATCATACGTCATCCTCGCCACCATATTGGATGTGGCAAAGTGGAGATTAGCCGAGAATAAAGATGCCTCATTCATGTGCTGTGTTTAACTGTACCAACAGGTTTACCATCCGAACGAAATCACATGGGATTACCTTTCACAGGTGAGACTGGAAAAATACTTTTCAATACTGTTCTTTCAGTCTTCAGTTTCTCAGCTCATCTCCACTGGGTAGGTGTAGAGTTATAAGCAGTGAGAATTAGATAATACAGTGCCACACTATGATGAACGTTTTTGAACGTGTGATGAATGTTTTTAACCTTTCTGAATGTGAAGGAATCAGTGATGTATTTTGTTTTGGTATGACGTTAGAACCTGGCCGAACTCAGTTTGGCGGTCATTCAGCTCACTTCATTCAACGAGAGTAGGTCTGTGTGGTGACTCAATAAATAAAACAGTAAATTTTTATTTTCATTCACTATTTCCAGTTTTTCCACTATTTCCATCATTTATCATATTCAGTCTTGTAGGTTGGTTATTGTGGCCTCAGGTTTTGGTAGCTTGCTATGGTATGCTGACTGATTAGCTTACCTGAGCTATCTATCGCGTATCTGTCGCTAGTTTGCAGTGTACAGGGTATTTCGCACACTATTTATAACCATCACATTAAAAGTTATATGTGTTGTTTTGATGCCTGTTTGTTTCCCAAATATATACGTGTGTGTCTTAATGGGTGAATAAAAGGCATCGAGTTAAATATTATTGTAGAAAGGGGCTTTATGAAGTTCAGTCCATTTACTTGCATTGGTTTACGGGGAAGATTTGCCACATCAAATATGGCGGACACTCTGATGTATCCCAGCAACGGGGCCACCAGCTCAATGCGGCATCTATGTTTATATGTCTATGGATGCGGAAAGCAATTCAGTGCGGTCCTTAAAAGAAGTTCCATTTAGTCAGCGATCAAATCGAGCTAAATTGGCAACAAAACAAGCTGGACCCCCCTCGACCAAATCTAAACATACAGTGGGGAAAACAAGTATTTGATCCCTTGCTGATTTTGTTGGTTTACCCACTAAGAAAGACTTGATCAGTCTATAATTTTAATGGTAGGTGTATTCTAACATGTGGAGACAGAGTATCAAAAAGAACATCCAGAAAATAACTTTTAAATATCTATATTAATTTATTTGTATTTTATTGAGAAAAAGAAGTATTTGATCCCCTAGTAACCATCAAGAGTTCTTGTTAATACAGACAAGTTAGACTCTCCAAATTACCTTGTCACCTAAATTGAAGACACCTGATATCACTAATGACTTGTATAAAAGCCACCTGGCCACAGAATCAATCAGTTTGTCAGACTCCAAACTCTCCAACATGGGAAAGACTAAAGAGCTTTCTGTGGATTTAAGGGAGAAGATTGTAGACCTGCACAAGACCGGTATGGGCTACAAAACCATTAGCAAGAAGCTGGGCATTAAGGTGACAACTGTTGGTGCAATTGTGCGCAAGTACAAGACTCACAACATGATCATCAATCGGCCTAGGTCTGGGGCTCCAAACAAGATCTCACCTCGTGGGGTTTCCAGGATCATGAGAACGGTGAGAAATAGACCTAATACAACACGGGCAGAGTTAGTGGATGATCTTAAAGCAGCTGGGATCACAGTCACCAAGCAAACAGTTGGTAACACTTTACACCGCAATGGTCTAACATCTTGCAGTGCTCACAAAGTACCCCTGCTTAAGAAAGCACATGTGCAGGCCCGCCTGAACTTTGCTAATGAACATCTGAATGACTTGGAGAGTGACTGGGAGAAGGTGTTATGGTCAGATGAGACCAAAATTGAGCTCTTTGGCATCAATTCAACCCGTCGTGTCTGGAGGGAGAGACATGCTGCTTATGACCCCAAGAACACCATCCCCACTGTCAAGCATGGAGGTGGTAACATTATGCTTTGGGGGTGTTTTTCTGCACAGGGCACAGGGCTACTTCACCGTATCAATGGGAGGATGGATGGAGCCATGTACCGTAAAATCCTAAGTGAAAACCTCCTTCCCTCTGCCAGGAAGCTTAAAATGGGTTATGGATGGGTCTTCCAGCAGGATAATAACCCAAAGCATACAGCCAAGGCAACCAAGGAATGGCTGAAGAAGAAACATATCAAGGTCATGGAGTGGCCCAGCCAGTCTCCGGACCTGAATCCTATAGAAAATCTATGGAGAGAGCTGAAGCTCAGAGTTGCCAAGCGACAGCCACGGAATCTTGATGATTTAGAGGTCATTTGCAAAGAAGAGTGGACCAAAATTCCTCCTAATATGTGCAGAAACCTGGTCATCAACTACAAAAAACGTCTGACCTCTGTGCTTGCTAATAAGGGGTTTGCCACAAAGTACTAAGTCCTTTTGGCAAGAGGGTTCAAATACTTATTTTCCTCAATAAAATGCAAATAAATTAATACAAATTCTTTAAAGTCGATTTCTTGATTTTCTTTGTGATATTCTGTCTCAGCATGTTAGACTACACCTACCATTAATATTACAGACTGATCGAGTCTTTCTTAGTGGGTAAACCAACAAAATCAGCAAGGGATCAAATACTTGTTTTCCCCACTGTAAAACAAATTTCAACAAGGGGGGGAATCATATACTCGAGGTTTTACTTCAACATGGTGCCAGTGCAAATCCTGGCGAGCTGGCTGCAAGGACGCCTCAGTGGTTTTCTGCTACCCTTGCTTACTTTTCCACCCTGGAGGTGGCTCCACGGACAACACTGCTTGGACGGTCACTGGCGTTTCGGACATGCATCATTTGTCAGAGAAAATAAAAAAACATGAGTCATCAAAGATTCACATGGGCAGCTGCCTGAAATTTTCGGCTTTTGGGAGAGTGAACATCACTACACAACCGGATGAGGGCTACAGGCTAGCTGTTCGCCGCCACAATGATGAGATGAGCAAGAACAGGCACATATTAAACCGGCTCATCCAATGCGTGAAATTTTGTGGAGTGTTCGAGTTAGCTCTACAAGGCAAAGACAAAACTGAGGGCTCCAGTCACCGTGGTGTTTTTCTGGGTTTGGTTGACTATTGACTTGCTACCTAGGTCAATTTACTTCAGTCCTGTGGGCATTTATGGTCCGTGTAGACATAACAGGGGAAAATTGCCCCCCCTGAAAAAAAATTCAGGAGCCGCCACTGTGTCAAAGCAAAATCTTACAAAATGCATCATGGATCTGAGGGACATATTTCCCAATATTTCACTCCAATGACATCACTCCCAGTGTTTTCCCTCTGACTCGATACGCATTATCAAAATGACGAACTGATTCAAAATTAAAATTCTTTTGATTAACTTGTGTGTTTTGTTTTCAAATTTTTTTTGTTTGTTTGTTGCTGTGTCTGTCACAAGAATGTTACATGGTGGCACAAAGATATGAAGTTTATCTTCTTTTGTTGAACAATATTTCACTTATTCACTTCGCCTACTCGTGAATATGCTCACCACTATATTCACGAGTGAGCGAAGCGAACAAGTGCAATATTTTTCAACACAAGAAGATAAACTTCATATCTTTGCACCACTGTGTAATGTTCTTTATATTATATGGACACATAAAAAAAAAGTAAGTTAATCAGAACAATTTTTTTTTTTTTACTTTTCACAATGCATGTTTAGGGCGGCACGGTGGTGTAGTGGTTAGCGCTGTCGCCTCACAGCAAGAAGGTCCGGGTTCGAGCCCCATGGCCGGCGAGGGCCTTTCTGTGTGGAGTTTGCATGTTCTCCCCGTGTCCGTGTGGGTTTCCTCCGGGTGCTCCGGTTTCCCCCACAGTCCAAAGACATGCAGGTTAGGTTAACTGGTGACTCTAAATTGACCGTAGGTGTGAATGTGAGTGAATGGTTGTCTGTGTCTATGTGTCAGCCCTGTGATGACCTGGCGACTTGTCCAGGGTGTACCCCGCCTTTCGCCCGTAGTCAGCTGGGATAGGCTCCAGCTTGCCTGCGACCCTGTAGAACAGGATAAAGTGGCTAGAGATAATGAGATGAGATGAGACAATGCATGTTTAGTCAGAAGGAAAACACTTGGAGTGATGTCATTGGAGTGAAATATCAAGAAATATGTCACTTGGATCCATGATGCATTTTGTATGAAAAATGAGAGGTTTTCAATGCGAGAAGATAAACTTCATATCTTCAAGCCAACGTGTGATTTTCTTTTTATTATATAGACACAGTCACAAACACAAAGTACCCAAATTTATCAAAACAATTCACTGATATCCTCATTAATGTCATGTTTGGGGTCTCCATGTTCTGGATGTAGCTCGTATGAAAAAAACGAGTGGTGTGCTTCCCAGTAAAATATGTACATACTGTACACACACACACACACACACACACACACACACACACACACACACACATATAGACACACACACACACGCACACATACATACACACCATCGTCCTCAGTCTAAACCGATGTCGAGATTTTTGTTGCTGAATAAGAGGAGAAAGAAAACATGCTTTGACTCCAATACTGCAGAGATAAAACAGCACCATGGCAAACCAGCCTGCATAAATATTTCAGTGAATACCCGACCTGGAGTTGCATGACCAACACAAGTGCAAATCTTTCATCTCAGCTTGGAACAGTTAGACTACATCAGAATCATTAGATACATGAAATCATCTTTGCTATAATATTTTTTTTCAGCCTCACACCCAGACAGTGCAATTAAACTTACTCAGAACTGGTCGTGTTATATATTTACAGTACCTTATATCACAGAGCTGCTCAGTTTTCAACAGAAGGTGTTGATTATTTTTCTCTAATAGCAAGGTTTTGTATGAATGTGCTGCTTCTGTACATTATCTTTTTTTTATAGTCACTGCTCATTCACAGGGACTTGTATGGCAGATGCTTCACATAAGCATATTAAAAACGTGTAATTATTGATATGGTGAAGCTTTGTCTGAGAAGATACTTTTTTTTCTTTTGGAAAGAGTCTCCAGTATAAGGCTTGAACAGTGTTCTGCAATAAGAAACTCTTTGTGACTTTGTGACATATTATGTCACTACATTTTATTTGTCTTATTATCAACCTCAAGCGAAGGCAAAAACAAAAGGGTCTGGTGACAGAACGATTGTTAATATCTGCTATAAAGTAAGTCATAACAAGAAATAACTTCTTTTGTGGACGTTCTACAGCAATAACAATCAAAAATTGTTGGCAAATTACTGTGGTATTACATGATATATGTGATACACATGGTTTACTCAGTTTCTACTGCAGCTAACTTAGGAAATGTACTGCTGTGTGTTACTGTTTTATGTTTTTGAGGTCTTTCTTTGAACTTTACATTCTTAGGGAACAATATCTATCCATCCATTATCTGTAGCCACTTATCCTGTTCTACAGGGTTGTAGGAAAGCTGGAGCCTATCCCAGCTGACTATGGGCAAGAGGTGGGGTACACCCTGGACAAGTCGCCAGGTTATCACAGGGCTATGGAACAATATCTCCTGATGTATTTGTTTATATAGACTAGGCAGTCACACTGAGGTAGATTTACTGTAAGTCTATAAACCAGAAGTGATGTAATCAATGGACAGTCTGTCTAAGCACAGAAAAAGAGAGAAAGGATTCATCTTTGAATGATGAGCATCCTTTTCCTCCTATGTTCTTCGTTATGAGCAGCCCACATCGTTTTATTGCAGCAGAAATAAAGCACAACAAATCCCAAGCATAGACAAAAAAAGGTCAATCCTTCAACATGGCTGAAAGCTGAGACGCTGATTGAGAGATACAATCCTTCCCCTGAAGCAGACCAGATCTTCCATATCCACTGGTTTAAATGATCTTATTTGTTTCTGTGGCCAAGAAGGAGTAAGTTGTTGATGCTTTCTAATTCTATTTTCACTTTCCAACTGGTGACTAGTGATCTTAAGAGACAGAGGAAGGCTTTGACACCACACCCCCCCCCCCCCAAAAAAAAAAAAGAAAAAAATCTTAATTTAACAAGTTCAGAGTGTCAGAAACTAACTGGCGGGCAAGTCCTTAGGTATATGATTTGCATGATGCTTGAGAAGAAATGTAGACAATTTCATTTTAGTCAGACTATTTGTTTACATTTAGCTTAGGGACGTATCGATGGCATTTTTTCAGCCCGAGTATGATCTTTTTTTTGGGGGAGAGGGAGACGACGACAATACACCAAAAATATTACTGTAATTTATAATTGAGCCCTTTCCCTAACTACAGTGGTGCTTGAAAGTTTGTGAACCCTTTAGAATTTTCTGTATTTCTGCATATGACCTAAAACATCATCAGATTTTCACACAAGTCCTAAAAGTAGATAAAGAGAACCCACTTAAAGAAATGAGACAAAAATATTATACTTGGTCATTTATTTATTGAGGAAAATGATCCAATATTACATATCTGTGAATGGCAAAAGTATGTGAACGTTTGCTGTCAGTATCAGGTGTGACCTCCTTCTGCAGCAATAACTGCAACTAAACATTTCTGGTAACTGTTGATCAGTCCTGCACACCGGCTTGGAGGAATTTTAGCCCATTCCTCCATACAGAACAGCTTCAACTCTGGGATGTTGGTGGGTTTCCTCACATGAACTGCTTGCTTCAGGTCCTTCCACAACATTTCAATTGGATTAAGGTCAGGACTTTGACTTGGCCATTCCAAAACATTAACTTTATTCTTCTTTAACTATTCTTTGGTAGAATGACTTGTGTGCTTAGGGTCGCTGTCTTGCTTCATGACCCACCTTCTCTTGAGATTCAGTCCATGGACAGATGTCCTGACATTTTCCTTTAGAATTCACTGGTATAATTCAGAATTCATTGTTCCATCAATGACTGTAAGCTGTCGTGGCCCAGATGCAGCAAAACAGACCCAAACCATGATGCTACCACCACCATGTTTCACAGATGGGATAAGGTTCTTATGCTGGAATGCAATTGTGGCAGCGGGGGCGTGGTAAAGCGTCGGTCTGTGAATGGAAGGCGGAGTCAGGGAAGGTAAGTGGCAGAATCACTGCACCTGATGGGAATTAACCTGTGTTTGTGTCTTCCCCAGTGACCGCGCCCTATAAGAGGAGAGGGAGAGCAGAGGAAGGGAGCTTTCTCCCCAACCAGAATGCTTGTGTGTGTGCACGTGTGACTGGGAGAGTGTAGAGTAAAGAGCTGAAAAGCTAAAATAAAAGAGTTGTGTGAACTCAGTTCTGGCCTGCCGTGCTTCTGTGCTCCACCCACCTTAAGCCATTGCCACAGCAGTGTTTTCCTTTCTCCAAACATAACACTTCTCATTTAAACCAAAAAGTTCTATTTTGGTATCATCTGTCCACAAAACATTTTTTCCAATAGCCTTCTGTTTTGTCCACATGATCTTTAGCAAACTGCAGATGAGCAGCAATGTTCTTTTTGGAGAGGACTGGCTTTCTCCTTGCAACCCTGCCATGCACACCATTGTTGTTCAGTGTTCTCCTGATGGTGGACTCATGAACATTAGCCAATGTGAGAGAGGCCTTCAGTTGCTTAGAAGTTACCCTGGGGTCCTTTGTGACCTCGCCAACTATTACACGCCTTGCTCTTGGAGTGATCTTTGTTGGTCGACCACTCCTGGGGAGGGTAACAATGGTCTTGAATTTCCTCCATTTGTACACAATCTGTCTGACTGTGGATTGGTGGAGTCCAAACTCTTTAGAGATGGTTTTGTAACCTTTTCCAGCCTGATGAGCACCAACAACACTTTTTCTGAGGTCCTCAGAAATCTCCTTTGTTCATGCCATGATACACTTCCACAAACATGTGTTGTGAAGATCAGACTTTGATAGATCCCTGTTCTTTAAATAAAACAGGGTGCCCACTCACACCTGATTGTCATCCCATTGATTGAAAACACCTGACTCTAATTTCACCTTCAAATTAACTGCTAATCCTAGAGGTTCACATACTTTTGCCACTCACAGATATGTAATATTGGATCAATTTCCTCACTAAATAAATGATCAAGTATAATATTTTTGTCTTATTTGTTTAACTGGGTTCTCTTTATCTACTTTTAGGACTTGTGTGAAAATCTGATGATGTTTTAGGTCATATTTATGCAGAAATATCGAAAATTCTAAAGAGTTCACAAACTTTCAAGTACCACTGTAGCTTAAACTGCCAGTCACCTCTGTATGAATTTACAAAATAATGAATTTCAGTGCTTTACTCAACCAAACTTTTAACAAGTGTTTAAACTTAAACACAAACATTAGCCTAAAATGGTTGCCAAAATAAAGTGCACAAAAACGATCCACTAATTCTCAGACATTGATACAAAGATAATCATTACCATTCTCATGCCTGCCAAAAACATTATATACTGTATATCTCACTATGAATAGTATTTTCTCGTATTTTACTGTAATCTAATGCACTGTTCTCATGGCCCAATCATTTTTAGAATAATTCTGAAAAATAATAATACCGTATTTTTCCATTAAATAAATCCAGTAATTTTATAGCTGTGTACCGATACTGATACTTAGATATACTTAATTTATTTCATATTAAATAATCAGGGACATCATGGAACATTTTATTTAACTCTGTTTAGGCTGGCAGCTGCTGTGTGCTGCACTTAATGCTGAGTGTTATGTTTAAGCCATGGCATGGTCATTAAAAATGAGCGCAAGTTGCCATAAATTGCACCCTGACTTGCTAGAAAAGTGTACACAATGGCAAAAGGTAGAGCACATGCATGGCTCAGTGCTCAGTAATGGCCAAACTCACATTTTTACTGACCACGCTCTCTGATACTGCTTAGGTCGGCTGCCATCTCACTCTCTGTTAAAGATACTCTCTATTAAAAAACACGATAAAGATGTGGGTTTTTTAAATCAAGTTACTTGCATTGTAGGAAGATGCTGTGTAGACTGTTATTATTTGTGTCATCTGACTGTTAGTGAAACTATGTACACTAGGCTCCGCATATAGTATCACATGGTATTGGATGTTGATATTTTGTTTGAGGTTGAGTAAATGCACACGGTATGGGATTGATACTCAATACCAATATCAGTATTGCAGCCTCCTTAGTTTGGGGTGAAGGGATTAGTGCTTGTATTTTTAAATACAACGGACCTCATTTATCAAGCTGGATACAAACCGAGTTATTAGTAACTTGCCCATATTATTAGTATTTACACAAGAAATGTGATATTTGTGAAAATCACATAATTCAAAACAACAACAACAACAAAACTTTCATATCTTTGTCATGCTCCTGATGGCGTCAATTTACACATAAGAAGACTGACTAATGAAAGCCTCAATTGATCAATGTCAAATGATATGTCATGAGAAGTTACTGCACGTTTATATCTGTAGGTTACCATGTCAAGTTTAAAAAGCTTATGTATATCAGTGACACACACAAGTCTAATGAATTCTGTATTTTTTGAAACCCAGTCATTTCATCTTAAAGGCTATAACTGAAGAAATATTACATCTGGTCTGGTCCAAATGTCTGAGACCACAATGAAAATCTGGTATTTCTTTTTCATTTAAAACTGAAGATAAACAGAAAGTTTTATAATTTTGAAAAAACAAATAAACAAACAAACAAAAAAACCCCCAACAATCCAACAACATGTGCAACACTGAAGATATTGCACAATTTCTAGGTCACCATTTGTGATATTGACCATCCATCCATCATCTGTAGCCACTTATTCTGTACAGGGTTGCAGGCAAGCTGAAACCTATCCCAGCTGACTATGGGCGAGAGGCGGGGTACACCCTGGACAAGTCGCCAGGTCATCGCAGGGCTGACACATAGACACAGACAACCATTCACACTCACATTCACACCTACGGTCAATTTAGAGTCACCAATTAGCCTAAACTGCATGTCTTTGGACTGTGGGGGAAACCAGAGCACACGGAGGAAACCCACGCAGACACAAGGAAAACATGCAAACTGCGCACAGAAAGGCCCTCGTCAGCCACTGGGCTCGAACCCAGGACCTTGTTTCTGTGAGGTGACAGTGCTAACCACTACACCACCGTGCCGCCCTGATATTGACCATGTTATCTCCTATATACAAAAGATCATATTTTCCCTTCCACCGAAGCACATGTTCAGATGATACACCATGGATCATCAGGTTGTCCACAAACTTGTGGAGTCTGTCTCAGCTCGAATGCACATTCATTAAAGCAAAAAAGGGGACATACCAAATACTAAGAAATTCTGAAAATCATGTAGAATACCAGTCAAAAAGTTGGACACACCTTCTTATTCAAAAATTTTTGTTTATTTTTATTAATTAAAAGACACTTCATGTCTTTAAGTAATGATGGATGTTGCTACTATCATCAGGAGATCAGCTTGAATCCACAGCTATGATTCTATGGCCAGAAGTCTAAGAGAGCAGAATTGGCCATGCTATCAGAGTAGGAGTGAAGGAAAGGATTACTCTCTCCTTTCAATCAGGAAGACTTGAGCCAGCCATGGCAGGCTATGAGTTCATGTATGCAGATGGGCTGTGATGTACTGTAGCATGAGCAGAATGTGATAAGGGAGAGCTACCTGGTTTTTACAAACTGGCATAATGACCAAATTGCAAGGAAGAAAATATTAATCGAAGAAGAAGATGATATAGTCACTGGATTGTTATCTAATATACAGTACCAGTCAAAAATTTGGACACACTTCAAATTCAATATTTTTTTTATTATTTTTTTCATTAAAAGACACTTCATGTCTTAGAGTAATGATGGATGTCGTTTTTCTTTACTTAGTTGAGCTGTTCTTGATATAATATGGATTACTACTGATGTGAAATAGGGCTATTTACTGTATTTTTATTATTTATTACTTACTCTTTGATATGCATCAAGAAGGCAAGAAATTGCACTAATTAACTTTTGACGAGACACACCCATTAACTGAAAAGCATTCCAGGTGACTCCCTCATGAAGCTGGTTAAGAGAATGCCAATAGAGTGCAAAGCATCATCAAGGTAAACACTGGCTACTTTGAAGAATCTAAAATATGAAACATTATTTTAGACCCTTTTTTTAAATTCACCACATAATTCCATCTATGTTCCATATGTTATTTCATAGTTTTGATGTATTCAGTATTGTTCTACAATGTGGAAAATAGTAAAAAAAAAAAAACTATGAATGAGGAGGGGGGTACAAACATTTAACTGGTACTGTAAATACTTCTTCAATTCGACCTTTCACTCAAAAGCTGATCATATCATTTGTGATGAATACCTTTGTGTTAAATTGAAAAAGAACACCAAACTGACATGTTTCCATGAGTCATCTTAGACTATATAAAATAAAGCAAGGAAGCAAACATAAATCTCTCAATTAAGACAAATAAGACCAGTCATTTTTATTAAGAATGTTGCTGTACAAAAGGAGGATGAGCTGTAATGACATAAGTGGTGGATAAGTCAGGTCCATTTCAACGGTACCTTCTTTTACTGATGTGCAACACTTTATTAGCATCAGCACTAGTGATTTACGGCTGACTGGTATTCATTAACATGTGCACTCAAGTATGAAGGAACTCTGGTGGACATACTTCTTTGTTTTGGCTTACTCAAATATTTCCGCACAATTTTACTAAAAGATTGATAAATGAGGCCCATTGAAATTAATGTCAGTTACAAATAAATGTCCCAGATTTGATAAATCAGCTGCACATTTTGAATGTGATTAATGGTTAATGTGTAAATGAAACAATCCAATCCAATGATATGATGCAACAACATGGATGAATGAGGAATCAATTTTTACTGCAGGTTACTGCATAACCTCAGGTGTTTCACTGTCGATGTATTGTTTTGTAATTAGATGCTGATCTCATTTTCAACAATTAACAAAAGGCAAGTGTAAAGGGTTAGGAACATGTTTCCCTCAGACATATTAAGATCAATGAAATGAATTTCTAATGACACTCAGATTGCTGTTTGACACAATAACACTATAATGACTATCCAAAATTAAACATGTCAACACCTCAGCTCATATTTTTTAATATAGCTTTTTATTTTTTGCAGTAGCACTTGGCTTCATGCCGACTGCAGTGGAAATGAGAAACATCAACATTTACTGAATGGCATTCTTATAAGCAAATCCATTTACACAGATTGTCCGAAGATAAAGGTGATGGATTCAAGAATAAATGCGCAGAATGCAAAACATGCATTAATGTATTGCATGAATTAATGTAAAATGATAGCCTTTTTACTCATCAAAGTGGAGCACACTGACTTCTGACAGCAAGATGACGATGTCCAGCCGCCAGGTTTAGACAAGATGTTGACATGTAATGACATAGCTGATATTATTTCCTTTTTTCTTTTGTAAAGCTTCAAAAGAGGTTGTGTCTGGAACTAAATAAAAACTCTTTATTCACAAAATGGAGAATACAATATAAACAGAAAACAACATAAACAACATAAACAAAAGACTAGCCAGTCCTCTAATATGTAAATTCACATGTAGTTGATACATGAACGTGTTGTGGAATGTGACGTTTGTTGATGCAATGACAGCAACCAGAACCTTCTCAAGTCTTTTACAGCAGCAATTTAATACCAGCAATTTAGGTGGGATTGTGGAACATTAATGGAAATCTCAGTGACTTTTTTTTTTAAATGGGCCCAATTTTCCCATCTATTTGAGTCCAAGTATTTACTAGAGACAAAAATGATTGAAATCAGTCCAGTATTAGGTTAGAACACTATCACTAGACAACTGCAAAATGGTTATACAAAGTAATCCGATGGGGCAAACATCTGTGTCAAAGTAAACTGTTTGTTTTCGCCACTGACAGTCTCATGATATTCTTAATGTCTGACAACATGGAAAGGATCCCTACAGAGATACACCTGTGACTGTTTACCTCAATAATTGTAAAGAAACTGTAGAAAATGACTGTTTCTACACTCATTGTTTTATCCTTCATTTCTTCCAGTCTCTGATGCAGCACACCAGTCAGTGCCTGGAGCAAATTGAATGCACAGGGCTCTGGCTCAAATGTATAGGGACGGCAATCAAAATCAAATGCCTCACCCATATTGTTGTAATCAACTAAATACAAACCGAATTCCAAAAAAGTTGGGACGCTGTGTAAACTGTAAATAAAAGCAGAATGCAATTATTTTCAAATCATGAAAACCCTATATTTCATTGAAAATAATAAAAAAGACAGCATATCAAATGTTAAAACTGAGAAATTTTTATTGTTTTTTGAAAAATATATGCTCATTTTGAATTTTATGTCAGCAACACATTTCAAAAAGTTGGGACAGGGGCATGTTTACCACTGTGTTGCATCACCTCTATTTTTAACAACACTTAGTAAACGTTTGGGAACTGAGGAGACCAATTGCTGTAGTTTGGAAAGAGAAATGTTGTCCCATTCTTGCCTGATATACAATTTCAGTTGCTCAACAGTTTGGGGTCTCCTTTGCTGTATTTTGTGCTTCATAATGCACCAAATGTTTTAAATGGGAGACAGGTCTGGACTGCAGGCAGGCCAGTTTAGCACCCAGACTCTTTTACTACAAAGCCATGCAGTCTTAATATGTGCAGAAAGTGGTTTGGCATTGTCTTGCTGAAAGAAGGAAGGCCTTCCCTGAAAAAGATTTTATCTGGATGGCAGGATATTGCTCTGAAATGTGTACATATCCTTCAGCATTAATGATGCCTTCCCAGATGTACAAACTACCCATGTCATGTGGACTAATGCACCCTCATACGATCACAGATGCTGACTTTTGAACTACTGTATGCACTCATAACAAGCTGGATGGTCCCTCTCCTCTTTAGCCTGGAGGACGTGATGTCCATTATTTCTAAAAATAATTTCTACTTTTGATTCATCAGACCTCAGGACAATTTTCCACTTTGCCTCAGTCCATTGTAAAAGAGCTCGGGCCCAGAGAAGGTGGCACACTGCAAAAAATGACATCTTAGCAAGTGAAAATATCTTGAAAATAGTTGAAATGATCTAGCATTTCCTATTAGAAGAATACAAGACACCAATTCTGAGATTATTAAACCTACTTCTAGATTGCAACCAACTTATTCTAAGATGTTTTATCAAGTAAAAATATCTGTCCATGCAGTAAGATAATTTCACTAGTATTAAGTAATTTTATCCTCAAATTCAGTTTTCAATTTTTTTTGCAGTGCAGTGTTTCTGGATATTGTTTATATCTGGTTTTAACTTATTTTGTGGATGCAGTAATGAACTGTTTTCACAGATGATGGTTTTCTGAAGTGTTCCTGAGCCCATACAGTGATTTCCACTCCAGACACGTGTCTGCTTTTAATGCAGTGTCTCCTGAGGGCCTGAAGATCACAGGCATCCAGTGTCAGTTTTCAGCCTTGTCTCTTGCATACAGAGATTTCTCCAGATTCTCTGAATCTTTTAATGATATCATGTACCATAGATGATGTGATCCCCAAATTCTTTGCAATTTTACATTGAGGAACGTTATTCTTAAGTTCTTGCACTATTTGCCCACACAGTCTTTCACAGAGTGATGAACCCCTCCCCAGCTTTACTTCTGAGAGACTCCACCTCTCTGGGATGGTCTTTTATACCCAATCAGGTTACTGACCCATTGCCAACTAACCAAATTAGTTTCTTCTTTTTATTCCATGTTTTTTTTTTTTTGGTCCAGCTATCCAGAACTCACTTGCACCTTGTGTGATGGTTTCTAAAAACAAGCAGCGAAAGAAAGGAAGAAAGAACAAAAGAAACAAGTTCCCCACATCCTAAAATGTAGCAAAAACTGCTTTATTGTTGTGTGAAGTATTTGCACATATCTGATCGAAACCACCATGTTGATTAAACTGTAATATAACATATCCTACTCTAACTTCCAGGAAATTATTACTTATTTCTTTTTTACAGCATACAGTATGCTTGCATAGCTCAGTTTATGCTGTGAAAGTGAAATTTGTTTTTCTTTTCCTGTCATTTCAGTGTCTTGTGCTGAAGAACACAATTCTGCCATTCACCAATAATATCCTGACTGATAATGTACAAGCAGTAATATGACAGAAAAACACTACTGTATTTCAGAAATAAACCTGACATTTGTTTCATTGCTCTATTGATCCCCAAATACATACAATCTGTAACTTCTTTGAAGGGATTCATAAATAACTAGAAGGGCACTCGATAGAGTACATACCTCTGCCAAGCCACATATTAGAATATCCACCAAAAAAATCTTGGATCTGCATACATATCTGGATTTGCATCAAAATCTAATCATTTGTTCCTTGGCCCATGGCTTACCTTTCCTTAAAATTTCATCAAAATCTGTTCACTACTTTTTGAGTTACACTGATAAAAAAACAAACAGAGGGGAAAACACAACCTTCTTCACCAAAGTTCTTGGTGGTAATGATGTCAAATGAGGAGGGTTGTGAATGTAATTATTGACAGCTTGAATTGATTTTGCAAATCATTACTAAAGTGATTATGTTTGTGTTTGACAATGGCAGTGCTTCACATTAAAAAAAAAGTTCACTTACAGTTTTTCAACAAAAGTAAGTGTGTGACAGCACAGATATGTTTGAACAACAGCAGCTCAACAATTGAAATGTTGACTATGTGGAAACATTTGACAATAACACACTATGAGAGATGTCAGACAAGAGATTTGTAATCACTGTTCATTCCCAGTATCAAGACCGGGTACCACACCCAAAGACTTCCCATCCATCCATCCATCCATCCATCCATCTATCTATCTATCTATCTATCTATCTATCTATCTATCTATCTATCTATCTATCTATCTATCTATCTATCTATCTATCTATCTATCTATCTATCTATCTATCTATCTCATTTTGTGAATGAGGATAACATTTACTGTATAACCCCGATTCCAAAAAAGTTGGGACAAAGTACAAATTGTAATTAAAAACAGAATGCAATGATGTGGAAGTTTCAAAATTCCATATTTTATTCAGAATAGAACATAGATGACATATCAAATGTTTAAACTGAGAAAATATATCATTTAAAGAGAAAAATTAGGTGATTTTAAATTTCATGACAACAACACATCTCAAAAAAGTTGGGACAAGGCCATGTTTACTACTGTGAGACATCCCCTTTTCTCTTTACAACAGTCTGTAAACGTCTGGGGACTGAGGAGACAAGTTGCTCAAGTTTAGGGATAGGAATGTTAACCCATTCTTGTCTAATGTAGGATTCTAGTTGCTCAACTGTCTTAGGTCTTTTTTGTCGTATCTTCCATTTTATGATGTGCCAAATGTTTTCTATGGGTGAAAGATCTGGACTGCAGGCTGGCCAATTCAGTACACTGACCCTTCTTCTACACAGCCATGATGCTGTAATTGATGCAGTATGTGGTTTGGCATTGTCATGTTGGAAAATGCAAGGCCTTCCCTGAAAGAGACGTCGTCTGGATGGGAGCATATGTTGCTCTAGAACCTGGATATACCTTTCAGCACTGATGGTGTCTTTCCAGATGTGTAAGCTGCCCATGCCACACGCACTAATGCAACCCCATACCATCAGAGATGCAGGCTTCTGAACTGAGCGCTGATAACAACTTGGGTCGTCCTTCTCCTCTTTAGTCCGAATGACACGGCGTCCCTGATTTCCACAAACAACTTCAAATTTTGATTCGTCTGACCACAGAACAGTTTTCCACTTTGCCACAGTCCATTTTAAATGAGCCTTGGCCCAGAGAAGACATCTGTGCTTCTGGATCATGTTTAGATACGGCTTCTTCTTTGAACTATAGAGTTTTAGCTGGCAACGGCGGATGGCACGGTGAATTGTGTTCACAGATAATGTTCTCTGGAAATATTCCTGAGCCCATTTTGTGATTTCCAATACAGAAGTATGCCTGTATGTGATGCAGTGCCGTCTAAGGGCCCGAAGATCACGGGCACCCAGTATGGTTTTCCGGCCTTGACCCTTACGCACAGAGATTCTTCCAGATTCTCTGAATCTTTTGATGATATTATGCACTGTAGATGATGATATGTTCAAACTCTTTGCAATTTTACACTGTCGAACTCCTTTCTGATATTGCTCCACTATTTGTCGGCGCAGAATTAGGGGGATTGGCGATCTTCTTCCCATCTTTACTTCAGAGAGTCACTGCCACTCCAAGATGCTCTCTTTATACCCAGTCATGTTAATGACCTATTGCTAATTGACCTAATGAGTTGCAATTTGGTCGTCCAGCTGTTCCTTTTTTGTACCTTTAACTTTTCCAGCCTCTTATTGCCCCTGTCCCAACTTTTTTGAGATGTGTTGCTGTCATGAAATTTCAAAATGTCTCACTTTTGACATTTGATATGTTGTCTATGTTCTATTGTGAATATAATATCAGTTTTTGAGATTTGTAAATTACTACATTCCGTTTTTATTTACAATTTGTACTTTGTCCCAACTTTTTTGGAATCGGTGTTGTAAAACTTTATAGCATTAGTCTTAACAATAATACCAGGAATGGTTAAAATATGTATTATAATGCATTGTCACTTTGTTTGTAGAGGTCTTGTACTATTTAACAATTATTTGCCGAAGGCAAAGTGAATATTGGTGAATAATAACTGAGATGAAGTTGAGGTTATTATTCACTGATATGCACTGAGCCTGAGGCAGATGATTGTTTTAGTATAAATACACAGGTGAATATTTACCAAAAAAAAATCGTATTAAAAAATCATTTATTTAAAACTTCAAAAGCAGATTGCAAATGTAATGTGTGCAGGCTTGTGTCACTTATTTATGCTGACTCACATAAAATACTTTGTTTTGAAATAGATAAAATAAATCACAATTGCACCTTACCTTTGAATAGTTTTAGACCAAACTTTGTAGCATCTTTAGTGCTTTAAGGAACAGCGTTTTCTTTCAGAATTTGTAATTCTTCCTCGCTTACGGTGACGAAGTGATTAGCTGCCATTTTGCCGAGTTACTCGAGGCGATTATCGAGAAATAGTCCTAATTTCTCGACCAATCAGCACACAATTTCCTATACTCGCCTGTGTATTTATACTAAAACATTTTATTTGCATGGCTTTATGAACATTTAGATATAGTTATAGATGATTCTCAAGAATTATAATGCATTATGAATACTTTATAAATCTTTATGAATGCACTGATAATGCATTATGTAACAATGGATACGTGATTCACAGCAAGTGTTACTAATGTATTTAGCAGTGCTGAAATTTATCATTTGTAAATGTTAACTTATGCAGCAAAATTGTTATATAAGTGAGCCTTAATGTAAAGTTCATTCGTTATTCGGCTATAATTACTTAATGTAAAGTTTATTCATTATCTTGCTATAAGTTATGTACTGTACATACAGGCTCAGATATAACCAAGTTGTGCAGATATTGATGACCTCTGAATGAATTGTGGTAGTAATTCCTGAACATTAGTGTTTGGTGTGACATACAGTACAGTCTAGGGTTCAATGCAGAATGATGCAAATAGAGTGCAGATGGTCTAATTGTATTATTTTTTATAGACAAGGTTTTAATGCTTAGTGATGGCAGAAAATCAAGAGGGTTCTCTGGCTTCTCTTAATAAGACATGCAAAAAAAAATGCAGAGCTATGCAGAGTTAATTAAAGGTGTCACAATTTTTCTGCAGGTAACATTTTCTTTTCGTAACTGGAAGAGGGAAAATTATTTTCTTAATATTTTGTCCTTTGAATGTGAGTCTTGGCTTATGCTATCCCTCCAAAGACTAAAGATCTGAAGAGGAGGAGGAGATGATTTGGGGGCAGATCTCTCCATAATTGGACAGATGAAAGACGTTGCTGCTGGTGTGCTCTGCCTTATTAGGCGCTAACGTGAAAACCAATATTTCAGTTCACGTCAAGGTGCAGTGGGAGAGCGCAGGCTTCCTGCAGAGAATTTGAGAGCATGGCAGCCATTGTTCTCTTTCTTTCTTTTCCTGTTTAATTCACAGCCAGAAACCTCCATTTTTAAGAGAATATAGATATGGCAGATAAAAGCAAGAACATCAAACCATTAGGAGACATAACTCTAGAAAGAGACACAAATGTAAGGGAAAATAAAACATTTTTGCCATGATTGAAGGAATATCTGAAGATGTGATTCTGCTTTTCAAAGTGTGATGGAAAAGAAAAAGGTTAAATACTCATAAATAAATGCATTTGTTATATTTGCATACCTAAATAATAACTTCATTTGATTAAAATATGTGCCACTAATGGCTGCAAAGAGAATAAAAGCTATTAATCTGGCCTTTTTTTTTTTGTCCTGATCATGAACAGCTGACAAGCTACAGTCAATCTCCAGAGCAGATCATCTGCAATAAAATCTTGTATTCTGTGTGATGAATCATCTGGCAAAGCTGACATAGGATAGTTGCCATCTGGTCAGAATAGTACCATAGGGTGCATACAGGCACAGGGAATACTCTGCAGGCTTGTCTTCAAAAGCGGCAAGTTCAATTGATTGATTTATATGGGTAATACGATCATGGGCAGAAGTCCAGGGTTTAACCACAAGGTCACCTTGGAGTTATCTGGCCGTACCTTCTGACTTATCACTTGAGCATAAGTCCTCCCACTCTTTTTATTATTGCAGGAAAGGCAGTTTTCAGAGACATACATTTCAGACTGGCATCTTGGATAGCCTCATAAGAACCAAAAGGAAGTCTCACACCAGGATGTTGAGGAATTGTGGCCAATAGAACCATCTTGTTCCTTTCAGAAAAGGCTGTAATACGTTTATAAGCCCCAGATACCATCCATAGTACTTTGACACACTGCAATGGCTGCCACATACACCTTTATTGTAGACTATAGACTTTTCACTATCAAGCAGTCCCTGAAGAAATGTTAGTATTTTGGAGATTTGGTAGCGCACTGGATCCATTCAATGATATGCACTAAGGGCATACGAGACCTGTGTACTTGGGGACCTTGTTTTCAGGAGTGTTTCCTGGACTGCTAGGTTGCAGTACTCAGTTGTCAATTGAGTCAGAGGGGCCAAACTCACAGGCAGTGTTGGCCAGATCTGTGTGGAGTTTGCATGTTCTCCCTGTGTCTGTATGGGTTTCCTCCAGGTGCTCTGGTTTCCCCCACATGCAGGTTAGGTAAAAATACCCAGCCACTGGGGTTGAACAAGCCAGTGCATACTTAGTGCCAGTCCCAAGCCTGGAAAGATTGGGGAGGGTTGTGTCAGGAAGTGCATCCAGTGTAAAAACCTATGCCAAAGGGGTTGAAAATCAATTGGGGTGAAAACCATCTCACAAATTATGTGATTTATCTCATCTCATTATCTCTAGCCACTTTATCCTGTTAACCACGACACCACCATCCATCCATCCATCCATCCATCCATCCATCCATCCATCCATCCATCCATTATCTTTAGCCACTTATCCTGTTCTAGAGGGTCACAGGCAAGCTAGATCCTATCCCAGCTGACTATGGGCGAGAGGCAGGGTACACTCTGAACAAGTTACCAGGTTATCGCAGGGCTGACACAGAGACAAACAACCATTCACACTCACATTCACACCTACAGTCAATTTAGAGCCCCCAGTTAACCTAACCTGCATGTTTTTGGACTGTGGAGGAAACCGGAGCACCCAGAGGAAACCCACGTGGACACAGGGAGAACATGCAAACTACACACAGAAAGGCCCTCGCCGGCCGCTGGGCTCGAACCCGGACCTTCTTGTTGTGAGGCGACAGTGCTAACCACTACACCACCGTGCCGCCCCTATGTGAGTTATATGAAAATTAAATGTAATAACTTTAGCACATGTAAAAGAAGGCTCTTTAGAAGTCAATTCAGCCCTGGCCAATCTATAATTGAACGGAAGTTGCCCTTCTTCTTTTGAATATGGAAGTATATTGCATAAAACTGCTTGTTTTGAACCATGGGGCTTACCATTTTAATTGTGCATGTTGACATCTGATATCAATGAGGGCCTAAACACTGAGATGGTTTGGTGCCAGCAGGGGAACTAGAGTTTGTATCTCTATGATTTGGTCCAAGAGTTTGATAAGTCTGAGAGCAAGGCAGCTGTTATTCTCTATCAGCGGTTCCCAAACTTTTTTGGCTGCGCACCCCCTTCTACTCCAACCAGGTTGACGCACCCCCAGTTCCCCAGTTTCAAAAAACACACGCTTTCTTATAAAGGCAGCATCTTTGATCGTGCTAAAATGATAACAAACATCGTTTGCCACACCTGCAGGTGAAAAACAACAACAACAACAACAACAACACCAAAGCTTTCTTACAAAGGCAGCACGTCGTGCTCGAATGAGAACATCGAATCACATTTAACATATTATGCGCTCTCGTATTTGAATTAGATAGAATTTGATTGAAATGTAACAGTTTTAAAACGTTGCAACACGGTAAATGCGCAAATTCATTACAAAGGGAGATCACATCGAGGCATGTAGTCTACCAGCCAGATATGGGGAAAATATATGATTTTCATCCGTGTTTAAAACACTAGCAACACAACCCTGTCATTACAAGGTTATGAAAATGAATTGAGAATGAATTTAATTTGCAAAAAAAGTTAACATATAATAACAGTAAAAATAGCAATGATAATTATGAACATATGCATTTTAAAGAGATACAACAATTAAGGAGCATATCAGGAACAGATAAAGAAGAGGATCCATCTGATTGTGAAGTGCAGCGCTGGCGGCTCAGTCTGCAGCGAGAGAGACAGACAGACAGACAGACAGACGGTGGGTGGATTCCTCCCTATCTGTTGGGGTTTCTCCTCCTTCATCCCTGATTTGTGGTGGCGCATTTAGTTTCGCCGATTTCAACCAGTTGAGCATCGCAAATGAATGAATGAATGAAACCACAAACTACTGCAGAACTGTTACGGCGTAGAAGGGTTAAAAATCGCCATTACATTTTTTATCTTGCGCACCCCCTAGTGGCAGCTCGCGCACCCCCGGCGGTGCGCGCACCACACTTTGGGAACCGCTGCTCTAAATCAATCTATTTTCTTTATTTTTAGATAATTACTCAAAGTTTATGTAACAGCTTCAAATAGTACAATCTAGGGATTTGGTCTTTTTTGTCCTTCTTTCTCTGATTATAAATAGCAGACAAGCTCCAGGCAACCTGTAGAGCAGATCATCAGCAATAAATTCTTGTGCTTCATGTGATCTGGCAAAGCTGACATTGAATAGTTGCCATCTGGTCAAAATAGTACCATAGGGTACGTACCAAACAGAGAGGCCTGTTGCCAGCCCATGCCCTTCATAGCTGGCCAAATATATTTATCTATAACTCTGGAACTCTGATGAGGTTAGATTACCTTGATATTGCAAGGTAATTATATTTATTTTTTTCTCAGGCTCCTGAAGGGCAGAAAAGCATTTTTCCCTATCATCAGATCACAAGTTCAAATCCTGATGACACAACAGCCATCTGTGGCCGGTAGTACTGTAGAAAATAATTGGGTCTTCTCTCTGGTTTGGAAAGATGGTGTTACTCTCTCCCCTGTCAATTAGAGTGACACCAGGCAATTGTTGGCATCTATGAGCCCATGTATGGGAAAGAGAACAGTTGGTGCTTTTCTCCAAGTGCAATCAGCTGCCCTGTGACGTTGTGTAAGCGACAGTTTTTAAAAATGCAATAGCAGAGCTGCATAAGTCTTGAATGGAGCATGTGTTAACCCTCACCAATTGGTGGCTAACATGAGAATAAGCTAGTAGAAGGAACATATGCAAGGATCAAATTGGAAGGATCTGGGCTTCTCTTGCTACAAATATGGTCTAATCTTTTAAATTAAAGAAGAAATCTTCTGACTCCAAACATATCTTGAATGACAGAATGCATTTCGGATAAGAGCAACATTTTGCACATCATTTGAACCACTTTGGATTTCCTTCATATGCACCATGATATCAAGATATAGTCACAGCCCTATGAGACAGAATTCACAATAAGAATGGACTGTGCTGAGCTTGGTGCAGGTGTCGTGGCCTCATTACTGGCCACACATGAGGTGTGTGCGAGGTGAGAGTGTGTCATCATTTCCCACTGGACCATCATGTCCTGCTACATCATCCCTTTTTATCACTGGTGTGCTTATGGTGTGCTGCTTTTTTGGTGATGGTGTTTACAGTGTCATCTCACAACATCTCAGAAACAAATGTCAGAGAAGAAAAAGAAAACACTGAAGTAAAGATAGAAGAAATATAGATGAAAGTTGATGCAGCAACTACAAACCTTAATTATCTCGAAACCTGTGAAATAATTAGTATTCTATTACAGGATAATTTGTATTCCGTGCTAAATGCTTGGATGGAAAGTGCACAGGAAGCTGTGTATACTGAGAGGCACACATCTCATTAGTTGTTCGTTTTCAAAAAATGATCCTGTTGAGAGGAATGTGTTTATTTTATTCATTTATAATTGAGAAAAACCTACAGAGATGCACTCTGTATAAATCATGTGTAAACAACATAACCAAAATCATTCATTTATGGGGCATGGCAAATAATCAACAGAGAAGAAAAAACACACAAAATAATCATATTTTCCATCCATAACCGCTTATCCTGTGCAGGGTCACAGGCAAGCTGGAGCCTATCCCAGCTGACTATGGGTGAGAGGCGGGGTACACCCTGGACAAGTCGCCAGGTCATTGCAGGGCTGACACATAGAGACAAACAACCATTCACACTCACATCTATGGTCAATTTAGAGCCACCAATTAACCTAACCTGCAGGTCTTTGGACTGTGGGCAAACCTGGAGCACCCAGAGGAAACCCACATAGACACAGGGAGAACATGCAACTCCACACAGCAAGGCCCCCGTTGGCCACTGGGCTTGAACCCAGGACCTTCTTGCTGTGAGGCAACAGTGCTAACCACTACACCACCACCCATCCATTCATCCATCCATTATCTTTAGCCACTTATCCTGTTCTAGAGGGTCGCAGGCAAGCTAGAGCCTATCCCAGCTGACTATGGGCGAGAGGCAGTGTACACCCTGGACAAGTTGCTAGGTTATCGCAGGGCTGACACAGAGACAAACAACCATTCACACTCACATTCACACCTACAGTCAATTTAGAGCCCCCAATTAGCCTAACCCCCTGTCTTTGGACTGTGGGGGAAACCGGACGACCTGGAGGAAACCTACGCAGACACAGGGAGACCATGCAAACTTCACACAGAAAGGCCCTCGCCGGCCGCTGGGCTCAAACCCAGAACCTTCTTGCTGTGCTAGCCACTATACCACTGTGCCGCCCAAAATAATCATATTATTACAACAAATTTAAATTAGGTGAAATAATGAATTAATATTAACATAGAAACTGGCAGCATGCATTGGAGTAAATTGACCAATATACTGTATATACAGTGCTTGGCCCCCCAAAAAAAGTCACCATTTGAATTTAAATAAGAAAATACAGGGAGTGCAGAATTATTAGGCAAGTTGTATTTTTGAGGATTAGTTTTATTATTGAAAAACAACTATGTTCTTGATGAACCCAAAAGACTCATAAATATCAAAGCTGAGTATTTTTGGAAGTTGGAGTAGGGCTTTCTTAGTTTTAGCTATCTTAGGAGGATATCTGTGTGTGCAGGTGACTATAACTGTGCATAATTATTAGGCAACTTAACAAAAAACAAACATATACCCATTTCACTCATTTATTTTCACCAGGGAAACCAATATAACAACTCAACATTCACTAATATACATTGCTGGCATTCAAAAAAAAAAAAAAAACAACAAATCAGTGACTAATATAGCCGCCTTTCTTTACAAGGACACTCAAAAGCCTGCCATCCATGGATTCGGTCAGTGTTTTGATCTGTTTGCGATCAACATTGCGTGCAGCAGCAACCACAGCCTCCCAGACACTGTTCAGAGATGTGTACTGTTTCCCCTCCTTGTAGATCTCACATTTGATGAGGGACCACAGGTTTTCTATGGGGTTCAGATCAGGTGAACAAGGATGCCACGTCATTAATCTTTCTTCCTTTAGACCCTTTCTGGCCAGCCATGCTGTGGAGTACTTGGATGCGTGTGATGGAGCATTGTCCTGCATGAAAATCATGTTTTTCTTGAAGGATGCTGACTTCTTCCTGTACCACTGCTTGAAGAAGGTGTCTTCCAAAAACTGACAATAGGACTGGGAGTTGAGCTTGACGCCATCCTCAACCCGAAAAGGTCCCACAAGCTCATCTTTGATGATACCAGCCCATACCAGTACCCCACCTCCACCTTGCTGGCGTCTGAGTCGGACTGGAGCTCTCTGCCCTTTACTGATCCAGCCACGAGCCCATCCATCTGGCCCATCAAGACTCACTCTCATTTCATCTGCCCATAAGACCTTAGAAAAATCAGTCTTGTGATACTTCTTGGCCCAGTCTTGACGTTTCATCTTGTGTGTCTTGTTCAGTGGTGGTCGTTTTTCAGCCTTTGTTACCTTGGCCGTGTCCCTGAGTATTGCACACCTTGTGCTTTTTGACACTCCAGTGATGTTGCAGCTCTGAAATATGGCAAAACTGGTGGCGAGTGGCATCTTGGCAGCTTCACGCTTGACTTTCCTCAGTTCACGGGCAGCTAGTTTGCGCCTTTTTTTTTCAACGCGCTTCTTGCGACCCTGTTGACTATTTTGAATGAAGCGCTTGATTGTTCGATGGTCACGCTTCAAAAGCTGGGCAATTTTAAGAGTGCTCCATCCCTTTGCAATATATGTCACTATTTTTGACTTTTCTGAGTCCGTCAAATCCCTCTTCTGACCCATTTTGCCAAAGGAAAGGAAGTTGCCTAATAATTTTGCACACCTGATATAGGGTATTGATGTCATTAGACCACACCCCTTTTCATTGCAGAGATGCACATCACCTGGTATGCTTAATTGGTAGGAGGCTTTCAAGCCTATGCAGCTTGGAGTAGGCCAACATGCATAGAGAGGGTAATGTGGTCAACATACTCATTTGCCTAATAATTCTGCACTCCCTGTACATAAGAGCTTTTGATTGGATAATTACTGCAGTGTTTCAGATGGCAACAATTATTTTAACCCCAACTGATGCAGTGAGTAGCTTCATATTTCTTAAACAAACATGTTGAAAGATGTATCCTGTGCTCATGGAAAAGATGTTACTGTCTTTCAGAAGGGTACTGGCCTGCATCGGGCACAGAAAACAACTAAGGGAGATTACTGAAGTGATTGGAATTGAGTTAAGAACTGTCTGATGAATTATTAAAATCTGGAAGGATAGTGGTGAATTTCATGGAAAAATATGGTTGGAAAAAGAAGAAGAGGAGGAAGAAGAAGAACTTTATTCATTACACACTTGTGAAATTCCTCTCTGCATTTAACCCATCTGAAGCAGTGAACACACACGCACACACGTGAGCAATGAGCACACACACACACACACACACACACACACACACACACACACACACACACACACACACACACAGAGCAGTGGGCAGCCATGCTAACAGCACCTGGGGAGCAGTTGGGAGTTACGGTAGGTGCCTCACTCAATGGCACCTCAGCCCAAGGCCATCCCATATCAATTTAACGGCATGTCTTCCTGACTTACCATGATCAGAGATCACTTAAATGCTTGGTGAAGTCGAATCATGAGAAAAATTGACAGTAGAACTTACAGCTAAGTTTAATCGTGAATTTAAGAGCATTTCCACACTCACAGTGTGAAGAGAACTCACAGGATTGGGACTAAACAGCTGTGTGTCCAAACCACTTGTTAGTGAGATTAATCAAGAGAAAAGGCTTCAGTGTGCTAGGGAGCATAAAGATTGGATTCTGGAGCAATGGAAAAAGGTCTTGTGGTTTGATAAGTCCAGATTTACCCTATTCCTGAGTGTGTCAGGGTAAGAAGGGAAGCACCTGAAGCGATGAACCCATCATGCATTGTGGCCATTGTACAAGCTTCTGGAGGCAGTGTTATGATCTTCAGTGTTATGATCTTAGGTTGCTTCACTTGGTCAGGTCGAGGCTCAGCAATGTTATGGGGCAAAAAAATGAAGTCAGCTGACAACCTGAATGTACTGAATTACCAGGTTATCGCATCAATGGTTTTTTTCTTCCCTGATGGGACAGGCATAAAATTAGGACTCAGATTGTCAAAGAGTGGTTCAGGAAGCATGAGGAATTATTTTCACACATGAATTGGCCACCACAGAGTCCCAACCTTAACCCCATTGAGAATTTTTGAGATGTGCTGGAGATGACTTTATGCAGTGGTTCGACTCTCTCATCCTCAACACAAGATCACTGTGAAAAACTAATACAACTCTGGACTGAAATAAATGTTGTGACATTGCATAAGTTTATCGAAACAATGCCATGGTGAATGCATGCTGTAATCAAAGCTAAAGTTGGTCCTGCCAGATATTTGAGTGTGCGACTTTTTTTTTTTTGTAGGGCAGTGTACTAACAAACATTCAAGCAAATACACACTCATATTTCTATCTTATATATTCTTTTAAATATATCATAGATTCAAGACATACAATAAGCAGCTCACTCCATGTTGGTGTCTGGATTGGCTCCTCAAAAGGACAGAGAAGGATCATGTGGAGGAAATCCAACAAATACCCAATGATCATAATTTCACAGTTGCACACTTTGGTTACCGTACAAATCTGGTTACAAATTACAAAATCAACTATTATACACCATCTCCATAACAGCAGGAGGCTTGGAAAATTTGCCAAAAAGCATCCTTTCCTGGGAACAACCCATGAAATGCAATTCCTTGATTTTGCCAAGCAGCATTAGAATTCTAAGCGTTTGTAAAATTTGCATTTGCTTACTGTGGCAGCAGGGGCATGGTCAAGCATCAGTCTGTGAATGGAGGGCAGAGTCAGGGAAGGTAAGTGGCAGAATCACTGCACCTGATGGGAATTAACCTGTGTTTGTGTGTCTTCCCCAGTGACCGCGCCCTATAAGAGGAGAGGGAGAGCAGAGGAAGGGAGCTCTCTCCCCAACCAGAACGCTTGTGAATGGGTGCGTGTGACTGGGAGAGTGTAAAGTGAAAGCTGAAAAGCTAAAATAAAAGAGTTTGAGAGAACTCAGTTCTGGCCTGCCATGCTTCTGTGCTCCACCCACCTTAAACCATTTCTACAGTGGTGCCGAAACCTGGGACCGGAGTACAGAAGAGAACAGCCTCATGGAGTCCTCCCCCTTCAAGGACCTGGTCCATGCCCTCGCCATGGCCCAACAGATCCAGCACCAGGCACTGGTCACCCTCCAGAAGGAGCAGGAACAGTGGTTCGAAGCCCTAGTGCTGGCCCAGCAGGAAGATTGCCAGGTGTTCCAGCACCTGCTCGTGTTGGCGGGGTCCACCATCACCACCGCCGCGGACCCTCCCGACCTCACCCTAACGAAGATGGGCCCGCATGATGACCCTGAGGCCTTCCTTGCTCTTTTTGAGCAGGCAGCAGAGGCGTGGGGTTGGCTGGTGGAACAGTCCATGGCACGCCTCCTCCCCCTGCTAACGGGTGAGGCGCAGCTGGCTGCGCTACAGCTCCCCGCCGACAGCCGGCTGGTCTACTGCCGACCTCCGCAGGGCCGTCCTCCAATATGTGGGGTGCACCCTGGAGCAGCAACAGCAGCACTTCCACATGCTGCGCCTGGAGGAGGTTGGCCGGCCATTCGCATTTGGCCAGCAACTCCGGGATGCCTGCTGGTGGTGGCTGAGGGCTGACAACCGCAACACTGAGTGAATCATTGACCTGGTGGCGCTGGAACAATTCATCGCCCGACTTCCGGAAGGAACAGTGGAGTGGGTCCAGTGCCATCGCCCGGCATTGCTGGATCAGGCCATCGAGCTGGCGGAGGACCATATGGTGGCTGTTCCGACGGCAGGACAGCATGTCTCCTCTTCTCCCCTTTCCTCTCTCTCCCCTTCTGTTCATTGTCCTCACCCCATTCCCCCATCGCGGAGCCGGGGGCCGGCTCCACCCCAGCTGGCCTGCCGCACCCGCGGTGCCCTACCATTTCCTACTTCTGTGCCTGTGTCCCCCCCCGCAGGTGAGTGAGCTCCAGAACACCGGTACAGAGGGAAAACCAGGGCCGGTATACTGACGTTGTGGGGAGCTGGGGCACCTCCAGCATCAGTGCTTGGTGATGGAGGTGGGTGCGGTGGTCCGGATCCCTGATGTGCCAGGGACTGCCCTCAATTGGGCCGGAGTGTATCGCATACCGGTGAGTATCCAAGGGGATACGTATCAGGCTTTGGTGGACTCTGGCTGTAATCAGACCTCAATCCACCAAAGCCTGGTGCAAGACAAGGCATTGGGGAGAGCACAATTGGTGAAGGTGTTGTGTGTGCATGGGGATGTTCACAACTACCCTTTAGTGTCAGTCCACATTCTATGTCGAGGGGAGAAATTTAGAGTAAAGGCAGCGGTTAATCCTTGCCTTACTCACTCGATAATTTTGGGGACTGATTGGCCGGGATTTAGGGAATTAATAGCACATTTAGTGAAGAGTGGGTCCTGCCATAATTTAGTGGGGGGAGGTCCCGGTGTGGCATTGGCGGGAGCAGCTGTCACAGAGCCATCTACGTCATCACCGCGTCAGAGTGAGGAGCAGCAGGCTCCTCCTCCCTCTCTCGGGGAATCCCTCGTGGATTTCCCATTGGAGCAGTTGCAAGACTGGACTCTGCGGCATGCGTTTGACCAAGTGAGAGTAATTGATGGTCAAACACTCCAGCCAAATGCCACCCCGTCCTTCCCCTATTTCTCCATTATTAAGGATAGGTTATACCGAGTGACACAGGACACTCAGACTAAGGAACCGATAACACAGCTTTTGATCCCAAAGAGCCGCCGGGAATTTATATTCCAGGCAGTTCACTTTAATCCCATGGCTGGACACTTGGGGCAGGATAAGACACCAGCCCGAATAATGGCCCAGTTCTATTGGCCAGGGTTTCGCGGCGATGTCCGTAGGTGGTGTACGGCATGCCGTGAATGCCAGTTAATAAATCCTGTGGCCATTCCAAAAGTGCCTTTGCGCCCCCTGCCATTAATCGAGACCCCGTTCGAAAGAATTGGGATGGATCTCATCAGGCCATTAGATCGGTCAACACGAGGATATCGCTTTATTTTAGTCCTGGTGGACTATGCAAAACAATATCTGGAAGCAGTGCCTCTTCGCAATATTTCAGCACGTAGTATTGCAGAAGCACTCTTCTGCGTCATCTCCCAAGTCGGAATCCCCAAAGAGATCCTGACTGATCAAGACACTATGTTTATGTCACGCACACTGCGCAAACTGTATGGGTTACTGGGAATTAAGCCTATCTGCACCAGTGTTTCTAACCCACAAACGGATGGCTTAGTTGAATGGTTCAATCGCACCCTCAAGAACATGATTTGGAAATTTGTAAGCGAGGACGCATGCAACTTGGATAAATGGCTCGAGCCCTGTTATTCGCAGTGTGAGGGGTCCCACAAGCCTCCATGGGGTTCTCCCCATTCGACTTATTATACAGGCATAAGCCGTGTGGCATTCTGGATGTGCTGCATGAAAATTGGGAGGAGGGACCTTCAACAAGTAAAAATGAAATTCAATACATTATCAACCTGTGCGCCAAACTCCACACGCTCACGCACCTAGCCCAGTAGAATTTGCAGCAGGCCCAAGAACGTCAAGTCCGTCTGTACGACAGGGACACGCGAACTTAGGGAATTCACACTGGGAGATAAAGTACTCGTGTTGTTGCTCACATCGAGCTCCAAATTGATTGCCAGGTGGCAAGGACCCTTTGAGGTCACACGGTGAGTCGGGGACGTCGACTATGAGGTGAGGCGAATGGACAGGGGTGGGGCATTACAGATTTACCACCTCAATCTGTTAAAACTTTGGAACGAGGAGGTCCCCATGGCATTGGTGTCGGTGGTTCCAGAGAAGGCGGAGCTTGGGCCGGAGGTTCAAAAGGGAAAATTGACATCGCCCACCGCTCCGGTCCCCTGTGGAGACTACCTCTCCCTGATGCAACTCACGGAGGTTGCCCAGTTGCAGACAGAATTTTCTGATGTGTTCTCTCCCCTGCCTGGCTGCACCCACCTCATAGAACACCACATTGAGATGCCCCCAGGGGTGGTAGTGCGCAGCCGCCCTTACTGCATGCCTGAACACAATAAAAAGGTGGTTTGGGAAGAACTCAAGGCCATGTTTGAAATGGGCATCGTCGAGGAGTCCCACAGTGACTGGAGCAGCCCGGTGGTCTTGGTTCCCAAGGCCGACGGGTCGGTCCAGTTCTGTGTGGACTATAGAAAAGTCAACGCGGTGTCTAAATTTGATGCGTACCCAATGCCTCGTATTGGCAAGTTGCTCGATCAACTAGGCATGGCTCGTTTTTATTCGACACTGGATTTGACAAAGGGATATTGGCAGATCCCCTTGACTCCGCTATTCTGAGAGAAAATGGCCTTTTCCACACTGTTTGGCTTACACCAGTTCATCACACTTCCTTTTGGGCTGTTTGGGGTGCCCGCTACGTTCCAGAGGCTTATGGATAGGGTCTTCCACCCCCACACCACCTAAGAGGCCACATACTTGGACGACATCATTATTTATAGTAATGACTGGCCGCGGCACCTAGAATACCTAAGGGCCATCCTTAGGTCACTGAGGTGAGCGGGTCTCACAGCCAACCCGAAGAAGTGTGTGATTGGGCGGGTGGAAGTACGGTATCTGGGCTTCCACTTGGGCAATGGGCAGATGCGTCCCCAAATCAATAAGACAGCAGCGATTGCGGCCTGCCCGAGGCCCAAGACCAAAAAGAGGGTGAGACAGTTCCTGGGGCTGGCTGGCTACTATTGTAGGTTTATACCTAATTATTCGGACGTCACCAGCCCGCTGACTGATCTCACTAAAAAGGGGGCGCCAGATCCGGTCCAGTGGACGGAGCAATGCCAGCGGGCTTTCTCTGAGGTAAAGGCTGCACTGTGTGGGGGGCCACTGTTACACTCCCCTGACTTTTCTCTCCCCTTTGTTTTGCAGACAGACGCGTCGCACAGAGGGCTGGGGGCTGTTCTGTCCCAGGAGGTGGAGGGGGAGGACTGTCCAGTGCTGTACATCAGCCGAAAGCTGTCGGTGCACAAGGGCAGGTACAGCACCATAGAAAAGGAATGCCTCGCCATCAAGTGGGCGGTCCTTGCCCTCCGCTACTACCTGCTGGGGTGCCCTTTCACCCTCTGTTCAGACCACGTGCCCCTGCAGTGGCTCCACTGCATGAAGGATGCCAACGTGCGGATCACCCGTTGGTATCTGGCGCTCCAGCCGTTTAAGTTTGAGGTGGTCCACAGGCTGGGGGTACAGATGGTCGTCGTTGGGGGGGGGGGGGGTCAGCTGCAGGCCAGACGGCTCCCCGGCCTGAGTCAGGCGGTGGGTGTATGTGGCAGCAGGGGTGTGGTCAAGTGTCAGTCTGTGAATGGAGGACGGAGTCAGAGAAGGTAAGTGGCAAAATCACTGCACCTGATAGGAATTAACCTGTGTTTGTGTGTCTTCCCCAGTGACCGCGCTCTATAAGAGGAGAGGGAGAGCAGAGGAAGGGAGCTCTCTCCCCAACCAGAACGCTTGTGTGTGGGTGCATGTGACTGGGAGAGTGTAAAGTGAAAGTTGAAAAGCTGAAATAAAAGAGTTTGACAGAACTCAGTTCTAGCCTGCCATGCTTCTGTGCTCCACCCACCTTAAACCATTTCTACACTTACTATATATAGTATGTTGAATTATAATCACAAATGTTATTGCTTTATTAACAGTATTGATTTTCTGAACTTAATTGCCTTAATTGCTATGTTGTTAATTGCATTTAATTGACATATTTATTTTTAAAATACCAGCTTGGCTGTGAGCACTTTTCCAGTCAGGCATGATATGTGACAGCACTGCAAGTTTGTTGCTGTTTGTTGACCTCTATTCACAGCGGGAGTCCTCTTCTAATATCAGAGCTCTGCTCCCCCCCCCCCCATCTCTCTATGAAATACCACATTATTTGGTTTTCTACTGCTGTGATTCTGCTGGCTCAGTGAACTCTCAACAGATTAAACCAGCTCTAACTGACTCTGTTCTCCTCGACCACCATTAAGCCTTTCATGCATAATCACTCATCCATCCATCCATGAATCCATCAAACCATCTTGATCCTTTCACCCATCTGTCCATGTATCAATCCACAGAACATATATTCCTCCATCCATCCATTCATCTACAGTGGTGCATGAAAGTTTGTGAACTCTTTAGAATTTTCTATATTTCTGCATAAATATGACCTAAAACATCATCAGATTTTCACACAAGTCCTTGTAATGGAAACTTCTAATAAACACTTCAGAATGCTTAGCAGTTGTCTTTTCAGTTATTTATTATAGTAGATCAGAAAACAGAGATATAAAATAGGAAAGGAAAAAAGAGGAAGAAGAAGAGAAGAAAAGAAGAAGAGAAGAAGAAGAGAAGACACCACTTCAGTGATGCCAAGAGTACGCGCACTCTGAGTTGTATCTTAGTGACTGTTATCTATTATACTCTAAAAGCATTCGCTTACTGCTCGTGTCTTCACGTGATTGGCTCAAGATTTTCTATGAAGCTTTGTAAAAGTGTGCACCTGGCGTGCTCTGGTATGTGCAGGCAGATGTGCAGTTAGGGAGAACTCAGACACCCTGCTTATCACCAGCCAAGGCCACAGAAAGGTGATTACAGCATGTGGAAAAACAACTTTTCTCAGTACACTAGGCCACTTGAGCTCAACACACAGAAACACAGAGAATAGGAATGTTCCTTCACTAAATTTCCTTCACATCCTAAAAGTAGATGAAGAGAACCCAGTTAAACAAATGAGACAAAAATATTATACTTGGTCATTTATTTATTGAGGAAAATGATCCAATATTACATATCTGTGAGTGGCAAAAGTATGTGAACCTTTGCTTTCAGTATCTGGTGTGACCCCCTTGTGCAGCAATAACTGCAATTAAATGTTTCCGGTAACCTCCGTGCAGAACAGCTTCAACTCTGGGATGTTGGTGGGTTTCCTCACATGAACTGCTCGCTTCAGGTCCTTCCACAACATTTCGATTGGATTAAGGTCAGGACTTTGACGCCATTCCAACACATTAACTTTATTCTTCTTTAACCATTCTTTGGTCGAACGACTTGTGTGCTTAGGGTCGTTGTCTTGCTGGATGACCCACCTTCTCTTGAGATTCTATTCATGGACAGATGTCCTGATATTTTCCTTTAGAATTCACTGGTCTCATTCAGACTTCATTGTTCCATCAAAGATGGCAAGCTGTCCTGACCCAGATGCAGCAAAACAAGCCCAAACTGATACTACCACCACCATGTTTCACAGATGGGATGAGGTTCTTATGCTGGAATGCAGTGTTTTCCTTTCTCCAAACATAATGCTTCTCATTTAAACTAAAAAGTTCTATTTTGTTCTCATCCGCCCACAAAACATTTTTACAATAGCCTTCTGGCTTGTTCACGTGATCTTTAGCAAACAGCAGATGAGCAGCAATGATCGTTTTGGAGAGCAGTGGCTTTCTCCTTGCAACCCTGCCATGCACACCATTGTTGTTCAGTGTTCTCCTGATGGTGGACTCATGAGCATTAACATTAGCCAATGTGAGAGAGGCCTTCAGTTGCTTAGAAGTTACCCTGGGGTTACTTGTGACCTTGCCGATTATTACACGCCTTGCTCTTGGAGTGATTTTTTGTTGGTCGACCACTGTTGGGGAGGGTAACAATGGTCTTGAATTTCCTGCATTTGTACACAATCTGTCTGACTGTGGATTGGTGGAGTCCAAATTCTTTAGGGATGGTTTTGTAACCTTTTCCAGCCTGATGAGCATCAACAACGCTTTTTCTGAGGTCCTCAGAACTCTCCTTTGTTCCTGCCATGATACACGAACATCCAAACATGTGTTGTGAAGATCAGACTTTGATAGATCCCTGTTCTTTAAATAAAACAGGGTGCCCACTCACACCTGATTGTCATCCCATCGATTGAAAACACCTGACTCTAATTTCACCTTCAAATGAACTGCTAATCCTAGAGGTTCACATACTTTTGCCACTCACAGATATGTAATATTGGATCATTTTCCTCAATAAATAAATGACAAAGTACAATATTTTGTCTAATTTGTTTAACTGGGTTCTCTTTATCTACTTTTAGGACTTGTGTGAAAATCTGATGATGTTTTAGGTCATATTTATGCAGAAATATAGAAAATTCTAAAGGGTTCAGAAACTTTCAAGCACCACTGTATCCATCCATCCATTTTCAATTGATCCTATCAATAAATCCATCCCTTTATTTATCCCCAACCACACTCATCCACCCATCATTTCACCCATCTGTCTACCCACCCATCTAGCAAGCTACAATTAATCTACACTTTCATTCATTTATCCATGCATTTAGGTATGCATCCATCACCCTATCAATAGATCCATTCATCCAATCACCAAACAATTCATTCATTCATCCATCCATCCATCCATCCATCCATCCTACTTATATTTAGCATCTAAAATTATTTTCAGAGGAGTGTGACTACTCAAAAATTTGAGGTAATTCTCCAGTGACTATATGGTTTTGGACATATCCTCAATGAACAGATGATGGTGAGACCATTGTGATCTTGTTTATGTGCCCTATATTGTGACTTGGGTGTGTTCTTTGGAATACATCCACAGTGGACTGATGATATGATCCTTGTGTTGGCATTTATGTGGCATACGTAATGAATGGGGTATGTGGCTTGAGCAAAATCCATTATACAACATGACTAAATCTCTTCCTTATATTTGTGTACTGCATAGTATTTTCTGATTCTTTGGTGTCGAGAATATGGAGTCGAGAGCCAGTGTTAGTTTTTGGTTCTAGTCGTAAAAGTTTTTTTTGTCATAAATTTGTTTATATTAGTTTGCAATTTAGTGCTCCTAATTAGGAATATATCATGCCCCTGCTGATTATGCTAGCTTTTGTTATTTTATGTGTGTATTTATTCCTTAGACACCTGTTAACTGTGAGTTTTTACGCTCTTTCTGACTGTAATGTTCATTCCCTTGATTTTTGGAAAGAAAAAATACTCCAGTCCAATATTTCTCTTTACAAAAATTAAAATATAGGCATTGATGAATGTGTGCGAGTTTGTTTTTCTGGGTTTGTAGTGTGTAAAAACAGACGCACTAAGAAACAGAGTGACAAGGGAATCAGGATCATTACTAATGTGCAATAAAGAAGCACAAATTAATTTAACATTTCTCAAGATATTTATCATGCTGCCAAAGCCTTGCATATTGATTGTAGATATCTGATTTGTGCACAAGGAGTGCACACACCAAGCTTGTATGCTTTTATTAACATTTCTATTTCATTAGTGCAGTCTTTAGGCCAACCTTGAGGATTCATTAATAGCCTCCTTAACTTATAACGATTGATTTATTGATATACGGTATAGTACCAGTCAAAGTGTGTTATTTGACAACCAGCTTTGACATGTGTTTCTGTCATTGTCCTGTTGAAACACAGAATTATGCCCAGGATTTCAACCATCTAGCTGAGAGTCTGAAATTATTTTGAAGGATTCTGAGGTTCACTGGTTCCACTGGCAGCAAAACAGCCCTTGAGCATCATGCTACCACCACCATGCTTAACAGTTGGTACGGTATTCCAATGTACCTATGGTCATTATAGCCAAACAATTCAATCTTTATTACAACTGCCCACAAAACTTTCCTCCAGAAGGCTTTTTCTTTGTCCATGTAGCCAACTCAAAACTTTAGTCAAGCTTGAATGTGTGGATTTTGGAGCAGGTGCTTATTCCTTGATGGCAGTTTCTCAGTCCATAGTGATGTAAAACTCACTTTACTATAGTTGTTCCAAGTTCATGTCAGACTTGTGCCTTGATGGTTCCTGGGTTGTTCCTGACCATCTGAACCAATTTCCTCACATCTGAGAGTGACAGTTTGGGTCTTCTTCCAGTAAAGTGGCTTGACAAAGTGGCTATACCTCCCAATAACCCACTAACTTGTACTGACATTCATGTCCATGAATGTAAACTTCTGACTGCAACTGTATATCCATCCATCCATTATCTATACCACTTATCAATCAGGGTTACAGGTAACGCTGGAGCCAATCGCAGCTGACTTCAAGGAAGAGGTAGGGTACATGCTGAGCAGGCCACCAATCTATCTCAGGGCTATCACAGAAACAAACAACCATTCACACTCATGTCCACACCTATGGGCAAATTAGAGGAGCTAGTAGACCTAATCCACAGTCTTTGGACTGTGGGAGGAAACTGCAGCACCTAGATGAAACACATGCAGGCATGGGGAGAACATGTAAGCTCCACATAGAAAGCCCCCAGTGGTTCAAACCCAGTGGTTAGAGATATAACATTTGGAAGAAACTCAGAATGACCCTTAAAATGACAGATTTTATTGACCTCTTTTCCCTGGCAATGAGAATGTTTTAAAAAAAAAAAGAACATACAAGATAGTATGTTTAACTGATGTAACACTTTGACCTGAAGCATAAGGCTGAGCAGATGTAATGTTATATTTTATAAAATATCATTTATGGAATATCTTTCTTGAGGTCAATAAGCACAGTGACCCTGATTCCACTATTTAGTAGCAATTTTTCCACTGTAAGAAAAAAATCTATTTAACATTACTCTGTTGCAATGAGAAGAAGTAAAGCAGAATGAGAAACTTTATGCATGAGGTAGTAAGTGTGTATTTATTCATTCTGGCATCTTGGTTCTGCTATTCTAAGCAATAGAACCCAAGGCTATGTGACTTTCAATGCTATTCATCAAGGCCTGCAGCTTTGCATGATTATATTCTTATTCTGTTGGGCAAAAATAACCTCTTTATAAGGTGTAGCAGTCATTAACCTATTTTTTGTCCATTATAGATTTACAGTGCTTTGCAGAAGTATTGACCCCCCCCATTTTTTCCCCACATTTTGTAGTGTTGCAGACTGAGACAGAAATGGCTTAACTGGGATTACTGAAGTGGAAAAAAAATCAATATACAGTAGGTTAATTTGCAAAATGACATGTATTTGTAGTTATAGTTACTGTTCTCCTTATCAAGAGTTGGATATCATTTGGATTTCTTCTGATACCAGTGCTAAAATGATACTTTTGAAATGGAGCCAGTGCATAAAGTGTGCTTGAATTGAATAAAGTGTACTTTAAAAAAATAAAAAGAAACAAAACATAGGTCAATGACATTAAAAATGGCTGTTTTATTTGTAAGGCAAATTTGAAACTCAATGTGAACAATATACATTTAGCCATATTGACCATGTTTACAGTAGCTACTAGCTAATGGTGCACTCTTAGAACAGATGTGTTAAAACTGGCACAAACTGGATTAAAATCTTACACATCAATAGCTGAGTTTTGGGACAAAGTTTGTTGTGTTAACTTTGACACATTCACTGTGTAAATGATTTTAACACAGAGTATGTGTCAGGAAGATTAACACGAAGATGTGTAAACCTGTGTAATATTAACACATTCTGTGCTGCACAAATTGTGTTAAAACATGCCTAAAACCCAACACAAAAAATGTTATTTGACACAGAATTAATGACAATATTACACTATTTATGACTTCAACACATTTATTATCATGAACTATTAACAATAGGATTCACAGAATAACCGATAATAAGATCCACAACAAAGAAACTGCAGAATATAAGAATAAAAATTCATAAAATAGAATTTCAAGAGTTATAAAGGAAATCTCTGACATAGGACAAAACAGTTCTTTTCCCAACTTCATTAGGCAACATGATCACACCTACTACATTTCACTTTATCCAAGACTTTGTACCTTGGATTGATGTAGATCTAATCATCCAAAGATTCAGGAATCACTGGTTGAGGATCATCCCAATGAATCCATTTCACTTCCAGGTTGCAGCACTAAAAAAGTAAGAAAACTTCAGGTAGGTGAATATCCATCCATCCATCCATCCATTATCTGTAGCCACTTATCCTGTACAGGGTTGCAGGCAAGCTGGAGCCTATCCCACCTGACTATGGGTGAGAGGTGGGGTACACCCTGGACAAGTCACCAGGTCATTGCAGGGCTAGTAGGTGAATACTGTATTCCTAATGTCACTCAGCATAATGTCTTCAATGAATGTTTTATATTATAATAATAATTATTATTATTAATCCCCATAAGCCTATAGCATCAAAAACTACCTTCTTTTTAAAGTTACTTCACTCCCTGTCATGTAATAAAGCCAACTTCCTGGAACAGCTTCCTCAAAGCATGACTGCATCTAACAATAGATATCCATATTAGAGCCTTAGGCCAGAGAAAGGGTGTGAAAATAAGTGTTCCCCATAGACTTCCATTGATTTTTTGCAGATTTGAGGTTCTTATTTTTTAAAATCCTGACAGAATCAAAGGTATTTTTGTGTTCAGCAGAGAACATCTACTCGACACTTCCTTACTATAACACTTTTTGTTCCATTTGAAAACTTAAATAAAAATCACAAAGTTTTATTGAGTTCATTATACATCGTGACGTGTTGTTTTTGTACGAGCTGAGCGTATGTAAGAACTTGAACCTTTCAGTGAGAACAGTAAACAGGAATACATGAAAACAAATTCAATATTTGGTGTACTTACTCACTGCTTTAAAAATAGTAGTCTCAGGTACAATTAATGCGGTTTTATAAAGAAATGTAAGTTCTATTTCATTTCTACTAACCGCCAGAGGCGGTGCTGTCAGCACCTGGATGTTCATCATCATGCGCATGCAGTTCGAGTGTGTATACCAACAAAGTCGCTTGCGACGGGGGTGACGTATGTCACTGCACCAGTACTTAAGGTGCGTTCACCCCGGAAGCGTTCTCTTGCATCTTCTCGTGCAGAGCAGATTTCGAGTTATATTTTTCTAAAGGGCAATCGCTGGAGTCTCGCAAACCCTTAAACGGGTTGGAGCTGCGTTTTTTTTTTTTCGCCCTCTTAAGACTCTGAATTGCCATTTGGTTAAGGTAAGAAACCGTTTATGGTTTCACCGCGATCATAAGGGTGTTTTCTCACCTTGTAGCGATCTAATAAGTATCATGTTATTGCGAATATGACACTTATTGGTGCTTGTGTGTGCTCCTGACTCGCACTGTAGCTTGTTTACTTCAGCCGATTACTGAGTGAGTTCGCTCTGACTTCGGCAGATAGCAACTTCTAATTATAAGTTTCAGTTTCACTGCGATCATAGGGGTGTTTTCTCGCCTTATAGCGATCTAATAAGTATTGTTTTATTGCAAATGACACTTATTTGGTGCTCGTGTGCGCTTCTGACTTGCACTATAGCTTATTTACTTCAGCTGGTTATCTAAACGTGGCTGGGGGAGTGTGTTCGCTCCTGACTCCGCCGCGGATATTTCATTTTGTTTGCTTGGCTCTGTATTGGTACTTCGACACTGCTTGTTGCAGTCACCTAATCCATATTTAGGTAAGTAAAATAAACAGCGGTCATGTTTATGTGCTGATTGTCTCAAAGCCTTAAGGTAAGTAAAGTATTTTCAACTAAACCGGTTATGAGTGAGTTCGCTCGGACTTCGACAGCCAGCAACTTCTAATTATAAATTTCAGTTTCATCGCGAGCATATGGATATTTTCTCATCTTGTAGTGATCTAATAAGTATCCTTTGGTTGCAAGTGTGATACTTATTTGGTAATTTTGTGCGCTTTTGATTCGCGCTGTAGCCTGTTTATTCAGCCTTGATTGCTGATTACCTGAACGCGGTTGGGTGAGTATGTTCGCTCCGGACTCCGCCGCGGATATTTCATTTTGTTTACTTGACGCAATGCTAGGCTTGCTCAGCTGGAAAGCAGTTGGTCTCTCGACTGCCCCCAGCACCGAGCGACTACGCTCTGCCTCCTAAGTCTAGGAAGCGCCCTAAGCAGCCGTCATGGGAGGCTCCCTGTAGACCCAAGTACCAGAAGGTGGACCCCTTGGCGCAACAAGTGGGCACCTTGGCTTCTTTTGTATTGTATTGATTTATTTTGCAATAAAAACATGTACATAACATGTAAACATAATATAAATATTGCGGAGGATAGCACAAAGTAAAAATACTTATTCCCATTGTGGTCCTTCAGAGCTTGCTGAGATTAAGGCTTTGCTCTATAACCTACAACCGCCTGAAGCATGGCCTGCTGATGCTCTCGCCTCAGCTGCTTCATTTACTCCTCCTGAGCCACAACCTCCGGTGCTGTCCCCGGCCACGGAACTTCAAGAGAAGGACGTGCTTTCCACTATGGTCAAGCCCGCGATAAAAATGGCGCTAGCCCACCTGGGGTTGAACACGGCACCATCTGAAGTACAGATGCAGAGTGCCTTTTTTAGACTCCCCCTCTGCTGTTTTCACTGTTCTACCTTCAGCCCCCTTTACTGAGGAGCTGTAGAGATACAAGATGCGTCCAGTCAGGATCTGGTCAGCATGCCAACAATCAAACGGCCCTTGCGGCTCTGATCCTTGCCGGACAAGGCATTGAGACCCGACGCTCACTGTCCACGGCCACAGTGTTGTTTGACCGATGATTTCATCGGGAGGAGCTATGATGCTGCACGTATAGACAATTCGTTATCCCACCTGATCCTAGCCCAGTCTCAGGCTCTTCAGTCTTCTGGAGCAGACCCATCACTGCAAAGCCTAAGTGAGGCCTTGCTGCAGGCATTTGCTTTCATGTCCAGGGAGCTGGGCAGACTAATGTCGTCTTTAACCCTCGCCAGGTGTCAGATATGGTTGGCTCATTCACCACTCTTAGATCCCTGCAGGAGGGCCTTCCACACTCTCCCAGTGATTCCGGGACAGCTCTTTGGTGCTGCCACAGGCATATTGGGGTACAATTCCCCCCACCCCCACCGGCCGTAGGGGGTGTGGAGGCAGACGTTGACTACTCCACTCCAGCGGTCGGACACTTCACCAGTCAACAACTCGCCTACTGGGAAGTTGTAATATCGGACCCCTGGATTATATCCACCCTCTCTCAGGGTTACGGCATACAATTCAGATGCCGACCGCCGAGAATTCAAGGAGTCAAAATGACTATAGTAAAAGACCAGGCAAAGCTCTGGCACTACGCTAGGAGGTCTTGACCCTCCTGAAAAAAAAAGGGTGCCATCGAGCCATTGGATCCACCTTTGCAAAACAGTGGGTTTTATTCCACCATCCAAAAAAAAAAAGGGGGGTGGGCTTCGCCCCCTACTGGATCCGAGACATTTGAACAACCACCTCAAGGTCTTCAAATTCCGTATGCTGCGCACATCCGATGTCTTAAACAGCATCAGACGTGACGATTGGTTCACAACCATCGATCTGAAGGATGCATACTTCCCAGAATCTTTATGAGATTCATCGTGGCAGCACTGTCCCTACTTCAGAGCGGGAGAATGCATATCCTCTCCTACCCGGATGACTGGTTGATTTTTTTTCAGTGAAGGGTCGATGCGCTCAGCGACCCAACCATGCTGGTTTCTCACATCTCCAAACTTGGGCTCAGGGTGAACCACGCCAAGAGCTCCCTCACACCCAGCCAGAAGACTGTTTTTCTTTGCCTTCAGCTGGATTCTCAACTGTTGAGGGCAACCCTGTCTCAACGACGGGTGAGCGATATTGCCCGATGGGTACATCGCTTCAGGAAGGGACAAACCCTGACCTTCAGGTCCTTCCAGACACTACTAGGTATACTCACCGCGGCCTCGTCGGTAGTTCCATTGGGCCTCCTTACACTCAGGCCTCTACAAATCTGGATGAACAGCCTTGGTTTACATCCACAACATCACAGACACAGGCCAGTCAGAATCACGACCAGTTGCTCCTCATGTCTACGCCCATGAAGAGAGCACTCTTTTCGAATGCGGGGGATCCCCATGGGGTCTATACCCTCTCGCAGAGAAGTAGTCGCCACCGATGCATCACTGCTCAGCTGGGGCGCAGTGTGGCAGTACAGGACTGCCCGGGGCGTATGGGCCCCACAACAGCGAGGACAACACATCAAGGTGTTAGAGCTGCGGGCCGTCTCCCTCGCCCTGAAACTTTTCCTTCCGGCTTTAGCGGGTCGGCATATCCTTATAAAGACCAACAATACATCTGTGGTCTATCATATAAACCACCAGGGCGGCACCAGGTCACTACCTTCCCTGAAAGCTCACTCGGCACCTGCTGACAGGGGCTTACCCTCGGCTGGTGAGTGTACCAGGAGTGAGGAACACTGCTAAGGTTCTTCCATCACGACAGAACCCCAACCAGGGGGAATGCAAGCTGCACCCAGAAATGGTGCAGAGTATTTGGCTGCGATACGGCAGGCAGAGGTGAACCTTTTCGCCTCCCAGGCCACGACACATTGTCCCCTGTGGTTTACACTGTAAGAAACGTCAAGCCCCTTGGGTCAAGACGCACTGGCACACGAGTGGCCATAGCATCTCCTGTATGCTTTCCCACCACTCCCGCTAATTCTGCCCACTCTCGAGAGGATCCTCAAGGAGGGCCACAGGGTGCTGTTGATAGCCCCTATTGGCCGGGGAGAGTCTGGTTCCCTACCCTGTATGGGTTGCTGTGCAAAGACCCTTGGTGTCTCCCTGCACGAATGGACCTCCTCTCACAGATGGGGGGTCAAATTTGGCATCCGAACCCAGCACGGTTACGGCTGTGGGTGTGAAGGGCCCGACCCACTGCTAGCAGAATGTGAGGCGACCATTGTGCAGACCATCCAGGTTCCCGCGCACCTATGTGCTCTATGCCAATAGGTGGAAGCTCTTTGTGAGTTGATGCCAAGCACGCCATCAGAAACCGGCATGTTGCCCGATACCGGTGATTCTCAGCTTTTTACAGTCTTGTCTGGACGAGGGCCTGGCACCCTCCACCATCAAGGTGTATGTAGCGGCTATATCCGCAATGCACAACAGGGTAGACAGGCTGACTGTGGGATCCCACACACTGGTGAGCAGCTTTCTTAAAGGTGCTCAGCGCATAAGACCCCCTCAACACAGTCCAAGACCAGCTTGGTACTTGCCTCTGGTTTTTAAGTACACTATGTAAAACTCCATTTGAACCCCTACAGGGGACGGAGCTCAAATGGCTATCTTTAAAGACAGCATTCCTTTTAGCTATGGCTTCGGCTAAGAGAGTGGGTGAACTACACGCCCTGTCTATCGGCCGGGAGTGCTTACAATGGAGCCCCGATGACACGGGTGTAACATTGTGGCCTAATCCTTCATTTATGCCCAAGAATTTCTCCTCTTCGTACACCAATCAGCCCCTCAGCCTTCAGACCACTGCCTGAGGAGAATAAGCAGGGCCAAGGTCATGTCCTTCTTTGCCCAGTTCGAGCACTGAGGACATGCATTGAAGCGACTGCTGCATTTCGGCAGTCGGATGTACTGTTTGTGGGTCACACTGGACATGGATGCGGCCACACATTGTCCAAACAGACTGTCAAACTGGACCGTGGAGGCCATTAGCAGCAGCCTCCCAGTCCCTCCCCACATCCGAGGCCACTCCACTCGGAGTGTGGCTGCATCAGGGGCGGCTCTACGTGGAGTTCCACTCTCTGATATCTGCGCCACTGCTTCATGGGTCTCAACTTGCACGTTTGCTAGGTTTTATAGGGTTAATATGGCCATGCACAATCCACTGGCCACAGCCACCCTTTTCAACCATTCATAGGGTAAATAGGTCTTCCTCGTGACCTTGTTGGTATTAGTCATCCAGGTGCTGACAGCACCGCCTCTGGCGGTCAGTAGAAATGAAATAGAACGATGGTTACGTATGTAACCGCGGTTCTATGAATTTCAGATGACCGCCAGAGCTTGGCCGTCACTTGGAAGGCTGACGAGAAGACTGCCAAGAGAATGCTTCCAGGGTGAACACACCTTAAGTACCGGTGCAGTGACATACGTCACCCCCGTCGCAAGCGACTTTGTTGGTATACACACTCGAACTGCATGCGCATGATGATGAACATCCAGGTGCTGACAGCACCGCCTCTGGCGGTCATCCGAAATTCATAGAACCGCGGTTACATACGTAACCATCGTTTTACTGAGCATCTTACAGAACGAGCCACAGTTCTTCTGGAGACGTTGACTGTTGCGCTTACTTCTTATATTTGCAGCAAAACCCAGTAACCTTTTTTTTTTTGTCTGAAAAATATCTCTGCTGCTTTCTTCACTGATATACAAAGATTTTTCTGTAACATTTAATTTTGTGCTGGAAAGCTAATGTTTGGCAATCTAAAAATTTTTGTTCTGACTTGATAATATATAAATAATAAAATAAAAATCTATAACAAAGTTTGCATTAAAAACTAGAGGGCTTAAGACTTCTGCACAGTACTGTACACACACACACACACACACACACACACACACACACACACACACACACACAAATCAGCCATAAAATGAAAACACTGACAGGTAAAGTGAATTATATTGATTTTCTCATTACAGTGGCACCTGTCAAGGGGTGGCCGCAAGAGAACAGTCAGTTCTTGAAGCTGATGTGTTGGAAGCAGGAAAAATGGGCAAGTGTAAGGATCTGAGCGACTTTGACAAGGGCCAGATTGTGATGGCTAGATGACTGGGTCTGAGCATCTCCAAAATGACACATCTTGTGAGGTGTTCCTGGTATGCAGTGGTTAGTACCAAACAAAAGTGGTCCAAGGAAGGACAACCGGTGAACCAACAACAGGGTTATGGGTGTCGAAGGCTAGTTGATTTGCATAGGGCATGAAGGCTAGCCCATATGGTCTGATCCCACAGAAGAGCTCCTTTAGCATAAACTGCTGAAAAAGTTAATGGTGGCTAAAACAGAAAGGTGTTTTTATATATAGTAAATGTTGATAATGTTTAAATGGGTCACTAGTAGTATATCTGTGTGTAAATTTCAGCAGCAATGGATAAAACCCATGTTTCTTTTCCATAGCTGATGTTCAGGCCATTTTGTGAAATAAAAGTGTCGGTGAAATAAGTGTTGATCCAATTCTCTCAATCTCTTTTTTCCACTCCCACCTGGAAACACACACCTGCCATCAGGAGGATCCCTGAGCATGGGAAGTGACTTCAGGCTCTGTTTCCATCAGAATCGTTTATATTGATCATTACTGAGATGAAGAGAAGATAGATTGGGGGATTATACAATAAGTAGTACTGTTGTATTGCTGCAAAATCTAAAGCTATTGCTAAGTAGTGAAAACTACAGGATACTCCATGTATAAGTCATGTGTTCCTGTTTATCCTTACCACCGGCATCAATAAAGCTGCGTGAAGCGGCTCCCTGTGGGTAGAAGATTCACTGTGAGCTGTCATCAGCTGAACACTTCAAGTGTCAAAGTTCTCCAGGCGTCAGACACACACACACAAACACACACACACACAAACACACACACACATGCCTCACTAAGATGAATCATCCTTGACTTCCCTAACACACAGAACTTGCATGTGAGCAAGTAGAGAAAATGAAAGCATGAAACCTTGCAGGAAGATTATTTATTTTGTTGTTTATTTACTGATTTTTTGCCTTCATTATACCTCTTTTAGCATTATAACATTGTGAAAAACAGATTTTGGCTCGACTCGATATATATGGCCCTGCAATCATATTGCCTATATAATAAACCTTCATAATTTATTATCTGAATTGGGTCATGTGAATAGTAAGAAATACATGAGCATGATTTTACACTTTGACAACCCCGATTCCAAAAAAGTTGGGACAAAGTACAAATTGTAAATAAAAACGGAATGTAATGATGTGGAAGTTTCAAAATTCCATATTTTATTCAGAATAGAACATAGATGACATATCAAATGTTTAAACTGAGAAAATGTATCATTTAAAGAGAAAAATTAGGTGATTTTAAATTTGGCTCAGGGAGCCAAATTCAAGTACTTTTTACTCATTAATTTTAAGTGATAGTTACTCAATTTTTTAAATTACAATAACATTCTAAATTAAGTTACTTTTAGTCAGTATTTTGTTTTCAGAGTACTAATAAAATCAAGTATAGCTAACTGTAAAATTTAATTACCTTTAACAAAAAACGTTTAATTTCTCAGTGAGGAAATATTTACTTTGTTAACTTAACTTGTTTAATTTCAGGAAAGCTGTACAAACCTCCTAAAACTTAAACATTTTACTTACCATCTACTCAATTCTAGAAGTTAGTTACTTAATTTTTTTTGTTGAAACTGATTACATAAATTAAATTGTGTATTTTTGACTCAAAAATACAAACACATTTTGAGTAAACATTAAAAACAGTTTAACACAGATGATTTAACTCGAGTTACTCTTTTACTGAGTTACCAAAAAAGAACAGGCAGCACTGCTGAGATTACGAATTCAAAAACAGTGCAAGGCCCTTTGAGAAATGGCCTTTGGACAAAAGTGGACAAAATGTGTAGACTATGCCATATGCCCAACAAAGGCACTCAATCACATTGATACCAAATTATAATGATCTTACCCCATATACTGCCATATCCATTCTGCTCAACAAGTTTCAAGACTGCCAGTAATGGCCTACAAACACATCAAAAAGAAATTATATGCTTATAAACACTACGGCAATATATGTAATGGTTGACAACTGTCACCATATAATATTTCCCAACCCATACAATGCAAACACTGGAACAGTAACATCAAAAATATAGAATACTGGTATTTATAAAACAGTGTTAAAAAGGGCCTGAGGACAGAACCACCACATTTATGAGTGGACAAATGCATGGTATGTAATCTTACCAATCCACAAGGAGTTTTCTAGAAAAATCACTTAAAAGACTGTTTATGGATAAAATATCTGTCTGTTTAGCTAGTTAACCAATTTGAATATCTTACGAGGTTAAGATACCGCTATAATAATAAAATCCAATACCGCCATAAAAAGTTCTGTTTACCACTTTTTCTATTGTGACAGAATACACTAACAGACATCATAGAAGTAGTTACAGCAGTACAAACAGTATGACAAGATGTTCACAATACTGTTTGTACTGCTGTAACCATTTCTGTTAACACATCCATGCAGTACAAACGCTACATCCAACATTATTTTCAAACAGTAACACATTCAATATTGAACAAGAATAGTTTCAAAAAACATCTATGTGTTAAAAAAAACAAAAATCCTCTCATTTCTCTATGCAAAAAATGTAGTGCAAGTGTATGTATGTTTGGGTTACATGTACATGAAACATAAGTCAAGGAGCAACCTTATATTTGCCATTACACTTCTGATTACTCCACAGCAAAAAGGTCATTTTTAAAGCTCAAAACCCTAGGTCTCATCTTCCCATCGTCCAGGCCCATCAACACTTTATGGACAAAGTCAAATGTATTGGCCATGTCTTTTGGGTAACTTAGATGCAGTGCATAAATCAGTGCAAAAAGCATGACAAATGCATCAGCGAATGTGCGGAAATCAACAACTATGTTACCCTCAAGCATGACTGCAGTCTTCTCTGGGCAGAAGAATGTGGCATCTGATGAACTGGCACTGATCAAGAGGAGTCCAACCGGTATGTCGTCAATGTTTGGGTCACCAGACTGCGACATCTGTAGACAAGAACAGAGAGGTTACCTGTGAAAACAGACTGCCTCTGCTATTTCCAAAGGCTGCCTGCTGAAAAAAAGCAACAGTGGCCTATCACAAGACAAACAGCAGTCAGAAACAATTGCAATCCAAAAATGTGATTTGATTCAGTGATGAAAATTTTAGTTGTATACACCATGAATTCTTTGGTGCAAAGTGTGAGTTTTCATTCATTTATTCACAAATTGGAAGCATTATTTTTGATTAACAAAATAATAATTAATAGACAATTGTTCATCATGTTATCCAGCTATTTATTTGACCTCATCCCAGCCCCATCTTGGAATGTGTAATGCGATCATGTGTGGTCACTCTGAGATCCCTTTAGATTCCACATTTTATAGTTAAAACAATGCAGTCAGGTGCTCTGGTGGTCCAATGGTTAAGGCGTATACCATATAACAACAATTTCAATTTCTGGCCGCGGGAACCATCACATGAATTTCTTGAGACAAAAGATCAATATTGAGAACATGTTGATTTTGTATCAAATAGGGAACAGGAGAAAGTAAAAATGAAGGCCTCAAAAAATCCTTTTATAGTAGGTTAATTTTAAATACATCCATAAGTGGGCAGCACGGTGGTGTAGTGGTTAGCGCTGTTGCCTCACAGCAAGAAGGTCCGGGTTTGAGCCCTGTGACCGGCAAGGGCCTTTCTGTGTGGAGTTTGCATGTTCTCCCCGTGTCCGCCCGGGTTTCCTCCGGGTGCTCCGGTTTCCCCCAAAGACATGCAGGTTAGGTTAACTGGTGACTCTAAATTGACCGTGAGTGTGAATGGTTGTCTGTGTCTATGTGTCAGCCCTGTGATGACCTGGCGACTTGTCCAGGGTGCTCCAGCTTGCCTGCGACCCTGTAGAACAGGATAAAGCAGCTAGAGATGATGAGATGAGACATCCATAAGTGAACAGGATATTCAAAACGTGCTTATTTCCATCCATATTTTCCATCCATTCTGCCCTACGATGGACTACAATTTTAATAGTAATATTCAACCTCTGAATTTTTTATAGGGATTTAGTGGATTAGATAAACAAAAAATTTAACTCTTTGACCAAAAATAATGACTTACATCCCAATGCTTCAGAAATCCAGAGTCATCCTCATGCAGATATACAGGGAGGGCACGGAGGACAGCAGCATGTCTGATGTGGACATCAACTTGTTCCTTGGGAACAAGAACATATTCTTGCCTTACTATGACAGATAAAAAAGTATAGCCACACAATACTACATTAACACAAATAGCCCTCCTATATCTTTACAGATGACAGTTCTTCCAAAGATAAATCAAATCTACTGTAGTATCATTATCAAGCACCCAGAAGCTTAACCAACTAACCTGGAGGTCATAAATGCTGAAGATCTGACTGAGGACATTAGCTGCTTTCCCTGGGCATGCAGCTTTCTTCCTGAACAAGCTCTGAAGATGAGGGGCATGTCGATCCAACTCAGCATAGAAACAGTTCTTGAGGTTGATGTTTGAGAGTCTGTGAAACTCTGCACAGATCTGCAAAAAATAAAATTACTTTATGTTAGAGTGCAGTGTGTGTGTGTGTGCCCTTTCTGACAAGCAAAAATCAGACAAATGGCAATGAAAAACACCAGACTATGAACACTTGTAAGCCTACCACAACCTATTTGGAATAGTTTAATCTACCGGTACATTTGAATAGAACCATCCAGTGTCTCACAGACAAAGTTGCACAAAAGAATTATATTAGATAGATCTGCTCAAGAAAGCTATTTTTATTATTTTACCTGTGACTCCATTTTGAGTGCAGGCCAGCGGTCCAGGATCTCGTCTACAGGGGGATCGCTGCTGACGACCTCTTGGCGCCACAGGGCAAAGGTGGTCTGCATTAATTGTCTGATCAGGGGAAGGTTCTTGTCTGTCACCTCATCTACAATTTGGAGTCTCAATTGTTCAAGGCTTGCAGCATCTTCACCTCTTGGAAAACTAGGGAGGAAACTGACCTCTGCCCTTTTTGGTCTTTTGATGCTAGTATGGGGAGCTTGTTTGTCTGGGTTGTTTCTGCTCCTTTTGCCAGAATTTATAGCTACCTCAGGAACACCTGCACGACTCAACTTAGTGTGAAAGTTCCCCATCTTAAACTTCAGACTATTTTTCCAACCATACCATCCTGTCTGAGATCCTAGCTCTTTTAGACAAGGATGTTTAGTGACAAGCGCTTCTGCTATCATTGAAACTTCCTTATCAATGGGGTATGCTTTGAAGCTATGCATTTTGGCAGCAAGCGTCTCAAGAATTACATGCTTTTGTCCCCTTGATAACTTGAGAGTTTTTCCTGTTCTCTCATATATAGCATTTCCATAAATGAGCACGAACTCTACCTCACAGGAAAAAGTGGGCACTAGAAAAAACATCAGGCCATCTGTTAACCCTGTCTGGAGTCATGGCATGAGGCAATATTATTGTGTCATCTGATGCTACTGAACTGACGTCACTTTCAGACCTGATCACTTTCAGCACAGCCCTCTGTGGAAGTTCCTCAATATCTAAAAGGGAACATAACTGTCCATCAAAATCTGGATCTTGGTATGATAGGCTAAAGTAAAAGTCTAGTTTAAACTTTTCTTTCATCATAGTTTTTAGCTCATCCACGGATTCTGGACCTGAAGATAGAGTCATCTTCCTGACAATATCTGTAGAGATATGGACATGAAGTAGGATGTTTTGAACTACCATTTCCTATTTTTAGGAAGAAAAAGAGAAAATTTACCAATGAGAACCATTCAGTTGGACAACACAATCAGGATTTTACTCAAAAGAATTGCTGGTAATTCATTTCAAATTTCATTTTCGAAAGAAACATATTGTATTTGACTGAGTAATAGTAACCTTTAATGCCTGGTGTTTACAAGAGATAAAACAATCAGTTCAGTTAGTGTTATAGGCTTGTTGTGGTATGCAGTGGCATTAGTAGTAGGGGAGAGCGGGGTAAGATGAGCCACTTTTTACATTTTTCATCATAACTACATGTTAAAGCCATTTTTGCTTCCAGTCTACACACCATACCAAATTTCAAAGTGTACTGTTACTATCTGAGCAAAAAAATAATTGATAAGCTCTTATGGTTAGAGTGATATTACCTCTTGAAAAAAAAATGTCAAGTGGCTCAACTTACCCCATGCACGGGGTAAGATGAGCCACTGTGTGGGGTAAATTGAGCCAACACAAAACATGTTAGGTTAACAAAGTAAACAACTTTTATTATTAGAAATGCAATCAGTGAATCAAGTCAAGTCAATCAAGTGGGGGATAGGGCCGTTGCATAGAGAAGGGGAGATGAAGAGAGAGGTGATAGAACGAGATGGGATAGGGAGGGATAGATAGATGGATAGAGAGATATGCATAGATAGATAGAAAGAGGGATGGTTAGAGAGGGAATGAGAGATATACTATATTATAGAAATTACTAAAACAGTAGAACAGTGCCAAAAAATCTTATTTCTTTCAGTAGGTTAAAACATTGCTAAAACATGCAGCAATCATTCCATCAATCATTTCATCATTATTCAATGTTCCAAGCATTCAAATTGCAAGGGAACACCATTTGCCTCTCCCTCCGTGCTGTCCCCCCAACAGTAAAGGGGTGGGGCAATTTTTTCACAATATCCTGTCTTGACAGGACAGCCTTATCTTTCTCTTTGAAGACAAAGGTCGGCTTTCTTGCAGAGCCATGGCATGACCGGCTTCTTTTGACAAATCTTGCCTCTATTTCGAAGACATCCAATTTGATTATCTGGCCAATGAAGAAATGCACTTTCTTCTTCCCCGTGAATTTTGCCACAACATAATCCCCCACATCTAACAACTGGTCTTCCTCATCTGATGTCATATATATATATATATATATATATATATATATATATATATATATATATATATATATATATATATATATATATATATATATATATATGTTGTTGTCATATATGACCAGTAAATGTGAAAACTTAAGTGTCATCCATATTGGGTAAGCTCAGCCACCAATGGGGTAAGTTGAGCCAGTGTCTCAACTTGCCCCACATCTAATGGCTCGTCTTACCCCGTGGCCACCATTTTGTAGAAAAATGCTAATAAAGGGGATTAGGCTAATCAAAATTATTTTTATTAGCATTCATATCATAGCTTAGAAAGCCACTAACTTAACCCTAATGTGTCTAAATATTATTCTACTTTTGTCTTCTCTAAATCATCTTCACTGTGGACAAACATGGAATTGACTTAGAAAGCACAAAAACACATTTTTATAAATATCTCCCTCACCTAGTTTGACATGTGGTGCTCCTCTCCACAAGTGTAAGTAAATGGTCCCGCCCCCCTTTGAATGTGGTCACATGGTCACATTTGTTTACTGTTTCTTAGAAACAGGGGGTGGCTCATCTTACCCTCTGGCTCATCTTACCCTGCTCTCCCCTACTTATTTTCAGCAGATGGCAAATTATTTTCTCCAAACTTCAGAAAGCACTTTATAGGTCCCCACTTCCAAATACAATTTAATCCTGCAAGTCCCTGATCAAAATAAATATTTTTTGCGTCAACATCAAATGCCCATCAATGTTGTATGCTGTGAGACTTACTGTGTCATTTAACTCTGAGGGCTGATGCACAGAGTAGTTGCCTGTGGATGTCAACTCAAATGATCTTAAATGTTCACCGTACCAGCACTCATAGTTCCTGCAAAGGAAGGAAACAGTGTTGTTCACAAGCAGTATTTGTTCAATCTTGCTGAATTTTGGAAGTCCCCCATCTGGCCTGCAGAAACAAACATTCCATTTGCAAACTCTGTGCCATTTATGGAGGCCTTTGATGTTCTGTATATGTATTGGCTGTCTGTCTTTGTCTCTATGAAATCTCTGGCCACTTGTGGCAGTGTTGCAACTTGGACAGAGGTGGCACTTGAGGCTTGTGTGGGGTCTGAAAAATGATGGCACACTGAAGTGATATGCCATCATGTGCTGATGCCTCCTTGCAAGAGTTTTCAAGACATTCTTGAAATTCTGTGTGCCATGTATGACCCTTTTAAAAAAGTGATGTTTTCCTTCAAACCTCATGGTCCATAGGTGAACAAGAGGCCCAAAATGTTTCGTCAGATCTGGGTAGTGCTCAACATAATGATGTTTGGGTCGGAGCTTAAAGTCTGGAAACACTGCTTGAAGAACCTGTCTGAGATCACTTATTTTAGTTTGCATGTACTGGATGGATTCCTCTGTGAAAGATGGGGACAACACCAGCTGCATAATTTCTTTCAGGTCCATCAATATGACCCATGTTTCATCTCTTTCAGGGACTTTGCTTCCCACCATTAGTGGCAATAATCTTAGCAGAGTGGAATTTTCATGCCCATTCCCACCAATGCTTAGTTTGGCTGTGAAGTTCTTTGGAATGGGTTGTGGTTTATCAAGCCTATCATAGTGCTGATATGGAAATGTGCAAATTTTTGTGTTTAGATATTCAAGAGTGAAATACTTCAGATGAATCATCTCACAGATGCACAAGGCCAACTCTACTGGCACAATACCCTCAAAAAGGTCATGAAGTATATCAGGTGGGAAACCAGAAATAGGATGAAAATGCTGCAGTGTCTTACTGAGAGTGCACTCACCCTTTACACCAAAAATGGGATCCATTTTCTCCTTGCACAACATTCTGCACATGAAGATCATGGGAGGCCCTCGTTCTCATGGTAAACTCTCCCTCAGAAACTTCACTGGACTGTATCTGGTCTGAAGTACAGCAACAAAATCTGCAGAGAAAGTGCCCTCTGAAACTGCACAAAGGCTGCAAGGCCATGGGCAGCCAAATTATCAGCTGCAACACACGACAGTGCCCTTTACACATTGGGCGATAGGTTCAACAAAAATGCCATCCTGCTCAAGAGTGTGCAAGTCTTTCAACAAAGGTGAAGAACACTTTCATAACGACAACTCTGCAGATCAGGTACTTTGCACAGCAAAGCTAGCATATGACATGAAGGCTGGATCTATATATACTGGGCACATTGCCTAGCAACCAGTACACTGCACGAAGCTTGTGGATCTTTCTAGCTGTGCCTAAAGGATTAGCTAGTTCAATGTCATCAGTATACAAAATCAGTGACAACTTCAGCTCTCCTGTTGCTGACAACAATGGATTTTCCTTGAAATATGTTCCATCTTCATGAGACATGAACATTCCAGGTGGTGATGGTTTAGCTTCTTGAATCTTGTCAAGAAGATCAGTATTTTTAAACATTGTTTGAAGCATCTGGAGGATTGGAACATACACTGCTGTACGTCCAGTGGAATCCATGGCATACTGAACTGGCATTACCACAGGGTAATTACTCCTTACAAATGTCTTCCTCTGCTTAGCAGTGGACAGCTCTGCACCTTCAGCAGTAGTGCTAAACAAAATATTACTTTCCATGACAGTTTCCACTAATTCATTGAGAAGGGCATCACTGACACACAGACCATGCTCTCCTAAAACCTTGATAACAGCATCTCTCACAAGGGGTTTAGACAATGTGAATATTTGCACCAAATTTTCTACAATGTCTTGTATCGCCATCTCTGACACATGCAAAATACTGTGCATTTTCAAGAACAAAGAACCCAAGTTTTTTTCTCAGTTGAGCTTGCAATTCACCAGTATCATATCCAGACTCAGGGGGATTACACTCAGGAGCATCCAGCTCAAGAAAATTCTGAGAGGCACCAGCCTCATCAGATTCAGCTTGACTCTGAATTGGTTGGCAGTCAGAGTCTGTCAAGACAACCTCAGTCTTAAAATCTGAGACTTCACAGTTTACATGATTCCTACTTTTATGGGCATTGAAGGAGGAATACACATTAGTAGAGTAATGACAATTTTTGAATGGACAATCTACCATCTCATGTTGTTTTAAATGTGTTCTTAAGTGACTAAGAAGGGTTTTGTCATTAAAAGGTAGTTTAAATTTACACACCGCACAGACAAATGACACAGATCCCACCTGATTGTTATGTTCCACAAGTGTCTGAGTATGTAGCCATGTTAAGTTAATTTTCAGTGCATTTAGTGAATGAAAAGTGCAGACACAGTCATCATAAAGACAAGGCAAATGACTGAGGATATATTGCTGTGATACAAACGATAGTGTTCAAGCAGCTATGCCCTTATCAAAGACAGTAGCACAGAGCTTGCACCTCCAAGCCACTGGAAAACCAAAATGACCCAATATCCTATTTACAACTCTGACATGACATGAAAGGTTATGTTTTTTTTCTTGGTTTCAGTGTTTTGTGAAAGCAATGTCTTTCAAAGCCTAATTGTCAGTATAGACATACCAGCCTGAAGAATCTGTATATCAGCCAGCTGCTTCAGTTTCAGCCTGAAAGAGAGCAGATTGAAAAGTTAGATAGGCTGTAGTCTTTTTTTTCTTCTTTCAAACAAAACCAGTATAAAATTGTGGCAGCGGGGGCGTGGCCAAGCATCAGTCTGTGAATGGAGGGCAGAGTCAGGGAAGGTGAGTGGTTGTGTCACTGCACCTGTTGTCAATTAACGTGTGTTTGTGTGTCTCCTTCAGTGACCGTGCCCGATAAAAGGAGAGTGAGAAGGGGAGGTCGGTGCCGAGGGCTTGATAATAGCCTGTGTGTGTGTGTGTGTGTGTGTGCGCGCACACGCGTGTGTGAGAGTGAGTCTTTGAGCCCTATGCTGAAAAGCAAAAATAAAAGAAACACACTTCAACATAAACAACCGCCTGCCATGCTTCTATGCTCCACCCACATCAAGGTCTCGCTACAGTGGTGCTGAAACCCGGGATGAGTGCAGAACGGAACAGCCCCATGGAGTCCTCGCCATTCAAGGACCTGATCCATGCCCTCACCACAGCCCAGCAGAACCAGCACCAAGCACTGGTTGCTCTCTGAAAGGAGCAAGAACAACAGTTCGAAGCCTTGGTGCTGGCCCAACAGGAGGACCGCCAGGCGTTCCGGGACCTGCCTGCGTTGGTGGGGCCCGCGACCGCCACCGGAGCGGATGCTCCCCACATCACCCTAACGAAGATGGGTCTGCACGACGACTCGGAAGCCTTCCTAGCGCTCTTCGAGCAGGCAGCGGAAGCATGGGGTTGGCCGGTCGACCAGCATGCGGCTCACCTTCTCCCCCTGCTGATGGGCGAGGTGCAGCTGGCCATGCTGCAGCTCCCCGCCGACAGCCGACTCATGTATGCGGACCTTCAAAAAGCCGTCCTCCAGTGTATCGGCTGCTCCCCAGAGCAACAACAGCAGTTCTTCCACTCGCTGAGCTTGGAGGAGGTCGGCTGGCCGTCCGCGTTCAGGCAGCAACTCCGGGACGCCTGACGGCTGAGGGCAGACGACTGCAATGCTGAGGGAATGATCGACCTGGTGACACTGGAGCAATTCTTCATGCAAATTCTTGAAGGAACGGCGGAGTGGGTCCAGTGTCATCGCCCGGTGTCGCTGGACCAGGCGATCGAGCTGGCAGAGGACCACATGACGGCAGTTCCAATGGCAGGACAGGGTGTCTCCTCTTCTCCTCTCTCTTCTCCCTCTCCTTCCTGTCCTCGCCCCATTCCCCCACCATGGAGGCGGGGGCCGGCTCCCCCCCAGCCAGCCTGGTGCACCCGTGGTGTCCTCCCATTTCCCCCTTCCTTGTCTGCGTCTCCTCCCCTTCAGGTGAGTGATGTCTGTAACACCGGTGCAGAGGGAGAGCCTGGGCCGGTGTGCTGGCGCTGCAAGGAGCCGGGACATCTCCAACATCACTGCTCCGCGATGGAGGTGAGCACAGTGGTCCGGGTCCCCAACGCACCAGCAACCACCCTCGATCGGGCCGGAGCATATTGAATACCGGTAAGTGTCCAAGGGGATACGTATCAGGCTTTGGTGGATTCCGGCTGTAATCAGACCTTAATCCACCAAAGCCTGGTGCAAGGTGAGGCATTGGGGACAGCACAAATGGTGAAGGTGCTGTGTATGCACAGGGATGTTCACAACTACCCTTTAGTGTCTGTCCACATTCTATTTCAAGGGGAAAAACATAGTGTAAAGGTGGTGGTTAACCTTCGTCTCACCCACTTGCTAATTTTGGGGACTGATTGGCCAGGGTTTAAGGAGTTAATGATGCACATAGTGAAGAGTGGGTCCTGCAGCAATTCATCTGGGGAAAGCCCCGGAGTAGCATTGGCGGGAGAAGCTGTCACAGAGCCATATACGTCAGCACCGTGTCAGGGCTATACGCGGAGTAAGGAGCGCCCCGCCCCCCTCCCTCTCTAGGGGATTTCCTTGGGGATTTCCCATTAGAGCAGTCACGAGATGGGACTCTGCGGCATGCATTTGACCAAGTGAGAGTAATCGATGGTCAAATTCTCCAGCCAAATGTGATGCCGGCATTCCCCTACTTTGCTATTATTAAGGATAGGCTATACCGAGTGACACAGGACACTCAAACTGGTGAAAAGACAACACAGTTATTAATTCCAAAGAGCTGCCTGGAACTCATGTTCCAGGCGGCTCACTTTAATCCCATGGCTGGACACTTAGGGCAGGATAAGACACTAGCCTGAATAATGGCCCAGTTCTATTGGCCAGGGATTCACAGGATGTCCATTGGTGGTGTGTGGTGTGCCACAAATGCCAATTAGTAAATCCTGCGGCCACTCCAAAAGCACCTTTGCGCCCTCTCCGTTTAATCGAGACCCCTTTTGAAAGAATTGGGATGGATCTCGTCGGTCCATTAGATCGGTCAGCACAGGGATATTGCTTTATTTTAGTTCTGGTGGACTATGCAATGCGGTATCCAGAAGCAGTGCCTCTCCACAGTATCTCTGCACGCAGTATTGCAGAGGCACTTTTCTGCTTTATCTCCCGGGTCACGATTCCAAAAGAAATCCTGACAGACCAAGGCACTACATTCATGTCACGCACACTGTGCGAGCTGTATGGGCTACTGGGGATTAAGCCTATCTGCATCTATCACTCACAAATGGATGGCTTAGTAGAATGATTTAATCAAACCCTCAAAAATATAATTCGGAAGTTCGTAAGCGAAGAGGCACGCAATTGGGATAAGTGGCTCGAGCCCCTGTTATTTGCAGTACGAGAGGTCCTGCAAGCCTCCACAGGGTTTTCACCATTTTAATTGTTATATGGGCGTAAGCAGCGTGGCATTTTGGACGTGCTACATGAAAACTGGGGGGAGGGACCTTCACCCAGTAAGAACGAAATTCAATACATTCTTGACCTGTGTGCCAAACTCCACACACTCACGCACTTAACCCAGGAGAATTTGCAGCAGGCGCAAGAACATCAAGTCCAACTGTACGACAGGGGCATGCGCCTTAGGGAGTTCAAACCAGGAGACAAAGTACTCATATTATTGCCCACGTCGAGCTCCAAATTGGTTGCCAAGTGGCAAGGGCCCTTCGAGGTCACACGGCGAGTCGGGGACGCCGACTATGAGGTGAGGCAAACGGACAGGGGTGGGGCATTACAGATTTACCACCTCAATCTATTAAAACATTGGAATGAGGAGGTCCCTATGGCATTGGTGTCAGTAATTCTGGAGAAATCGGAGCTGGGGCCGGAGGTTCAAAAAAGAAAATTGACATCGCCCACCGCTCCGGTCCCCTGTGGAGACCACCTCTCCCTGACCCAGCTCACGGAGGTAGCCCAGTTGCAGAAAGAATTTTCTGAGATGTTTTTGCTCCTGCCCAGCCGCACCCACCTCATAGAACACCACATTGAGACACCCCAGGGGGTGGTAGTGTGCAGCTGCCCTTACCGCCTGCCCGAGCACAAAAAAAAGGTGGTCCGGGATGAACTTGAAGCCATGCTCGAAATGGACATAATTGAGGAGTCCCACAGTGACTGGAGCAGCCCAGTGGTCCTGGTCCCCAAGACCGATAGGTCAGTCCGGTTCTGTGTGGACTATAGGAAAATCAATGCAGTGTCTAAATTTGATGCGTTCCCAATGCCTCGCATTGACAAGTTGCTCAATCAATTAGGTGCTGCTCGTTTTTATTCGACACTGGATTTAACAAAGGGATATTGGCAGATCCCCTTGACTCCTCTGTCCCGAGAGAAAACGTCCTTTTCCACACCGTTTGGCTTACACCAGTTCATCACACTTCCTTTTGGGCTGTTTGGGGTGCCCACTATGTTCCAGCAGCTTATGGACAGTGTCCTCCGCCCCCACGCCACCTGCGCAGCTGCGTATCTTGATGACATTATCATCTACAGCAGTGACTGGCCGCAGCACCTTAAACACCTTAGGACCATCCTAAAGTCGCTGAGGGGGGCGGGTCTCACAGCCAACCCAAAGAAATGTGCAATGGAGCACTTGCATGTGACGTCACAGCTGATCCAGATTGTGACAGACGCCATCGTGTCGGTCAAACGCCATATTCCGCCTTCTACTTCTACTTCTGGTTCTACTTCTACTTTTACTTCTACCTTTTCTTCTGGAAAACCCTACTATATACAATTCTACTACAATGGCTGCGGCTACAAGCTCTCCCTACCTGTGCACGTTTATGTTTTTTGTGTGTATTTTTGCATGTTGTTCATCTGTACCGGACTTCAATATCCACTACAACCGCATGGACTTACTGGACATTGGTTTCCAGCAGAAAATGACGGTTTGTAGCGATTTCCCTTGCATGCACAACATTCTGGACGAGAAAAAAAAAAAAAAAACATTCCGGGCGAGACCAGCGGGGTCTCCGTGGATTGTTATCGGAAGCAAAGCGAAGGAGGCGGCGCCGGGAGCAGAAGCAAAAGCGAGGCTACAGGCAGAGCCGGCCTGTTGACTAAGCTCAGAAAACAGCTACTCAAACCTCCAATGCCAAGCCTCTACCTCTCCAAAGCCAGATCCATGTAAACAAGACGGACGATTTGGAATTACCTTATTCTATTCTATAATCGGCTGGTCAGTGCTATACTCAATACTTAAGTGACTTACCCATCCAATGAGGATTGTTATTTTCTTGTTTACAAGATGCCACATCTGAGTCGCTGACAAATCCTGAATTTCTGTAAAGATAACTGTCCAGAGATTTATAAGCACGCAGTGCTTCACCACTGAACAGCGAGGGAAAGTTGATGAGGTAATCATACACGTCCGGGTATTCCGCTGGCAGTTCAAAATCCGGTCGTGAAAACTCCGTCCGGAAAGCCATAAGGGTCACAAATCTGTAGACTGTTTATTTTAGACATATATCTAGTTATCTGTTCATTAGAAAAATGAGCCGTGTAGTCCGTCGGTTGAAATTGATCCATTCTGTACACGAGTGCAGCAGTATTCAGCTGTGTTTTTGACCGACAAGATGGGGGTTGTGTACTTTCCGGTCACGTGACTGCAAGATCTCTATTGGGTGGGTGGAAGTATGGTATCTGGGTTTCCACTTAGGCCATGGGCAGGTGTGTCCCCAAATTAATAAGACAGCAGCGATTGTGGCCTGCCCAAGGCCCAAGACCAAAAAGGTGGTGAGACAGTTCCTGGAGCTGGCTAGCTACTATCGGAGGTTCATACCTAATTATTCGGATGTCACCAGCCCACTGACGGATCTCACTAAAAAGGGAGCACCAGATCTGGTCCAGTGGACGGAGCAATGCCAACAGGCTTTCTCTAGGGTAAAGGCTGCACTGTATGGGGGGCTGCTGTTACACTCCCCTGACTTTTCTCTCCCCTTTATTTTACAGACAGATGCGTCGGACAGAGGGCTGGAGGCCGTTCTGTCCCAGAAGGTGGAGGGGGAGGAATGCCCTGTGCTGTACATCAGCCGAAAGCTGTCGATGCAGGAGGGCAGGTACAGCACGATCGAAAAAGAGTGCCTCGCCATCAAGTGGGCAGTCCTTGCCCTCCGGTACTGCCTGCTGGGGTGCCCTTTCACCCTCTGTTCAGACCACGTGCTCCTCCAATGGCTCCACCACATGAAGGATGCCAATGCGCAGATCACCCATTGGTATCTTGCACTCCAGCCATTTAAATTCAAGATGGTCCACAGGCCGGGGGCACAGATGGTGGTGGCGGACTTCCTCTCCCGTCGGGGGGGGGTAGTCAGCTTCAGGCCAGAAAGCTCCACAGCCTGAGTCAGGCGGTGGGGGTATGTGGCAGTGGGGGTGTGGCCGAGCGTTGGTCTGTGAATGGAGGGCGGAGTCAAGGAAAGTGAGTGGTCGTGTCACTACACCTGTTGTCAATTAACGTGTGTTTGTGTGTCTCCTTCAGTGACCGGGCCTGATAAAAGGAGAGTGAGAAGGGGAGGTCGGTGCTGAGGGCTCGATAATAGCCTGTGTGTGTGTGCATGCGTGCATGTGTGAGAGAGTGAGAGTCTTTGAGCCCTATGCTGAAAAGCAAAAATAAAAGAAACACACTTCAACGTAAACAACCGCCTGCCATGCTTCTGTGCTCCACCCACATCAGGGTCTCGCTACAAAAATATCAGAAGCGTTGAAGCTCATCAGTTACCCAACATTGCATGAAATATAGTGTTTCAGATCATAATACAGTGGGTGGCACGGTGGTGTAGTGGTTAGCGCCGTCGCCTCACAGCAAGAAGGTCCGGGTTCGAGCCCCGTGGCCAGCGAGGGCCTTTCTGTGTGGAGTTTGCATGTTCTCCCCGTGTCCGTGTGGGTTTCCTCCGGGTGCTCCGGTTTCCCCCACAGTCCAAAGACATGCAGGTTAGGTTAACTGGTGACTCTAAAATTGACCGTAGGTGTGAGTGTGAATGGTTGTCTGTGTCTATGTGTCAGCCCTGTGATGACCTGGCGACTTGTCCAGGGTGTACCCCGCCTTTTGCCCGTAGTCAGCTGGGATAGGCTCCAGCTTGCCTGCAACCCTGTAGAACAGGATAAAGCGGCTAGAGATAATGAGATGAGATGAGATCGTAATACACAAAACCCAAGGACACCCTATAAAACCATGTTTGTTTATTTTGGTGAAGGATGGTCTCAAAAATAAAGCTAGTGATTTTCTATTTCTTTGTACTATAGGGTGTACTTGCATGCCAAAATGTTAAAAGGTGAGGAGCAACAGTCCATGGGTAGCTAATTTTTTTTCACATCACTTGTTTGGATATTTTTGGAAAGACGACTTCTGTCTGGAAGTCAGGTGAAGTTGCTGTGCACAGACCCAAGTCACTGGTCCTTGGCCGTGACCATGACGGAGTTTATTCACACAGACTAACGTTACAAGCCTAATTTGATATGATAAACTGACCTTACAATGTGCATAACATGTATAGCATTGTTAAATTAAATTAAGCTAAAACTTCAATGAACACCATTAACGTGACGTTTACTGAAACGAGCCCAATCATGCATTACAATGCAATGCCGATTAAAATGCAGTCACATACCACCATTTTCTGGTTAAAAAATAATCAGAGAACTTGAAAAGCCTGCACAACTACTGCAACACAAACTGTACACTTCAACGGAGGAAAAATTAAAACACTGGTTTCTACTTTACAATCGCTTTTCACTTTTAATTAGGCAGATACTATATTTAACTAACCACGTTTTTTTGTCAAATCTATGAAATACCCTAACGAAAATGCATTAATAAAGAAAGTTATGTTAATTAACCATAACAACAAATACAGCGATAAACCAACAAATAACTTACCAAAGTAAGGCACCCAGGGAAAGCATCAGTGTCACGGCAGTCAGTGCAGACAGCACGGTGCCAAACGTTACCTGGTCAGGTGGGATAACTTGCGGCATGCCACCGAAAGTTTTGATTTTGGTCTTCACCAGCACTCCCAACACGTATTTTCCGAAGAAAAAATATTGCCCTTCCTTTCGCTGTTTTCGCTTTTTGCCAAAAGTTTGCATGCTGTAAGTAGGCAAAGTTTATCTCCCAGTGCGGGCAGCAAACATGGTACCAATGAGTTTGACTGGTGAAGATGCACATAAGCACGTACGTACGGTACATAGGTGACATCACATGGATTAAGAGACAGCTGTCAAATTATTTGAGTACAATTCACCATCGTCATTAAAGTGTTTAAGAACTGTACACTTAAAATTAGAAATTCATTCAAATAACTCAAACAGTTTGCAGTGAATTAGCTTTTTTAAATTTCTGAGTTAATGCAAACCATCTTTTTTAAGGAGTCTGTACTGTTCGGGTTTACAGACAGCTTTGTTCTCTGGCTTTATTTCGTAAGGTGGGGGCCTTTGTGGCCGACGTGTTACTATCGGATTCACTTTCCGATGGTTCGAACTGATACAGTTCTACGTGTATAGCAGTAGCATGTACGCACACTCCAATTTCAGGACTATCACAGTCAGATGTATTACTATCTGAGGAATCTGAAGAATCTCCAATAAATCTGAACTAAGAGGCCATTGCAATCACTCTCGCCTGCCGAGTCTGACTTTGGTCTATAGCACCGGTTCCTGCTGTGACATCACCCACCTAGGGCTGGCTGGCTCAGTGGGGCAGCTCGAATGCCAACTTTGTGTTCGATTTTAACTCTCAAAAATATATATTTTTATTCCCAATTATGCAACATACAAGAGTCAAGGATGGAGATACTATCCACTCAGAAATGTATTTAAAAATAAAGGTTCTGCAAGTCAAAATCAACTTAGGGACAAAACTGTACTTGACAGGCCCCTGTATGTTCTGCTTATATGTTGTATGCCTTCGCATAAGACACATTTTCAAATGAATTTTACAGCTCGGAATTTGATTATCTTGTTTTGTGTAGAGATTATAATGCAGTGCTTTTTTTTGTTATTTATTGCTGGGTTTCATGTGACATCATATCCACCTCATTAGTTATTCAAAACTTTAGCTGGTGGTCTACCAAAGCTCAGTTGACAAAGTATTTGTATGGAGAAGGTGCATTGCTCGCATGAAAAATGCCTTACGCTTGTGTTGTTTTAGGTTGTTTGAATTGATCAAACCATGATACTGATAAAAGTTTCTTCAGGGTTCCCTGTGAACTAATAAAAAGGGTGAACGAACACAGGATTTCACAAAAAGATGTTGAGAAAGGTGGCTTTTGAACCTCTCACTGAAATCGAAGGGAGCCGAGTCAAAGCATGCTTGAGTTTGCTGTGATCACTTGGTGAAAGGTTTGTATGTCCCTCTCAGCTATGTCCTTAGTGTTTTCCAAGTACTTTTCTTGCTATGTGTCATTATTTTACAGTACTGTTTTTAGTCACGAAGCACTAAAGTCCCCAGCTGTTTCTTTGTTTCCTCCTCACTCCTCACAAAGTCCATATGCATGAAGGTCGCGACAAAATTCTTACCCAGCCATACAGTTACAATGCACTGTGATCATGTCTCCGTCTTGTTTAACTAAGATCCAGGTCTTAAAGGGGTTTCTGATGATCTTTGTGAATGATTTACCTGAGAGATAAGAGCCAACACAAGTGAGAATCAAGCGAACTGTTGTTTGTTTACACTTCAACTTGCAGCACTTCGTTGTAAAGACGCGAACGAAAAGCTTAAAAAAAACCCACACTTCCACAGGCAAAACCAATACAGGATTCATTCGGCAGTGACTCGATACCGAGGTCCTTTACCCAGCCACATACAAAATAGTTGTAAGCCTCCATACTCTTCCACCTGTTTTGTGGTGTAGAAGGACGTCTGCAACACCAGATAGTTCGAGATGTCGGGGAACTCGACTGAAGGGTAGTTTTCGAGATCGTATGACAAATCCTTCTTTCCCAGACTGTAGGGGTCAATTCCATTGCACATAGCAATCTTCTGAATATATCTAAAGCGAGCAGTGGCTTCTAGATTACGAGCATACTCTGATAAGTAATCACTAGTTGTTTGCATTACAGCAGCCATTTTGGTTTGCTGGACTACCAGCTGTTTTACCAGAAGTGAAATCGTTAAGAAAAGTCCTGTGACTGAAACCCAAGAATAGTGATACAGTATATTGGTGATCAATGGCTGACTTTGACTTACAGGATAAGGCTACAATCATGGGCATTTCTAGGTATAGGCAACCAAGGCAGTCATCCATATCCACCCCTTAAAAATATGTATATTTTTGGGGGCAGTTCACTATCTATGCATTTTTAATGTTTATAAAAACAAAGTGAATAACACACATTAATACTCATTTATTTGTTATGAATGAGATGATGTGGGAGGGGTCGGGTGTGGATGGTGGGTGAGTACACCAGATGACAGTTCACCGCATCTGTTAAAATTTTATAATGGGGAAGAAAGGAAACAAAAGTACAGAGATGTAATTTTAATGGACATTTTTAAAAGCATCTGTCTGTCCCTGATTTTAACCATTTGAAATGTAGTGCGCTAAGTTAGCTAATTAGCTAAGCTAGAACTACATAGAGTACTGCAGGACATAGTTGCTAAGCTACCAAGCTGTGTATTAGCTCTCTCATTAATGCTGTATTATTAATGTAGATGCAACATTAATAGAGTGGTGCACTGATTAGCACTGTTGCCTCAGAGCAAAATGGTTCTGGGTTTGAACTTCACAGCCAACTGGGGCCTTTCTGTGCACAGAGTTTGCATGTTCTCCCTGTGCCTGTGTGAGTTTCCTCGAGGTGCTCTGGTTTCCTCCAACAGTCCAAAGACATGTGGATTCGGTCAACTGGCTACTTGTCCATAGGTGTGAAAGTGAGTGTGAATGGTGTAGCCTGCCTCCAGCCCAAAGTCAGCTGGGATTGGCTCTAGCTTCCTCTGCATCAGATAAGCAGTATAGATAATGAATGAATGGATGGATGCAGCATCTATGTCGTCGCTCATCCAGTATAATTTTTGGAAAGTAGGCTCATTTGAGATGTGATGTCATATCTAAACATTATGAAGAGGAGTGTAAATTTCATTTAGTCAATGCAAATAATGAGGAAAGTATTCTCAAAGAACCATGAGGAAGATTGGAGGTTGAGGATATTTAATCTTTGAGAATGAGGATGTAAAGTAAATCTACTTTTTTATTGTTAAGAGGAGATAAACTTGCTTAAATTGTACCAGAGACTACTATTTAGGGCCCGAGCCCTATGGGCGAAGGCCCTATTGTTCTTGTAAGAGTTCACTATTATTATTCTTCCGTCTTCTTCTTCTTCTTCTTCTTCTTCTTCTTCCGTCTTCTTCTTCTTCTTTATTTTTCTCCGCTGTTGGGCCATTTTCGGGGCACTTGCCATGGGCGAAAACGCACGAAATTTGGCGCCAGTTCCGAGAATTGCCACCGCTACTCAGAACCAGAAGCCCAAACTTGGCCGGGGCTCAGGGCCTCCATAGCGCCCCCTAAGTCGTTGTGATTTTGGCCTCCCGCATTAAGGTGCCTGGGTGCCATGTAGTTTGTAGTAGTGGCATGCCATTTGGTACGCATATGTATCTCACTAAGCCGGACAAAAATGTAATGCCAATGCATTAGCCACGCCCAACAGGAAGTGAGGTAATTTCACTTTTGTGCGAAATGCATGGCCACGAAGACGGCGCAACTCCTCCTAGACCGTTCATAGGAATGTCACCAAAATTGATACACATCATCTACAGACATGGCTGACAAAAGTTACAAAATACGTTTCATGTAGGATAAAGCGTTCAGACGTTATACGTCAATCAATTTTCGATGGAAAATTTTACATGCTTTAAAATTCATAACAAATCTTCTGATTGCTCAAAACTGCTCATACTTCACACGCAAATCACTCATTGGGCTTCTGACATGTTACCCAATTTCTGTGATATTTCGCCACTGGGGGCGCTATTTTTGGGCAAAAATTCCAATCTTTCCTCAAATTTGGTCAAACTTCATGGCCACCCTCTTTCTACCTCCCATGTCATGTATACCACATTTTGGAAATTTTCGTCCATGGGGGGCGCTGTTTTTGGCCGACGCAATTGCTCCAAAACGGGTTTTTGGTTAATAATTGCATGATGCTTTTCGTTCACACCACTACCTTGTGATAGTACGTTGCTGTTGTAGACACTTATTTTTCCTACTCATAATCGCTCATGTACAGCATAGCGCCACCTACTGACATGGGAAAAACCAAAAAATTTATTCGTCAAAAATCTATATCTCATCTTCTATTTACTCAATTGTCATCAAACTTCATACGCAAACTCTTCATAGCTCACCTGACATATTCGCCAAATTTTGTGCACTTTCGCCACTGGGCGCGCTATTTTTGGGCAAAAAATCCAATCTTTCCTCAAATTTGGTCAAACTTCACGGCCACCCTCTTACTACCTCCCATGTCATGTATACCACATTTTGGGAATTTTCGTCCATGGGGGGCGCTGTTTTTGGCCGACGCAATTGCTCCAAAACGGGTTTTTGGGAAATAATTCCATAATGCTTTTCCTTCACACCACTACCTTGTGATAGTACGTTGCTGTTGTAGACACTTATTTCTCCAACTCATAATCGCTCATGTACAGCATAGCGCCACCTACTGACATGGGAAAAACCAAAAAATTTATTCTTCAAAAATCTATATCTCATCTTCTATTTACTCAATTGTCATCAAACTTCATACGCAAACTCTTCATAGCTCACCTGACATATACGCCAAATTTTGTGCACTTTCGCTATTATTATTAGGCCCCGAGCACCGTTCAGTGCGAGACCCTATTGTTGCCATGTGTCCAATTCTGTGCTTTGTCGCAATTGTGGGAGTAATGTCTCTTGCCGAGGACACTGTGGAAGGTTTTTCGCGGGGACGCATGCCCCCGCCCCCCTTGGCCACTGGCGCGAGGGCCTGTCGAGGCCGCTTGCGGCTTTAATTTTTCTTTTTCTTTTTTTTAAGTAAAGCATTGTCACACCAAATATTGACTTTGTTTCATTTATTGCAGTTTACTGCTCTTTATGGGATTTTTTTTATTTAGAAAAATTTTATTTCATTAAAAATAAGAGTAGTCTCAGGTACAATTTGTTTTTATCAGGAAATTAGCTGGTACGTTTACTGTGCATTTGCAGAACCAGCCACAGTTCTTCTGGAGACTTTGACTGTTGCACTTGCTTCTTATTTTTGCAGCAAAATTCAGTAGCCTGCATTATGCTTTTGTCTGAAAAGTGTCCCTTACGTAATATGCTGCTTTCTTTACTGACATACAAGCATTTTTCTGTAACATTTCATTTTGTGCTGGAAAACAAATGCTTGCAAATCTAAAATGTTTTGGTACTGAGTCAATAATGAAGAAGTCATGAAATAAAAATCTATGACAAAATTACTAAAAAAAAGTGCCATGCCTGTGACTTCTGCACTGTATTGTATCAACTCACCGGCCACTTTATTCGGAACACCTGCTGTTTTATACAGTTCTCTAATCAGCCAATCCCTTGACAGCAGCACAATGCATCAAATCATGCAGATATAAATCAAGAGCTTCAATTAATGTTCACTTCAAACATCAGAATGGGAAAAATTGTGATCTCAAAGTGTGACTTTCACTGTGGCATGGGTGTTGGTGCTAACCAGATGGACTGGTTTGAGTATTTCAGAAACTGCTGATTTCCTGGGGTTTTCACACACAACAGTCTCTAGAGTTTACACAGAATGGTGCGAAAAACAAAAAATATTGAGTGAGCAACAGTTCTGTGGATGGAAACAAATGCCTCGTTAAGAGAGGTTAGAGGAAAATGGTCAGATTGGTTTCAGCTGCCAGGAAGGATATAGTAACTCATATAATCACTCTTTGCAACCGTGGTGAGGAGAAAAGCATCTCAGCATGCAACAGCAGAAGACCACATTGGGTTCCACTCCTGCAGCCAAGAACAGGAATCTTAGAATCAACAAGTTTTAAGGGCATGGTAGTGTAGTGGTTAGTGTTGCTGGTTCACAGAAAGAAGGTTCTGGGTTTGAACCTCACCACTGTGCTGGTCTCAGTTAACTTGACAAGATTCTTACATTTTGTTAGATTAAGTTTGCAAAATACATCTATCCTTGTTTTTTTAATCCTAATACTGATCAGTTTACAGTACATTAATCCTGATTGGTTCAGCCAGTGCCCGCGTGTGCTTTCATGCAGGCATCATTTCTTGAGTCCACAGCTGTTCTAACTTATTAAAATCAATAGCTCATGACACACACTGAAAATGGACACAGAGCAAACTGGACAAAATTGAACATCAATTTTTAATAATAGCAGACTTTTTTAATCATAGCAACGATTTTTGGATTTTGGTCTGGCAGTGGTTTGTCTACCTGTCTGTATATGTACAGTAAGTACATATAGGTGTATTATGTGTGTAACACAATGACACTATAATTAGTCTCCACTAGAGAAATGTGTGGGATTTTTTTAAATCCGAGTCAGTTATTATTTTGGTTTGTACCTACTCATGATATGCTTTAATCAATTCAGTTGGCACTTTTCCCCAAAATATAACAAGTAGTAGATTAATTTAAACCATGTCCCTGACCAGACAGTTACTAAGGATGAAAGAATGAACGCTGTTAATTTACATGGTCTCTGTTTGTCCCACAAGCTTCATATCAGACTCTTGCTTGTGTCCATTCGAAAATACAAACCTCTTACTTTGTGACATTTTTGTTGTATCCCATGGGAGCCCAGCCTTGATGCACACCTCTAGTGTCAACCAGATGATCTGACAACATTTTTCAATCTATCAGACTATCATCAACAGTTAGTTTTAAAACTGAGTGCCCACTTTTTGTGCTTTTCCACTTCTTCAAATCTTGCATTTATAACATTACATTTACAATAAAGATGAATAAAAATAAACCTTTTCCTGAGTGGTTGATGGTTTCAGCAGGAAGCACACCTCACATTTTAACTGGTCAGACATTTCCTTGATGTTTATACTTCAGTACTTTGTGCTAATATACAGTGCTCAACGTAAATGAGGACACCCCCTTTGAAAAGTAACATTTTAAACAATATTTCAATGAACACAAACAATTTCCAAAATGTTGACAAGACAAAGTTTAATATAACATCTGTTTAACTTATAACGGGAAAAAGTAAGATTAATAATATAAACTTAGATTACACATTTTTCAGTTTTACTCACATTAGGGTGGTGCAAAAATGAGTACACCCCACAAGAAAAACTACTACATCTACAGTGGTGCTTGAAAGTTTGTGAACCCTTTAGAATTGTCTATATTTCTGCATAAATATGACCTAAAACATCATCAGATTTTCACACAAGTCCTAAAAGTAGATAAAGAGAACCCAGTTAAACAAATGAGACAAAAATATTATACTTGGTAATTTATTTATTGAGGAAAATGATCCAATATTACATATCTGTGAGTGGCAAAAGTATGTGAACCTTTGCTCAATAAATAAATGAGCAAGTATAATATTTTTGTCTCAGTTGTTTAACTGGGTTCTCTTTATCTACTTTTAGGACTTGTGTGAAGATCTGATGATGTTTTAGGTCATATTTATGCAGAAATATAGAAAATTCTAAAGGGTTCACAAACTTTCAAGCACCACTGTATATTGCATGGTGAACAGTTCTCTAAACACAAACAACTTTTAACCTGAAAAATTATATTACATGTGATACCTTCTTCACTCACTGAATTTAAAAGTTTTCCTGGGATCATCCTCATTTGTGAATTTCCTTATCAAAAATGAACAAGTCTGCACTCATCTGGGCAGAGAGACACAACAGTTGGTTTGGCATTTTGAAATCCACTGGTGCAGTGAGATTTTTTTTTTTTTTAAATCTCACTATGGTACAAATGGGGCGGCACGGTGGTGTAGTGGTTAGCGCTGTCGCCTCACAGCAAGAAGGTCCGGGTTCGAGCCCCAGGGCCGGCGAGGGCCTTTCTGTGTGGAGTTTGCATGTTCTCCCCGTGTCCGTGTGGGTTTTCTCCGGGTGCTCCGGTTTCCCCCACAGTCCAAAGACATGCAGGTTAGGTTAACTGGTGACTCTAAATTGACCGTAGGTGTGAATGTGAGTGTGAATGGTTGTCTGTGTCTATGTGTCAGCCCTGTGATGACCTGGCGACTTGTCCAGGGTGTACCCCGCCTTTCGCCCGTAGTCAGCTGGGATAGGCTCCAGCTTGCCTGCGACCCTGTAGAAGGATAAAGCGGCTAGAGATAATGAGATGAGATGAGATGGTACAAATGTTTCCACATTACTGTTTACAGATATCCACAAAAAGTGACTTTAAAGCCTAAAAATCATTTTCTTACAACCTAAACATTTGTGGATGTTCTATGCATTTATGATATCCCAATTTAATAAAAATAGTTGTCCTATTACCCAGGTATTTCCTACCCATATATAAATGATTGAACATAATGACTACCCATGTTACTACCCATATTAGGTTAACATGGGGCGGCCTTGGGCTGAAGTGCCCTTGAGCAAGGCACTGAATCCCCAACTGCTCCCTGGATGCTGTAGCATAGCTGCCCACTGCTCTGGGTATGTGTGTGTATGTGCTTATTGCTCATTTGTGTGTACATGTGTGTGTTCACTACTTCAGATGGGTTAAATACAGAGGAGGAATTTCACTGTGTGCTTAAGTCTATGCTTGAGTGTACTGTACATGTGACAAATAAAGGCTTCTTCTTCTTCTTCTTCTTCTTCTACTAACTGTTGAATTATAAACAGTCAGATTTTTGGACCTAAGTCTTGGCCTGCCCTGAACTATATAAATCTCTGCTTCAGAAATGTACTGTATACATAATAATAATAATAATAATAATAATAATAATAATTAAAGCCGCAAGCGGCCTCGACGGGCCCTCGCGCCAGCGGCCAAGGGGGGCGGGGGCATGCGTCCCCGCGAAATAACTTCCACAGCTTCTTCGGCAAGAGACATTACTCCCACAATGGCGACAAAGTACAGAATTGGAGACATGGTAACAATAGGGTCTCGCACTGTACGGTGCTCAGGGGGCGCTATAGAGGCCCTGAGGCCCGCCTGGATCTGGGCTTCTGGTTCTCAGAAGCGGTGGCAGTCTAAGAAAAAGGAGCCAAATTTCGTGCGTTGTCGACCATGGCAAGCGCCCCAATAAGGGTCTTGTAAAGAGTTTGCTTGCCAAGTTCGACAAATCAGAAGCTGCAATATCATTTTTGCCATAACCAGCACCCCGAGGGGTGAAAGTGCACAAAATTTGGCGTACATGTCAGGTGAGGTATGAAGAGTTTGCCTATGAAGTTTGATGACAATTGAGTAAATAGAAGATGAGATATAGATTTTTGAAGAATAAATTTTTTGGTTGTTCCCATGTCAGTAGGTGGCGCTATGCTGTACATGAGCGATTATGAGTTGGAAAAATAAGTGTCTACAACAGCAACGCACTATCACAAGGTAGTGGTGTGAAGGAAAAGCATTATGGAATTATTTACCAAAAACCCGTTTTGGAGCAATTGCGTCGGCCAAAAACAGCGCCCCCCAGGGACGAAAATTACCAAAATGTGGTATACATGACATGGGCGGTAGTAAGAGGGTGGCCGCGAAGTTTGACCAAATTTGAGGAAAGATTGGATTTTTTGCCCAAAAATAGCGCCCCCAGTGGCGAAATATCACAGAAATTGGGTAACATGTCAGAAGCCCAATGGGTGATTTGCGTGTGAAGTATGAGCAGTTTTGAGCAATCAGAAGATTTGTTATGAATTTTTAAGCATGTAAAATTTTGCATCGAAAATTGATTGACGCATAACTTCTGAACGGTTAATCCTACGTGAAACGTATTTAGTAACTTTTGTCAGCCATCTCTGTAGATGATGTGTATCAATTTTGGTGACATTCCTAAGAACGGTCTAGGAGGAGTTGCGCCGTCTTCGTGGCCATGCATTTCGCACAAAAGTGAAATTACCTCACTTCCTGTTGGGCGTGGCTAATGCATTGGCATTACATTTTTGTCCGGCTTAGTGAGATACATATGCGTACCAAATGGCATGCCACTACTACAAACTACATGGCACCCAGGCACCTTAATGCGGGAGGCCAAAATCACAACGACTTAGGGGGCGCTATAGAGGCCCTGAGGCCCGGCCAAGTTTGGGCTTCTGGTTCTGAGTAGCGGTGGCAAGTCTCGGAACTGGTGCCAAATTTCGTGCGTTTTCGCCCATGGCAAGCGCTCCGAAAATGGCCAAACAGCGGAGAAAAATAAAGAAGAAGAAGACGGAAGAAGAAGAAGAAGAAGACGGAAGAAGAATAATAATAGTGAACTCTTACAAGAACAATAGGGCCTTCGCCCATAGGGCTCGGGCCCTAATAATAAAAGCTTTGTTATTCTAGATCATGAAGGGAAGTTCAGAAAATACCCTTTACAATAATCTTTCCTCCACTGTACCATCAAGGTGAAGAATATAAACATGAGCAAATTAAGTTATTGATTAAAAACAAAGCTGTGTATCATGATGTTAACAGGCAGCTCTGCTCGATGTATATTCAGATAAAAAAAATGCAGAAGATTTAGAATACTGGAGGCTATTCAAAATAATTTGCTGAATTCATGGTATTTGACAGGTGTAGCTCTGAATCAAAAATGTTTCATTGTCCAAATGAGATTAAAAAGCCCTAAATGATAACGCATACAGTGTTTCCTTTACTCCGGCTGTAGCCATGACATGCAGAGCTACAACTAGTCATTCTAGCTGTCTATGACAGTATCGGTCAGAGGTAGGAGGCCGAAAGCATGAAGGAAGAATTGTATGTGAGAAGTGATTTGGATAATAGTATTGTATGTGCAGAAATTTTATTAATGCAGTCTTATTTGGTTATGTCACATGTACACTCAAACACAGCACTCTGCATTTAACCCGTCTGAAGCAGTGAACATGCACACACAAGTGAGCAATGAGCACACACACATACCCAGAGCAGTGGGCAGCTATGCTACAGTGCCCAGTTGGAGGTTAGGTGCCTTGCTCAAGGGCACTTCAGCCATGATACAGAGGGAGGGGAAGGTGCTGTTCATTCACTCACATTCCCCTCACATTTTTCCTGCCAATCTTGAGGAATCAAACTGGCGACATTTTAGGCCCAATGTTGCTTCTAAACTTCAGACCATGGCTGCCTGAAGACATGTATGTGAGACATGAGACATGTATGTGACAATGTTTTTTAGTAGTTTTATGCTTTCCTTTCATGTTCGCGATATTAGCCTTGTAGACCCAGTGCTCAAATATAAAGCTTTTGGGGAAACAGAACCAACTAAGTTTGTTAGAAAACATCACAGACAAACAAACAAAAATGATCACTGTGTGAGTAGGATGACAAAAAACAGTCCCACATACTGTATATCTGTAGCTGAGACCACTTATGAAATTGAGGAACTTTCAGCCAAAATTCCCAAATATCTCAAGGTTTGTTTTTTCAGTGTTTCTAGGGCATAACAAAATAACACACCCACTTCCTGTTTAAATCCAAATATACAATATATGTATTTAGTATAAATACACAGGTGATTATAGAAAATTGTGCGCGCTGATTGGTCGAGAAATTCAGACTATTTCTCGATAATCACCTCGAGCAACTCAGTAAAATGGCGCCCAAGTGCTTTGTTACCATGAGGAAGAATGAGAAATTATGAAAGAAAACACTGTTCCTAAAAGCACTAAAGATGCTATGAAGTTTGGTCTAAAACTATTCAAAGGTAAGGTGGAATTGTGATTTGTTTTATCTATTTCAAAACAAAGTATTTTAAGTGAGTCGGCATAAATAAGTGACACAAGTCTACAGTATGCGTGCCTTTATTACATATGCATGCCGCTTTTGAACTTTGAAATAAATAAATCCATCCATCTATTATCCATAACCGCTCATCCTATGCAGGGTTGCGGGCAAGCTGGAGCCTATCCCAGCGGACTATGGGCGAGAGGCGAGGTACACCCTGGACAAGTTGCCAGATCATTGCAGGGCTGACACATAGAGACGTGTCAGTTTGAAATAAATGATTTTTAAAATACGATCTATTTTTTTTTTCTAAATACACAAACCTGTGTATTTAGACTAAAACAATTATCTGCCTCAGGTTCAGTGAATATTGGTGAATAATAACCTGAACTTTGTCTAGGTTATTATTTACCAATATTCACTTTGCCTTCGGTGAATAATTGTTAAATGTAAAAATACGTATACAAGGTATAGCTAAAAGTTTGTGGACATCTGACCATAACACCCATATGTGGGGCTTGCTCAAATGGTTGCCTTAAAGTTAGAAACACTGACTTCAACCCCACTGAACACCTTTGGGATGAACTGGAATGCTGAGTGTACCCCAGGCCTCCTCACCCAACATCAATACCTGACTTCAATAATGCTATTGTGACTGAATAGACAAATCCCTCCAGCAATGCTTCAAAATCTTGTCATGAAAAGTGGAGGTTATGTGAAGTGTTCACAAACTTTCGTCATATAGTGTAGAAATAGTTGCATTTTGGGCCACTGTACTTCTGAACAAGAGTACAAAACACCATTTATATGGAGACTAAAACAAAAATTATTTTCTGATTACATAGTGGATGAAACATAAATAAGGGATGAAGTTGTAGTATGCAATTATATCTTAAAAAGTCACATGGTCATGGACCAGAATGTTTCTCATTCAATGAACAAGTCGATTGCCTGAAATTCCACCTGCATGTACATTTGCATTGACATGTACTAATTTACATGAAATAAAACCTGAGAGGTGTTCTTCTCAGATGCTGAAACCTTCATTAGTTTGCATCATTAACAGATGCTGAATTCACGTTGGATAAACCCTGGCAGCTGAAGCATCGCTTTTGTTGCTGCTTCGTGAACATCACGTCCCTCTGAAACTGCCTCTACAGCTGTACTTCAAAAAAAAGTTTAATCCCATCAGATTTGTACAGTTTTATACATTTTCAGAAGGGATTGCTGTCTCTGGTGTGAGAACAACAGGATTTCATGGAAGCTTACATTGAGGTGCAGTACTCGACTCTATTCCCTTCGAGATCTGGATTTTGATGATGTCTTCACAGGGAGATGATGCCCTTCCTATACGTTAGCACATAAATCTCCTCAATAAACCAAATTAAGGTTACTCCGTGTGTAACAATCTATTTTGCTTTATAGTACACTCATGATGTGCTGACATATTTATAGAATACTGCTTGAGTACATATGAAAAGCTTATGTCAGTATTTACAGGGTGCATGTAAATCCTGTTTTATGCTGTGAGATTACAGCAGTCTGTTAAAATTATTACTTGTCACACTGTATGAGATGATCCCAATAAAATCTATGCCAAAATGTCTAAGAGACTGTGCGATAACATGTTCTCCATATCAGCTTATGTGATGAAGGTCCTCTAATGATAGACCAGCGATTGAAGAAAATTACTATATTCTGTCCATGAAAATCATGAATCGGTGCGATCCAGGCTCATGCAGAATATGGGGTCACATAAATAGAAATGTTTGTTAAATGAAGGAATAAGTCTGAATGAATAAGGATAATATTTTTTCTGTCTCTTAGCATGTTTTGTTTAATAGTACATTACTGCCACTGCTGTATTTGCAGCTGCCCTGTGAGTTTCACATAAACATATGACATCCTATATTGTCCTCCTATTGGCGGCTCTTGGACAATCTCAATTCATGACTAAATGATTCTTTTACAATGTGTGATTTTTGTCTGTGACAGCAAAGCCAGGCCAAAAATCATACAGTGTAAACCTGGCATGCTGTTACAAGTAAATTATCAAAGATAAAGTTGATTGTTTCCCCAAAAAACAAATCCTGAAGTGTTTCAGTCCTATTAAACCACAACAATTTTCCAAAGATTAAAATCTTGTATTCATTAAAAAAAAAAAATGCCAAGTTGCACTTATTATCCATGTAAAGTTGTATAAGGGGGTCAAGCAGTGAAGTTGCGGAGGCACCCATTGTGTTTCTACCTTTACTTATCATTTTATCATCATCATCATCTTCCTCTGGTTAGGATGTCTATGGCAGCCCATAGAACTGTACAGTCAAAGGTTTTGAAATTTGGTGCACTGATTGGGGACAGTTCCCTGCTTCCTTTCATCAAGTTTCATGTTTGAACCTCGAGTGCTCTAGCTCTACCAGTGGGTCAAATTTGGAAGTACATTTATGTACATAACCTCTGAGCCGTATGCCCGATTTTCAAAACTGAGATACTATCGAATTCCTTAGCTCACGCCGTCTTTTGGCTATGTGTTTTGGCTAACACCTGTTAATGTGTTTGTTATACAAATATCATTCTTGTGTCTGTTGATACCATGTAGGTCTCAAGGCCGATACATGGCAACTTGTTAAGTCAACTTGTTAAGTAACTGATCCACCCTCTATAGTGGATTTTATCCAAAAGGTATAAAAATATTTCACAGGCCACAATTTTTTTCCAATATTCACCAAATTTGGCACAGAAGATCTTCAGACAAAGCCTCACAAAGGTTATTAGACAGGTTTTTTTATTTTTTTATTTTTAAAACCATTTTTCCATTACAGCCTATAGAATTTGGTGGTGAAGCCATGAAACAGGGACTGAGCTCATATCTTGTCCAATCTTTGGTCACATGATATGAAACTTCCTGTAAGTGCATACAGCCAGTCCCTTGAGAAAATTACATGATACTTGCATGGCAACTATGCCCTGATGGGCTTGCTGTACTCCCTCATCACTGATTGCAGATATATTTAATGTTAACTTAGTTCCATCCATCCATTATCCATAACTGCTTATCCTGTGCAGGGTCGTGGGCAAGCTGGATCCTTTCCCAGCTGACTATGGGCGAGAGGTGGGGTACACCCTGGATAAGTCACCAGATCATCACAGGGCTGACATATAGAGACAAAAAACCATTCACATTCACACCTACGGTCAATTTAGAGCCACCAATTAGCCTAACCTGCATGTCTTTTGACTGTGGGGGAAACCAAAGTACCCAGAGGAAACCCACACAGACATGGGGAGAACATGCAAACTCCACACAGAAAGGCTCCTGTTGGCCACTGGGCTCAAACCCAGAACCTTCTTGCTGTGAGGTGACAGTGCTAACCATGACACCACCATGCTGTTATCATTTATGTTAAAGGTGTAAACAGAAATTCCCTCACCAACTTCTCTTTTCCCTCTCTTGACTTTTAGAATACGCCCTCAGCGCAATGTGACCTCTCCTGTCATGTTGGACTGAGGACAGACTGGATGCTACAGTGACTCATGAAAGTGGTATTATGAGAGAGGATGGCCTGTCTTGTCTCAAGGTTAGCTTGTTAGCATGCTAACTTCAAAACAAATGACAATATACAGATGTCATTGATATGTCAAAACTGCTATTCCTTCACATTCTGTTGTAAATTTTAGTTGATTTTTGAATGACTTAAACTAAAATTCTTGCAAAGTTTTACATATAGCACCTTTACATAAAGATGGTTAGAAATTGAGGGGAAGGTGGAGGATCAATTGTTTGATATTTGGAATGGAAGTAGTTCTGGTCATGGCCTCAGGAACTTATTTAGAGCCTATGAAATATTAACATTGCCATTTGTCTTGGGACTCAGCAGCATCTTGAAGGTGAGCAACATCCCAGAGATATCATTCCGCTTGTGAACTTAAACTTATCTCAGATTTCATGCTTTGTGTTATGGAAAGATTACTAAACATCGATGGTGTTCTGTTTTTTTGGCCCTGAACTTTTAGGTCAGATCAACAGTTCTGTTGCTTTTTGATGCTTTAACCTCTTGTTGTGTTTGAATACAATAACCTTCCATTGAACCAGATGGCTTCCATTTCACACTGGGAGGAGGAAACACTAGCTCTCCCACCTGCCGTTTTAATTACAACTGAGCAGGAAAAGAAAAGTGGATGATAAGTGCAGAACCAGAGAGTGTTAACTCTGTGTGTTAGTGAGAGGATGGCACAAGAAAACAACATGAACAGCTACAGAGTTTAGATCAGAGGTCACACTTTTGAGTTCTTTTGAGTGATTACATATTGAGGCTCTGATGTTCTGCCCTCTTGCTTGTTTGAATAAATATACTGAGTGCAAAAGTCTGGTACAAAAGTATTGAGTTTATTTCATCAGTTACAAAAGACAGTTCACCAGTACTACTCAAAAGTTTTATCACAATGACTCATAGGTTTTTCTGTATTTTGACTATTTTCTACATTGTAGGACAGTACAGAGGACATCAAAACTATGAAATAACATATGGAACATATAGAATTATGTAGTAAACAAAAATGTTAACCAAAAAGTTTCATATTTCAGTTTCATGAAAGTACGCACCTATCACAATAAAACACTGGGATGAAGGTGAATGCAAGTATGGTGTTTATTTAAAACAAAAGAAGAAATACAAAAGCAAAATCATGAGAACCAAAATACTAGAAAACAGGCCTGAAGCACAGGAATCAAGCAAAATAGCAGAAAGGATGACAACTGCAAGATAAAACATGAAGAGAAACAGGGATTTAAATAAATGAACTAATCAGCGGGCAAACTGAAAACAGCTGAGAGAAATTATGACACCAGGAAAACCATTAACGACAAGTTAAGGCAGGAGACAACACAAGAATAAAACCAAAAGCACATGGCAGTGAAAACAAACAGCGTGCAATCTGGAAGTTTGGTGCTGTGCACTGCAGTGCACATTGTGAGCCATAAGGAGCTTGGCACATGGAGGATTAACATGACAGAACCCCCTCCCAAAGGCACTACTCCCAGAGCACCCTTTAAGGCACCTAACCATTGGACCTGGGCCCCCAGGCATTGGCACAACATCCATCAACATGTGGCATGGGTAAGGGTGTGGGTAGAGACCCAAGCACAAGTATAGGCTTGGACTCAAGTATGGACATAGATTCAGGTATAGGCATGAACTCGAGTATAAGCATGGGCATTAACTCGGGTATAAACATGGGCATTAATCCCATTATAGATTCAGGCATGGACATGGGCTTAAACATAGGCTTGGGCAAGGATTCAGGCTCAGGCATGGACAAGGACATGGAACAAGACTAGGGCTCAGGCATGGGTGGCACGATGACCTCCTCCACAAAGTCAAGAGATGGCACGATGACATCCTCCCTGAAACCAAGAGGCGGTGCAACAATGTTCTCCCTGAAAACAACAGGCAGTGCAAAGCTCTCATTTTCACAATTAGGTAGCGGAGCAACGATGTTCTCTCTGAAGCCAGGAAGTGGAGTGAAGAGCTCCTCCTCACAATCAGGAAGTAAAGTGACAACATCCTCTCTGAAGCCAAGAGATGGAGTAAAGAGCTCCTCTCAATCAGGAAGTGGAGAGATGGCATCATCTTTGAAGCCAGGCGGAGGAGCGAGCACAGGAATGCAGGCCAGCCAGTTGATTTCTGGAGGGAGCTCTGGAGCGAAGGCCTCCCTTTTGGCCACTGAAACTTCTACGCTAGTTTCAGACCCTCCCCAAAAACTGCCTAGGGGTACCAGACACTGGAATTGTGGTAACTCTTCAGACTCCTTGCAGCACGGGAAATGATGAAAGCACTCTGCTGCATTCGTAAGTAATGTTCTTGCGTTCTGCCACACTGGGATGAGGGTGGATGGAAGTGCAGAGTTTATCTAAAACAAAAAAGAAATACAAAAGCAAAAACATGAGAACCAGACTACTAGAAACAATGGGCATGCAGTACAGGAATCAAGCTAAATAGGAGAAAGGATCACAAATGCAAGATAAAACATGAACAGAAAGAGGGGTTTCAATAAGCAAATTAATGAGGAGGCAAACTGAGAATAGGTGAGAGAAATCATGACACACCAGGAAGACAACCAATGACATGATATGGGAAGAGACAACAAAAGAATAAAAACAAAAGCACATGGCAGTGAAAACGAGCAATCTGGAAGTCTGGTGCTTGTTTTCACTGTTATGTGCTGCTATTTCAAATAAAAGCACTGTACCAATTTAGTATGCACTTATAAACCACGAGGTTACACTTTTGATTGTTGCTGTAATCTCTTATTTCAGCAGACTGCATATAAAGTGCAGAACATGTTCAATTTTACAAGGGGGATCAGCATCATTATTCATAAATAGTGCTGTTGCTATGACGATTTCCATCGTACTGGATCAAAAAGTGTGAAAAGGTGCTATATTACAGGATTGCAACACTTTGTTTGCTATGCCTGGATTTGTCCTCACCACTTTTTGAAAGTTTAGTCCATTAAAAATCTTTTATGATAGTCTGCAGTAGGAACCAATTCAAATCATGACATTGTGAAATATATGAATCTAAAAATCAGGCTTTATATCAGATGTAGTTGTCATCATAATAGCCAATTTGCTCAGCCTACAGGACTGCACTTTTTAATTTACCTTTCTCCCTTCTTAATGGACTCTCTGAATATAGATGATATAAGGCATATCACCGACATTTTAAAACTCTTCCAAAGCATCTATTATTCTATAATTGTGGAAAATGTTTAAAAAGCTGGCATGGATGTAAACAGCCCCTAAATTGTATGCATAGATTTTCCATTTGATGCAACTGATGCAAAATTAAAAATACTTCATAAACACTTCCAGACCTGTTATTTGTCCTGTTACCATTCTTGTTCTCAGCACTTTTTAAGAAACAGAGTTGCATCCATTTCTACACTGAGTTCAAAATAGAGCTCAGATGGTAGCCGCCTTCCAAATGAGAAACGAGAGCACAGAAATGTTGCCAATTTATCACTTATACTGTATATCCAAGCATTTTATGGGAAACTGCAGAAATTATAACAATAGCTACAGTGTAAATATTAACTTTATGTGAATTGCAGATATCAGTGCAAATAAAAAAGCAACTGGTAAAAAATAAACAATTTTAACTGGTAATATCACTTCCTGAAACCTGAGTTAGGAACAGTGGTTATTTAGTCTGAGACAAATCAACTTTTTGGTTGTGAACTCAGACTTTTGAATCATATTTTGAAAAAGATTTGAGCCACAATTCTGAAAGATGCTAGAGAAAGACCCCAAGCTCACAGGGTTCGTTTTCACTTTACATTTCAAACGGAAGAAATATCACTACACTCAGCAGGATGTCTTGATGCAGAGACCAAGTCAAAATGTCAAACAGGAAAGAGAGACAGACAGACAGAGAGAAAATGTTGGTGAGAGATGCACTGAAGTAAAACAGAGAAAATGTGAGTGATGCTTTAATGATTGCAGCTCAGCCATGTTCGCCTATGCTCATGAGCTACAAATAAATCTCTGATCCGACAGCAAATGAAATAATATAAAACACAATTCACACCCTCTCATATGGTGTGGAATTGAAAATGGCTTCTGTACATTAAACACATAGTCTGGTCCAAATGTCTAAGTGCACTAGCAAGGCCTGTAGTCAAAAAGTGTGGTTTACTGAAATGTGGTAACATACTGCATGGAGGAGTATCAATATGAGGTGTTGGTCTATTAAGGGTCGTCAACACTTAACTTCACAGAACATTTTGCTGTCTGCAGTTTACTTCTTGCCCTGAAGCTACAAGGCCACTGAAGCTGAAAAGTAAGGGAAGCTTATAACTAACATTTCAGCAAGGCTTCGATAATCACAAACTCACCTCAAACCACTTTGGTGCTTTGTTCAATATCTCAAACAGACCTACTTATGTGGCACTGGAGTCTATAAAAATGGATACAATGGTTTTGCAGAGCTAATACACCATAACAGTAGCCATCTTGAAGTCAAATCACTTTTTCCATACAGACATACAGTAGGTTGGTGTCATGTCACACAAAGATCAAGCTCAGGTCAGATATTTGGGTCAAAGTTTGAAGACTTTGAATTGTCTGTCAAAATGGATTTGAATTTGGACAGTGCTAAATGGGTAGTGGCATGTTTCCCTTACTTTAACTAATATTTGCTTTTGTTTTCCACTACTCTTCGTTTTCTGAGTGTCTCTAGGTTGTTATCAGCATCCAGTATTCAGCCTTTACAGATGGAGCTTCTCCACTTAACCCTATCACATGCAACTGTTAAGGGTGGTGAGTAGGATCCAATAGCAGAACACAAACCAGAAAATCCAATGAATAAATCATTTTAAAGTAAAAAAAGTCAAACAAAAATAGCAAAAATAATCCAGACAACAACGAGGTAGACAAAGACAAAGTGCTAATATGGAAAAAAAAAATGAAATAGTTCAGACAACAACCATAGTGCAAAAAACAAGAAAAAAGACAAAAACATGAGTACAAAAACTATGGCTAAAACTAGGCAAAACAGAGAGGGGGGAAAAAAAAAAAAATCAGGAAGCAAAAAAAATGGCACAGAGACGACATGAGAAACAGACAAGACTTTCTGGCAAAGTCCCCTTCTGAGAATGGCCTATTTATACACAGCAGAGCAGACCAGGAAGTGAATGCTGGCAAGATGGAAGTCCTGTCCCGCATTGCGCTGAACTGGGAGATAGTAAATCTTCGGAGTGGAAGTCCGGGGCGGATCATGAGAGTACCCCCCCAATATCCAGACACTTTAGGAAGAGCGTCAGGATGTTGCCGGTGGAACTCCGTGATAAGTGTTAGGTCCGTTATGAACCTGGCGGGGACCCGACTTCTCTCCTTGGGACCGTAACCCTCCCAGTCCACCAGGTACTGGAGTCCTCTGCCTCGCCACCACACCTTCAGCAGTTTCTTGACCGTGTAGGCCTCGCTGCCATTGAGGAGCCTGGTAGGAGGAGGGGGTTTGGAGGGTGGGAGCAAAGGACATGGAAACTAGAGGTTTAAGCTGTGATGCATGAAAGGTGGAGTGAACACGTCGCATGGTGAGTGGTAATGCCAGTCTAATGGAACATGGGTTGATTACCTTCTTGATGAGGAAGGGTCCAAGGAACCTGGGTGCCAGCTTGCGAGAGACAGCTTTAAGTGGCAGGTGGAGAGCATAACTCGTTGACCCACTCGGTAGGTGGGTGCCTTGGAGTGACGTTTGTCGGCCTGCTTCTTGGATGCGAGTGCAGAGCAAATGAGTCTTCTCTGGGCCAATGCCCACGTTCTCCTGCAGTGGTGTATAAAGGCCTGGGCTGATGGTACGGCAACCTCCTCCTCCTCCTGGCTGGGGAACAGTGTTGGCTGGTACCCTAGTGAGCACTGGAATGGAGAGAGACTTGTGGCAGAGGAAGGGAGAGTGTTATGTGCATATTTGATCCAAGGTAGGTACTTGCTCCAAGAACTGGCATCCCTGGACGCCATGCACCTAAGTGCAACCTCCAAAGCCTGGTTAGCCCATTCTGCCTGGCCATTGGTCTGTGGGTGGAAGCCTGAGGAGAGACTACAGGTGGCCCCGATGAGTTTGAAGAAGGCTCTCCAGAACTGTGCAGTGAACTGAGGACCCCGGTCAGAAACTATGTCGGTAGGCAGACCATGTAGGCGGAAAACATAGTGGAGGAGTAGTTCTGCGGTCTCTTTGGCTGAGGGGAGCTTGGGCAGAGGAATGAAATGGACAGTCTTAGAAAAACAGTCAATCACAGTGAGGATGCATGTATTGCCACCAGAGTTGGGGAGTCCTGTGAAGAAGTCCAGGGCGATGTGAGACCAAGGTCGATGTGGAGTAGGAAGGGGTCTTAGTAAGCCGGCAGGGGGTCGATTGGGTGTCTTGTTCCAGGAGCATGTGTGCAGGCTGCCACGAACTCCTGGACATCCTCCTTGATGGATGGCCACCAAATGCACTGCTGGATGAGAGCCAAGGTTCGGGCTGCTCCCAGATGACAGGCCAGCTTGGAACTGTGACCCCACTGAAGCACCTGAGTTCCCGCATGACAAGGAACAAACAGATGGTTACAAGGAATATTCTTGGAGTAACCTTCACTGGGGTCCTGCTCCAGGGCCTTCTGCATAAGTGTTTCAACTTCTAGAATAGCGGCTCCCACCAGGCAGCGTGGAGGAAGGATAGTCTCAGGTGGCTTGGACTCCTCTTGGTGAGAAGAGAACATCCTGGACAAGGCATCGGGTTTGCCGTTCTTGGAGCCTGGGTGGTAGGAGAGCATGAAGTTGAATCGGGAGACCAACGGGCTTGACAGGAGTTGAGACCTTTGGCAGACTCGAGGTACTCCAGGTTTTTATGGTCAGTCCAGACTAGAAACAGGAAGTCAGACCCCTCGAGCCAGTGCCTCCACTCCTCCAAGGCTAGTTTCACGAGCAGTAGTTCTCAGTAGCCAATGTCATGGTTTCATTCAGCTGGGGATAGCCGGCAGGAGAAGAAGGAGCATGGGTGGACCTTACTGTTGTTGGCCCTCTGGGATAGGATGGCTCCGACCCCTGACTCAGAGGCGTCGACCTCGACAATAAACTGCTTGGTAGAATCGGGTATGGTGAGAATGGGAGCTGTGGTAAACCTGTGCTTGAGACTGGAAAAGACTTTCTCTGCTTACTCCCCCCACTTGAAGATGGTCTTGGTCAGGGCTGAGAGAGGTCCGGCCACCATGCTAAAGTTGTGGATGAAACGGCTGTAAAAGTTGGCAAACCCCAGGAAGCGCTGGAGCTCTTGTCTCAAAGATGGGGTGGGACAGTCAGTGACTGCCTCCAGCTTGAGGGGGTCCATCTGGATCTTGGCTGGTGAAATGAAGAACCCCAGGAACGAGACAGAGCTTTGGTGGAACTCTGCCTTCTCTGCCTTAATGAACAGCTTATTCTCCAGCAGGCGTTGAAGAACCTGCCGGATGTGACCCCAATGTTCCTCCAGGGAGTGAGAGAAAATCAAGATATCGTCCAGGTAAACAAAGGCAAAAGGTGTTAAGAAAGTCCCTCAATACATCATTAACCAGCGCCTGGAATACCGCAGACATGTTAGTCAGGCCGAAAGGGACTACAAGGTGCTCATATGGCCTGTGGTGGTGATGAAGGCCATCTTCCACTTCCACTTCCCTGATCCTGACTAGGTGATAGGCATTGTGTAAGTCCAGTTTAGTGAACACCTCAGCTCCCTGGAGTAATTCAAAGGCTGTAGTCATGAGCGGTAGTGGGTAGCGGTTCTTGACTGTGATGGTGTTGAGACCTCGATACTCAATGCAGGGACGGAGTGACTTTCTTCTCCATGAAGAATCCTGCCCCTGCTGGGGAGGAGGAAGGGCGGATGATCCCAGCTGCCAGAGACTCAGTGATAGTTTCGGAGTGATTGCCTGAAATCCTTAGGGTGAGCAGAGTGGTGAGGTGAGTGATGGTGGTCAAGCCAGTGCCATTGAGTGTCAGGATGGTGAGAGGGACCTCGAGGGCGAGTAACGGGATTCTGAGATCCTTGGTGGTGGCGGAGCAGATCAGGTTCCTGTCCGCCCCGAGTCGACGAGCACCTGAAGATGGTGATGCCAGTTGTTGAGAGTGATAACGGGGAGCAACGGTCGGTCGGCAGGGGACTGGTTCCAAGCACTGCCCACCAGGGCCCCTCGATTCACTGGTGGGCTCATCCTTTTAGCGGGCAGGCTTGGCAGATGTGTCCCTGCTGACCGCAGTAGAAACAAGCCCCCGTGCTCCGTCGGCGCGGTCGTTCCTCCACTGACACCCGTACCCAATCTACCTGCATGGGTTTGACGGACGAGGCAGGTGGTGGAGAGGGGTTGAAGTTGCGGCGGCTCCTCTCTCTCTCCTCTGTTGTTGAACCCGCACGTCAATACGGTTGGCCAGGTCCATCAGGCTGGAGAGGCCTGACGGCAGTTCCCGCAAGACGAGTTCATTCTTGATGGCGTCGGATAAGCCATGTAGGAACGCGTCAACTAGGACACTCTCGTTCCAACCGCATGATGCTGCCAACATCCAGAACTCAATGGCATAATCTGAGGTAGCTTGGGATCCCTGCCACAGCTCCATGAGCTCTCTTGCTGCCTCCTGGCCAGACAGAGAGGGGTTGAATGTTCCCCTCATTTCCTCAGAGAATTCCTTGAAGCTGGAACAACAGGGTGCGTCGGTGTCCCAGACCACCGTCCCCCATTCCCTGGCCTTGCTGGTGAGGAGCGTGATGGTATAGGCTACCCGGGAGCATTCTGTGGGGAAAGCCAGAGGTTGAAGCTCCAAGAGCAGCGAACACTGTGATAAAAAAGATCTGCAGGTACCTGGTTCTCCACTGTAGGGCTGAGGCAAAGGGAGTCTTGGTTCATGGAGAGCGGCGGTGGCAGGAGGTGAAGAAAGAGATGGCTGGGCAGGGGTAGGCACGGCTTGGGAGTGCTGGAGTTGTGTGGCTAGGAGGTTGAGTGAGTCAGACAGGGTGGCTAGGTTCTGGGTGATCTGCCTGAGTTCCTGTTGGTGGGTCCCGAGGAGGGCTCCTTGCTGCTGCATAGCCATTTTCAGATGGCTAAGTTCCGCTGGATCCATGTTGGCCAGAATGTACTGTTAAGGGTGGCGAGATGTGGTGAGTCGGGTCCAATAGCAGAACACAAACCAGAAAATCCAATGAATAAAAAAATGCTTTAATTAAAGTCCAAAAAAAAAAGTCAACAAACAAAAATAGCAAAAATAATCCAGACAACAATGAGGTAGACAAAGTGCTAATATGAAAAAAAAACATGAAAAATAGTTCAGACAACAACCATAGTGCAAAAAAAAAACCACGAAAAAAAGACAAAATGTGAGTACAAAAAAATGTGGCTAAGACTAGGCAAAACAGAGATCAAAAATCAGGAAGCAAAAAATGGCACAGAGATGACATGAGAAAGACATGACATTCTGACAAAATCTCCATCTGAGAATGGCCTATTTATACACAGCAGAGCAGACCAGGAAGTGAATGCCGGCAAGGTGGAAGTCCTGTCCCGGATCCAGATTGCGCTGAACTGGGAGATAGTAAATCTCCGGAGTGGAAGTCCAGGGCGGATCATGACAGCAACAACAGTCCAAGTGTCAGGACAGATAGAAAAATCTTTCAAGTCCCTCTTGAGGACATCTTTAAAGTGCAGTCTTGGTCTTCCTGTCTGGCAAGTTCCTTCCTTCAGCACACTGTGAAGTATCTTGTGTGGTACACAAGTGGTGGGCATTTGAGTAACATGACCAACCCATCTGAGGCGTATGAACTTCAGCCTTGAAGACAGAGGTTCTGACTTTGTAGCTTCAAAGAGTTCCTTGTTAGTCATTTTGTCTTCCCATGTTTTGCCAATGATTGAGCAGAGATTTCTTGTGTGGAAGGCACTGAAGCGTGATTCCTGGTGCCTGTAAGTGGGCCAGGATTCAGCTCCATAAAAAAGAATACTAAGGACACAGGCCTCATATACACAAACTTTTGTACATATTGAGATGTTTGTTTTTCCATACTCGTTTGGTGAGTCTTCCAAAAGTTGTGGAAACTTTACCAAGTCTTATTGAAATCTCCTTGTGTAGAGTTGTGTTATGAGTAACTGTTGATCCAATATATGTAAATTAATCTACATTGACTTGCAGTGTGACATTGATCATAAATTGATATGGTTGTTGAGCCTGTGACAAAGTGACATTCTTTTTCAGACTAATTGTCAATCCAAAGGTGCTACAAGAATCAGCAAAACAGTCTAGTAGTGTTTGGAGTTGCATAGGTGATGATTCATAGAGGGCAGCATTGTCAGCATGCAGCAATTCTCTGATAATAAATTCCTCAGTTTTTGATTTGACCTTAAAGCGAGACAGGTTAAAGAAGTTTCCATCAGCTCAATACAACAGAGAGACACCAACATTCCTTTCCAATCCAATGTAAGCATGTTTGAAAACAAATGAAAAGTATATGCCAAATAAGGTGGGTGCTAGTACACAGCCTTGTTTTACCCCTTTGTCAATGGGAAATGGGTCTGATAGTTCGCCATCATACTGTATTTGACCTTTCATGTTGATGTGAAGGGATTTGATCAGCGACAGTAATGTCAGAGGGCAGCCAGCTTTACCTAGGACCAAGAATAGTGCCTCCCTGTCTACCAGGTCAGAAGCTTTGGTCAGATCTACAAACGCTATATACAATGGTTGCCTTTGTTCTCTAGACTTTTCCTGCAGTTGTCGAACTGTAAATATCATGTCTGTGGTGGATCTTTGACCTCTGAAATCGCATTGTGACTCTGGGTATATGTACATCATTGGCTATAGATTGTAATCGGTTAAGTAGAATATGAGCTAGCATTTTGCCAGTGACACTTAGCAAGGAGATCCCATGATAATTATTACAGTCCCCTCTATCACCCTTGTTTTTGTAAAGCGTGGTTATCTTGGCATCTTTGAAGTCTTGAGGGACAGCTTTGGATGACCAACATTTCAAAATCAGTTGATGGAGTTGATTAGTGAGTGGAAGAATTCCAGCTTGTAATTATTCGGCTGGGATTTCATAATTTCCCACAGCTTTCCCTTGCTTAAGATGGTGAATTGTAGCAATCACTTCCTCAATGTCAGGTTCAGAATCCAAATGGCTTCGAATGACAGATTGAGGGATGGTTGCTATTGTTTCCAGACAGGCATTGCTTCCAGCACTATAGAGCTCAATCCAGCAGTCAAGCTTTTCGTCCCTATTTTGTATGATGGTGCTGTCTTTCTTTTTCAGGATACTGCATGATTGTTTGGATGGTCCTACAGCAGTCTTGATAGCTTCATACATTACTTTTATATTACTAGAGTGTCTAACACTCTCTATTCTGGAGCAAAGATCATCCCAGTACTTTTTTGCACATTACCTGACAGTTCTTTGAGCTTCAGCCTTGGCCTCTCGGTAAGTATTTAAATTTCTGCGAGTTGATCTGTTTTTCCATCTTTCATATCAAGGCTTCTCATTTGGCTTCCAGAACAGGTTGAATTTCAGTGAGTGAGTGATTGAACCAGTCTGGATTTCGTCTCTTTCTTTGGCCGAATGTAGCAAGAGCCACATCATGGATTGCGTTCTTCAATCTACTCCAGTGAGCTTCAAGAGGTAGATCTTCTGAGATATCAGCTAGTTTTGCCTCTAGCTTCATGCAGTATTCTTCTCTGACCTTTGGGAGCTTTGCTTGGGTGATGTTAATTTTAGTGCATGTCTTTGCTGTACGGTGGAAAAGCTTCATTGAGAGTGAGGGTCACTGAAGATACTACAAGGCTGTGGTCTGAATCACAATCAGCGCTGTGATAAGTATGGTGTTGTTGACTTCAACTTTGTGTTTCATTTTCACAATTACAAAATCAAGTTGATGCCAAGTCTTTGATCTTGGGTGATGCCAGGTCTTCTTCTGGTGAGCTTTACCAGGGAACATTGTGTTGGTTAGGTACAGGTTGTTCTTACAGCAGAATTCCAGTTGGCACTGACCATTCGTGTTCATTTTCCCAACATCAAATCTTCCCAGACAGTCAGGCCAATTTTCATGGTCTGAGCCAACCCGAGCATTCATGTCACCAAGAATGACAATCCTCTCATTCTCAGGTGTACCTACAATAAGGGTTTCAAGTTGACAGTAGAATGAATCTTTCAAAGTCTCATCAGCATTCAGTGTTGGGGCATAAGCTGAAACAACCAGAATCTTTCCTTGTTTGGTGTTGAAGCGCACATAAGATATCCTGTCACTGATCATCTCTGGAGATTGTATGCATTGTATAAGACTGTTGTGTATAGCAAAACCTGTCCCATAGAGTCTTGGTTCATCTGCGGGTCTCCCAAACCAGAAGAAAGACTAGTTTTGTTCTCTAATAGAGCCAGAACCTGCCTGTCTTGAAGCCCAGCAATATGAAGCCCAGCAATATGAACTTTCCGGCATGATAACTCTATCAATTATAGCAGTTTTCCTTGGATCAGTCTGGTCATTATCCAAGTCACAGTAGGTGGACATTCCAGTAGTCATTGTCCGAACATTCCATGTGGAGAATAATACACAATTTTTCTTAGACGAGGTAATTAGGCAAAGACAGACCACCCTATCTGTCAGTGCCATAGTGGTGACCAATAGTACCTTACTGGTTAGGGGCTGCCTAACTTCAGCAGGCGGTAACTATCATGGGATTAAATAACCCCTCCCACTCTTGAAAGAAATCCCTGGCACCAGAGCATATCACCATAACTCTTAGCTTATAGCCGGTAGCTACTTCTTTCCGGGTTTTTGTTTCCTGCAGTAGAAGTGACTACAGTCGCAGCTTTCCTCTGCGAATACTGGATTAAGCGACGTTGGTGGGAAGGTCACTGCCAGGACTAGAAAGCTACCTTGGGCAGTCCTAGTCACTTATCAAGGGCTTCTCTCGCCCTGAACCTCTCTGCGTCAGAGGAAAGGCTCAGCCAATACGTCTGAAAAAGATTTTGGGTGCAGGGGCTGCCATCAGAGTCAGTGGTACTGTATATCGGATGCCTACAAAGGGACCCCAGCTCCATTTTTGCATGTTGGCCATTGGCTCGCAAGGAGCTCCTATGCCCTTTAACAGGTATTGTTTTTAAATCCTGCTGGTTGACATGCAACCCTCCTCACCAGCTGAAGACTGGTGGGGGGGGCGGGTTTAGATGCCAATCACCCATCCATGCGGCAGGTTCTACTGGGTTACAATGTTACCAGTAGCAGAATCAAAGACTCTGACCTGACATTAGGAACATTTATGGAATTAAGTGTTAAAAAACCCCACATGTTCCATATTTTTCATTCTTCATTCTGTTGCCATCACATTTGCCATCCAGGTTCATGTCATGCTACTGCATGGTGGTGCAGACCCCAGACCTGTAGGATGGTTGCTGTCACTTCTTCTCCATGGTGGGCAGCTCACTCGGGAAGCTGGGCCAATCACGACCTAAGAGGTGAGGGACAGGGAAGTTAGGAACTACTCCAATGGTTAAAACCCACTCACATCACTCATCCCTGACCTGAACATTGGTGGTGGCCACCTCTCATGCATCCCCATGCATGCAGGTGACCTTGAATGTACCACTGGGCCCAGGAGCATCAAACAAGATGGAGGGTTGTGCCAGGGTGATGGTACTCCCTGACTCAAGGAGGGCTCGCACAGGGCACTCCTCCACCTGTACAGGGATTTACAGTAGGCCCTGTGGTGTGTGGACCCACAGCCAGTGAGCCAGGGCTTCTGGGCCAGGGGTTGCAAAGGTTGTTCAGGAGCAGTGAGCATAGGCTCTTCCAATGGAGAGGGGAGTGGGGTCGGTCAGGCAGAGTGGCTTCTGAGCTCTGGGCTGGCCCAGACAGGGGAGCAATGAGACCAAGGTGGACACTGGATGCCTTGCGCTTTGCTAGAGTTTGGGTTGGCTGATTTTCAATATGGCAAGGGTACACTTGAGGGCCTAGACCAGCTTGGCAGGGGTCTGGGGAGCTCTCATCCCGATGGCCTTAAACAATGTCAGATGTGTGCATTTGGCCCTGTGGCAATGCTGACTGCAGTGGTCCAAAACAGAGATGCTGAAATGGCACTGTCCCTTCAGCACCATTGGAGGAGCAACATACAGGAGAGAAGAAGAAGCCTTTATTTTCTCACATATACAGTGGTGCTTGAAAGTTTGTGAACCCTTTAGAATTTTCTATATTTCTGGATAAATAAGACCTAAAACATCATCAAATTTTCACACAAGTCCTAAAAGTCAATGAAGAGAACCCAATTAAACAAATGAGACAAAAATATTATACTTGGTCATTTATATATTGAAGAAAATGATCCAATATTACATATCTGTGAGTGGCAAAAGTATGTGAACCTCTAGAATTAGCAATTAATTTGAAGGTGAAATTAGGGGGTCATTTCACCGAGAAATCTTCCTGGAAGACCGAGCTGCAATCTCAGAGCGTGGCTTGGTTGCCGCAGGTCATACGCAGTTGACGGTTGACAGAGGGTTGGTCATGCCTTTGTCTTCTGTGGTTGCACGTGGTCGAGGAATGGTCTCCCCGACAAAGAGATCGTAGCTCGTTTTTTTGACATGTCAAAAAACTGAGCCTCGACCTAAAAGTCACACAGAGAGCGTCAAAAGAGCGAGCAAGATCAAGGAAAGGACGCATTGGTCGAGAGACAATCGAGGCTAGAACGGGGATGAGCGATGCTCGGTCTTCTCGAGCAAGAACTGATTGCGTGCATGGTTGTGCTGCTCGGCCCGTCCTCGACACTCACTCAATCTGTGCAATCTAGCTTCACTCTTTTGCGATCAAGCCTCGCTCCATGCAACCTGTCCCAGACCTTCCCTAGACCCGTACGCTCCCTATTCTTCCCATGGGCATGATTGGATTCTAAAGAGGATGAAGGTGCGACCTACTTCAACCAAATAAGATCGACCATCGCTTAAGTTGCGACATACCTTCGCCTAATCCTATTAAAGCTACGCATACTGAATGTCATATAAATAGGGTGCATTAGCATAACCAGAGAGTCTTGCTGCAGTTGCAGGGCATGGTGCTGTAATAACATAGCATGATTCATAGCAATTGGGTCCATGTTGTCCCTTCGGAGGCTGGTCAAAAACTGATGGTTGGCCACCGATCACCGGGCCTTTTTATACGGTTGCAGTGGGTTGCACCCAAATCCGGGCGACCGTGACAAATTTGCGCGTAGCTCAGGCAAGAATCTGTCTAGAAAAGATCAAGAATTGAGCATAGAGAGCGAGGCTAGAACATTTATATTGCAGGCTAGATCGTATTGAACGAGGGTACGTTGCAACTCGCACGTAGCTAGATCGGCCAAGATTGAGCCTTGATCGGCCGAGGTCGTGCACTTGCCAGGACAGATCGCCGAGAGATCGACGCTATGTCGCAGATTGGTCGAACAGAATGAGCCTTGGTCAGGTTAAGATCGCATCAGATCGAGTGGATAGATGCAAGTAGAGCGTAAGTAAAGCGTCTACAGAGCGTATAGGACGCAGGTAGAGCGGACACATCGAAGGTCGAACGAGATAACATCGAACATAGAGCGTACATAGAAAATAATGGGTTTAGGTCACGCAGATTTTGCCCGCTACTACGGGAAAACACAGCTGTGATCATAGTCGCGTGTGGTCGCGTGCAATTTTTCCAGATTGTATTTGGTGAAATGACCCACTTAGAGTCAGGTGTTTTCAATCAATGGGATGACAATCAGGTGTGAGTGGGCACCCTGTTTTATTTAAAGAACAGGGATCTATCAAAGTCTGATCTTCACAACACATGTTTGTGGAAGTGTATCATGGCATGAACAAAGGAGATTTCTGAGGACCTCAGAAAAAATGTTGTTGATGCTCATCAGGCTGGAAAAGATTACAAAACCATCTATAAAGAGTTTGGACTTCACCAATCCACAATCAAACAGATGGTGTACAAATGGAGGAAATTCAAGACCTTCCCCAGAAGTGGTCGACTAACAAAGCTCACACCAAGAGCAAGGTGTGTAATAGTTGGCGAGGTCACAAAGGACCCCAGGGTAACTTCTAAGCAACTGAAGGCCTCTCTCACATTGGCTAATGTTAATGTTCATGAGTCCACCGTCAGGAGAACACTGAACAACAATGGTGTGCATGGTAGGGTTGCAAGGAGAAAGCCACTGCTCTCCAAAAAGAACATTGCTGATCATCTGCAGTTTGGTAAAGATCATGTGGACAAGCCAGAAGGCAATTGGAAAAATGTTTTGTGGACAGATGAGAACAAAATAGAACTTTTTGGTTTAAATGAGAAGTGTTATGTTTGGAGAAAGGAAAACACTGCATTCCAGCATAAGAACCTTATCCCATTTGTGAAACATGGTGGTGATAGTATCATGGTTTGGGCCTGTTTTGCTGCATCTGGGCTGGGATGGCTTGCCATCATTGATGGAACAATGAATTCTGAATGATACCAGTGAATTCTAAAGGAAAATGTCAGGACATCTGTCCATGAACTGAATCTCAAGATAAGGTGGGTCATGCAGCAAGACAACGACCCTAGTAAGCACACAAGTCATTCTACCAAAGAATGGTTAAAGAAGAATAAAGTTAATGTTTTGGAATGGCCAAGTCAAAGTCCTGACCTTAACCCAATCGAAATGTTATGGAAGAACCTGAAGCGAGCAGTTCATGTGAGGAAACCCACCAACATCCCAGAGTTTAAGGTGTTCTGTATGGAGGAATGGGCTAAAATTGCTCTGAGCCAGTGTGCAGGACTGATCAATAGTTACTGGAAATGTTTAGTTGCAGTTATTGCTGCACAAGGGGGTCAGACCAGATACTGAAAGCAAAGGTTCACATAATTTGCCACTCACAGATATGTAATATTGGATCATTTTCTTCAACAAATAAATGACCAAGTATAATATTTTTATCTCATTCGTATACCTGGGTTCTCTTTATCTACTTTTAGGACTTGTGTGAAAATCTGATGATGTTTTAGGTCATATTTATGCAGAAATACAGAAAATTCTAAAGGTTTCACAAACTTTCAAGCACCACTGTATACCCCCCTCCACACACACACACACACACACACACACACACACACACACACACACACACACACATCTGGGTGGGATATATTTGGTAGCAAGTGAACAGTCAGTTTTCCAAAATGAAGTGTTGTGTGTTGGAAACAGGAAAAATGGGCAAGCATAAGGATCAGAGTTACTTCGACAAGGGTGAAATTGTGGTGATTGGATCCGAGCATCTTCAAAATGGTACAACCCCAATTCCAAAAAAGTTGAGACAAAGTACAAATTGTAAATAAAAACGGAATGCAATAATTTACAAATATCAAAAACTGATATTGTATTCACAATAGAACATAGACAACATATTTCATGCCAAATATTGGCTCATTTGAAATTTCATGACAGCAACACACTCAAAAAAGCTGGGACAGGGGCAATAAGAGGCTGGAAAAGTTAATGGTACAAAAAAGGAACAGCTGGAGGACCAAATTGCAACTCATTAGGTCAACTGGCAATAGGTCATTAACATGACTGGGTATAAAAAGAGCATCTTGGAGTGGCAGCGGCTCTCAGAAGTAAAGATGGGAAGAGGATCACCAATCCCCCTAATTCTGCGCTGACAAATAGTGGAGCAATATCAGAAAGGAGTTCGACAGTGTAAAATTGCAAATAGTTTTAACATATGATCATCTACAGTGCATAATATCATCAAAAGATTCAGAGAATCTGGAAGAATCTCTGTGCGTAAGGGTCAAGGCCGGAAAACCATACTGGGTGCCTGTGATCTTCGGGCCCTTAGACGGCACTGCATCCCATACAGGCATGCTTCTGTATTGGAAATCACAAAATGGGCTCAGGAATATTTCCAGAGAACATTATCTGTGAACACAATTCACCGTGCCATCCGCCGTTGCCAGCTAAAACTCTATAGTTCAAAGAAGAAGCCGTATCTAAACATGATCCAGAAGCGCAGATGTCTTCTCTGGGCCAAGGCTCATTTAAAATGGGCTGTGGCAAAGTGGAAAACTGTTCTGTGGTCAGACGAATCAAAATTTGAAGTTCTTTATGGAAATCAGGGACACCGTATCATTCGGACTAAAGAGGAGAAGGACGACCCAAGTTGTTATCAGCGCTCAGTTCAGAAGCCTGCATCTCTGATGGTATGGGGTTGCATTAGTGTGTGTGGCATGGGCAGCTTACACATGTGGAAAGACACCATCAATGCTGAAAGGTATATCCAGGTTCTAGAGCAACATGTGTTCCCATCCAGACGACGCCTCTTTCAGGGAAGACCTTGCATTTTCCAACATGACAATGTCAAACCACATACTGCATCAATTACAACATTATGGCTGCGTAGAAGAAGGGTCTGGGTACTGAACTGGCCAGCCTGCAGTCCAGATCTTTCACCCATAGAAAACATTTGGTGCATCATAAAATGGAAGATACGACAAAAAAGACCTAAGACAGTTGAGCAACTAGAATCCTACATTAGACAAGAATAGGTTAACATTCCTATCCCTAAACTTGAGCAACTTGTCTCCTCAGTCCCCAGACGTTTACAGGCTGTTGTAAAGAGAAAAGGGGATGTCTCACAGTGGTAAATATGGCCTTGTCCCAACTTTTTTGAGATGTGTTGTTGTCATGAAATTTAAAATCACCTAATTTTTCTCTTTAAATGATACATTTTCTCAGTTTAAACATTTGATATGTCATCTACACTACCGTTCAAAAGTTTGGGGTCACTTTGAAATTTCCTTATTTTTGAAAGAAAAGCACTGTTCTTTTCAATGAAGATCACTTTAAACTAATCAGAAATACACTCCATACATTGCTAATGTGGTAAATGACTATTCTAGCTGCAAATGTCTAGTTTTTGGTGCAATATCTCCATAGGTGTATAGAGGCCCATTTCCAGCAACTATCACTCCAGTGTTCTAATGGTACAATGTGTTTGCTCATTGCCTCAGAAGGCTAATGGATGATTAGAAAACCCTTGTACAATCATGTTAGCACAGCTGAAAACAGTTTAGCTCTTTAGAGAAGCTATAAAACTGACCTTCCTTTGAGCAGATTGAGTTTCTGGAGCATCACATTTTTTGGGGTCGATTAAATGCTCAAAATGGCCAGAAAAATGTCTTGACTGTATTTTCTATTCATTTTACAACTTATGGTGGTAAATAAAAGTGTGACTTTTCATGGAAAACACAAAATTGTCTGGGTGACCCCAAACTTTTGAACGGTAGTGTATGTTCTGAATAAAATATGGAATTTTGAAACTTCCACATCATTGCATTCCGTTTTTATTCACGATTTGTACTTTGTCCCAACTTTTTTGGAATCGGGGTTGTAGGTCTTGTGTGGTGTTCCTGAGATGCAGTGGTTAGTGGTTACCAAAAAAAAATAGTCCAAGGAAAGAAAATAGGTGAACCAGTGACGGAGTAAAGCTCACTTATATGTGTGGGGTGCAGAGCCTCATCCATCTGGTCCTGGTCCCAGCAACTGTAACAACAACAACAACAAAAAGCTGAAAATCTTAGCTGCAGACCGGTCAGCATGCCCATGCTGACCTCTTTCCACCACCAATTACAAATACAATTGGCATGTGAGCATCAGAACTGGATCATGGAGAAAAGGAAAGAGGTGACATGGTCTGATGAATCACATTTTCTTTGAATCATGTGGATGGCTGGACGTGTGTGCATTGCTTACCTTGGAAAGAGATGGCACCAGGATGCACTATGGGAAGAAGGCAAGCCAGCAGACACAGTGTGATGCACTGTCAAGTCAAGTTTATTTGTATAGCACTTTGTGAAACTTAGAGCGGGTGGGTAGAGCACAGAAGTACGGCAAGCCAGAACTGAGTTTCCAAAAACTCTTTATTGTGACACTTTTCAGCGTTACACTCTCCCAGACACTCAGACACGCGCACACACACACACACACACACACATTAGTCATCTGGCTGGGGAGAGAGCTCCAGTCCTCCACTCTCTCCCTCCTTATACAGGGCGCGGTCACTGGGGAAGACACACAAACACAGGTTAATTGACATCAGGTGCAGTGATTCTGCTACTTACCTTCCCTGACTCCGCCTTCATTGACCACACCCCCGCTGCCACATACTCCCACTGCCCGACTCAGGCAGGGCAGCCATCCAGCCTGCAGCCGACTCCCCCCCCCCCCCCCCCCCTTGGTGGGAGAGGAAGTCCGCCACAACCATCTGCGCCCCCGGCCTGTGGATCACCTTGAAGTTAAAGGGCTGCAGTGCCAGATACCAATGGGTGATCCACGCGTTGGCATCCTTCATGCGGTGGAGCCACTGGAGGGGCGTCTGAACAGAGGGTGAAAGGGCGTCCCAGCAGGTAGTAGCGGAGGGTGAGGACCACCCACTTGATGGCTAGGCACTCTATTGTGCTGTAGTGTCCCTCACGCACTGACAGCTTCCTGCTGATGTACAGCATGGGGTGATCCTCTCCCTCCACCTCCTGGGACAAAACAGCCCCCAGCCCTCTGTCCGACGCGTCCGTCTGTAACATAAAGGGGAGATAAAAGTCAGGGGAGTGTAACAGTGGCCCCCCCACACAGTGCAGCCTTCACCTCCAAGAAAGCCCGCTGGCATTGCTCCGTCCACTGGACCAGATCTGGTGCCCCCTTTTTAGTGAGATCAGTCAGCAGGCTGGTGACGTCCAAATAATCAGGTGTAAACCTACGATAGTAGCCAGCCAGCCCCAGGAACTGTCTCACCCCCTTTTTGGTCTTGGGCCTCGGGCAGGCCGCAATCGCTGCTGTCTTATTAATTTGGGGACGCACCTGCCCATTGCTCAAGTGGAAGCCCAGATACCATACTTCCACCCGCCCAATCGCACACTTCTTCGGGTTGGCTGTGAGACCCGCTCGCCTCAGCGACCCAAGGACGGCCCTCAGGTGTTGCAGATGCCGCAGCCAGTCGTTACTATAGATTATGATGTCATCTAAGTATGTGGCCACGTAGATGGCATGGGGGCGGAGGACCCTGTTCATAAGCCGCTGGAACGTAGCGGGCGCCCCAAACAGCCCAAAAGGAAGTGTGACAAATTGGTGTAAGCCAAACGGTGTGGAAAAAGCCATTTTTTCTCAGGATATTTTAAGTTCGTTTCTTAAGACAAGGATTTTTTAAGATGTTACCTTGTTGACAGTTTCGGCGAGAATCTTCCGCCTTCTTCAATACAGTCACCAGATGTCGAGTGGTGATGTGCCTTATCAGCTGATGTTACGCTACGGAGGCGTGAACGTCCCGCCCAATTTGACAGGTAGTTCACGCCTCCTGCTGTCAGGTCGCTCCCCCAGGACGGCGCTCCAGGTGTGCGACAGCGCATACGCTCCCTCATCCCGGTTCATCGTCCTCTGCGCCCGCTTGCGTATCTCCACTGCCTCTAAAATCCTATGCTGGTATCTATTTTCTTCAGCGCGAATGACTCTGGCCTCTTCCCAATTCATTATATGATTATGTCGTTTGCAGTGGTCTGAAATGGCTGATTTTAACTTTTCTTGGTTTGCTTTTTCTTTTTCGGCTCTTGTGAGTCTTTTTGTTGTTTCTTTTTCACATTCTATTTGGTGTTCTTTCCTACGAGTATGGAAGCATCTGCCCGTTTCACCAATATAGACTTTATTACATGAACGGCAAGGGATTTCATAGATGACGTTGCATTTATTGTCCAGTTGTATTTTGTCTTTGGGGTGAACTAGCAGCTGTCGGAGGTTCTTGTATGGTTTGACCGGGGTGTTGATATGGTATTTCCTCATGGATCGTTGGATGCGTTCTGTAACTCCTTTTATGTATGGTAGTGTGACAAAGCCCCGGTTTGTTTTTTCGGTGTTTTTTCTTGTTTGTTTGTTTTTTTCCTTTATTTGTGTCTGTAATTTCCCTTTTCGGATTGCCCACAGTGGATATTGGCAGTTTTTTAATGCCTGTTGGATGTGTTGTTCCTCCTCCTGTCTGTCTTTCTCCTCCGTGATGTTCTGTGTTTGGTCGTATAGTGTTCTGATTACTGACATTTTGTGTGCAATGGGATGTTCAGATGTCCAGAGAAGATATTGGTCGGTGTGTGTAGGTTTTCTGTATGTTGTAATTCTAATGTTCCCTTCTTCTGTGTGGTGTATTTTTAGGTCCAAACCAAGAAAACTTAAAATCAGCCATTTCAGACCACTGAAAACGACAATCATATAATGAATTGGGAAGAGGCCAGAGTCATTCGCGCTGAAGAAAATAGATACCAGCGTTGGATTTTAGAGGCAGTGGAGATACGCAAGCGGGCGCAGAGGACGATGAACTGGGATGAGGGAGCATATGCGCTGTCGCACACCTGGAGCGCCGTCCTGGGGGAGCGACCTGACAGCAGGAGGCGTGAACTACCTGTCAAATTGGGCGGGACGTTCACGCCTCCGTAGCGTAACATCAGCTGATAAGGCACGTCACCACTCGACATCTGGTGACTGTTTTGAAGAAGGCGGAAGATTCTCGCTGAAACTGTCAACAAGGTAACATCTTAAAAAATCCTTGTCTTAGGAAACGAACTTAAAATAGCTTTAATAGTTAGACATAATGAACTTCCACTACATATTTTCTCAGGATAGTGGAGTCAAGGGGATCTGCCAATAACCCTTCGTCAAATCCAGTGTCGAATAAAAGCGAGCCGTGCCTAGTCAATCCAGCAACTCGTCAATACGAGGCATTGGGTACGCATCGAATTTAGACACCACGCTGACTTTTCTATAGTCCACACAGAACCGGACCAACTCGTCGGCCTTGGGAACCAAGACCACCGGGCTGCTCCAGTCACTGTGGGACTCCTTGACGATGCCCATTTCGAGCATGGCCTCGAGTTCTTCCCGAACCACCTTTTTCTTGTGTTCGGGTAGCCTGTCAGGGCAGCTGCGCACTACCACCCCCGGGGACGTCTCAATGTGGTGTTCTATGAGGTGGGTGCGGCCGGGCAGGGGCGAGAACACATCCGAAAATTCGGTCTGCAACTGGACAACCTCCGTGAGTTGGGTCAGGGAGAGGTGGTCTCCACAGGGGACCAGAGAGGTAAGCGATGTCAATGCTCCTTTTTGAACCTCCGGCCCCAGCTCTGCCTTCTCCAGAACAACCGACACCAACACCACGGGGACCTCCTCGTTCCAGAGTTTGAGCAGATTGAGGTGATAAATCTGTAGCGCCCCAGCCCTGTCCGTTCGCCTCACCTCATAGTCGACGTCCCCGACTCACTGTGTGACCTCAAAAGGTCCTTGCCACTTGGTGATCAATTTGGAGCTCGACGTGGGTAAGAGTATGAGGACTTTATCTCCCAGTGCGAACTCCCTAAGGCCCATACCCCTGTCGTACAGGCAGATTTGCCGTTCTTGGGCCTGCCGCAAATTCTCCTGGGTTAGGTGTGTGAGTGTGTGGAGTTTTGCGCGCATATCAATAATGTATTGGATTTCATTTTTGCTTGGTGAAGGTCCCTCCTCCCAATTTTCCTGCAGTACATCTAGGATGCCGCGTGGCTTACGCCCATATAATAATTCAAACGGGGAGAACCCCGTGGAGGCTTGGGGGACCTCTCAGACTGCAAATAACAGGGGTTCGAGCCACTTGTCCCAATTGCATGCGTCCTCGCGTACAAACTTTTTAATTATGTTCTTGAGGGTGCGATTGAACCGTTCGACTAAACCGTCCGTTTGTGGGTGATAAACGCTGGTGCAGATCGGCTTAATTCCTAGTAACCCATACAGTTCGCGCAGTGTGCGTGACATAAACGAAGTGCCTTGATCAGTCAGAATCTCTTTGGGGATTCCGACTCGGAAGATGATGTGATGATGTAGAAGAGCGCTTCCGCAATACTAGGTGCTGAGATATTGCGAAGAGGCGCTGCTTCCGGGTATCACGTTGCATAGTCCACCAGAACTAAAATAAAGCGATACTAACATAAAGAGTCCTAACATAAAGAGCTCCAGTCCTCCACTCTCTCCTTTCTTATATAGGGCGCAGTCACTGGGGAAGACACACAAACAGGTTAATTGACATCAGGTGCAGTGATTTCTGCCACTTACCTTCCCTCACTCTGCCCTCCGGTCACAGACCGACACTTGACCACACCCCTGCTGCCACACACTTTTAACAATAAACATTGTCGCAAAACAGCTTTACAGAATTTGAACGACTTAAAATATGAGCTAATTTTATCCCTAATCTATCCCCAATGGGCATGTCTGTGGCAATGGTGGCAAGGAAAAACTCCCTCAGACGACATGAGGAAGAAACCTCGAGAGGAACCAGACTCAAAAGGGAACCCATCCCCATCCGGCCAACAACAGACAACATGACTATAACATTAACAGTCCTAACATAAAGTCAGCTTCGTTGATGCTATAAACCCCCCACCGACGGAAACCCGAGCACAAAACCATTCATGACAACCGTAGTCCCAAAGTCAGCAAGTCAACTGCAGTCCTAAAGTCAGCAAGTCAGCTGCAGTCCCCATCCACAAAAGCACCACTGCAAGAGTCCAGCGCGTCCTCCAGGTGCAACCCCCAACTGTCCACATGGGGCCGCCCTCCACAGGAGCGATGCGATGAGACTCCAACCAGACACAGGGCACCAGGATGGATCAGGGAGATCCAAGGAGCAGAAGAGGTCAGCATCTCTATCCCAGGATGGACTGTAACTCAGAGGGACAGAGTTTTTTTGGGCATGAGGGAGCCCCGGGACATAAAGCAGCCAGCCACTAATCGTCAACAAACTCGAGTGAGCAAGCAAGTGGGGGACTGACAGCATCCATACATCCCAGTTTACCAAAACACTCTATGTCTGAGGACCCTCCAGGTCTACACCTTTACCTCATAAACACCATTAACAAAAGACTTGACTCAACAGATATGTTTTCAGCCTAGACTTAAACACTGAGACTGTGTCTGATTCCCGAACACTACTTGGAAGGCTGTTCCATAACTGTGGGGCTTTGTAAGAAAAGGCTCTAACCCCTGATGTAGCCTTCACTATATGAGGTACCAGCAGATAGCCTGCACCTTTTGATCTTAGTAGGCATGGCGGGTCATAGAGGAGCAGAAGTTCACTCAGGTACTGTGGTGCAAGACCATTCAGTGCTTTAAAGGTCAATAGTAGTACTTTATAATCAATACGAAATTTGATTGGGAGCCAATGCAGTGTGGATAAGACAGGGGTGATGTGGTCATATTTTCTAGTTCTAGTAAGGACTCTTGCTGCTGCATTTTGAACTAACTGGAGCTTGTTTATGCACTTATTGGAACATCCAGACAGTAAGGCATTACAATAATCCAACCTGGAGGTAACGAAAGCATGAACTAGTTTTTCTGCATCATGTAGTAACATTAAATTTCTTATCTTAGCAATATTTCTGAGATGAAAGAAAGCTATCCAGGTAATGTTATCAATGTGAGTTTCGAATGAAAGACTGGGGTCAATAATCACTCTAAGGTCTTTTACTGCTGCACGTGAAGAAACAGAAAGGCCATCCAGAGTTACTGTGTAATCAGAAAACTTACTTCTCGCTGCATGTGGTCCTAGTACAAGTACTTCAGTCTTGTCAGAGTTAAGCAGAAGGAAATTAATAATCATCCAGTGTCTAATGTCCTTTACACATTCCTCAATTCTATTAAGCTGGTGTCTCTCATCAGGTTTTGCAGAAACATACAACTGTGTGTCATCAGCATAACAGTGGAAACTAATACAATGTTAATGAATAATATCACCCAGAGGTCTCATCTCATCTCATTATCTCTAGCCGCTTTATCCTGTTCTACAGGCTCACAGGCAAGCTATCCCAGCTGACTATGGGTGAAAGGCGGGGTACACCCTGGATAAGTTGCCAGGTCATCACAGGGCTGACACATAGACACAGACAACCATTCACACTCACATTCACACCTATGGTCAATTTAGAGTCACCAGTTAACCTAACCTGCATGTCTTTGGACTGTGGGGGAAACCGGAGCACCCGGAGGAAACCCACGTGGACACGCGGAGAACATGCAAACTCCGCACAGAAAGGCCTTCGCCGGCCACGGGGCTCGAATCCGGACCTTCTTGCTGTGAGGTGACAGCACTAACCACTACACCACCATGTCGCCCTCACCCAGAGGTCACATCACACATCACATCACATTATCTCTAGCTGCTTTATCCTTCTACAGGGTCGCAGGCAAGCTGGAGCCTATCCCAGCTGACTACGGGCGAAAGGCGGGGTACACCCTGGACAAGTCACCAGGTCATCACAGGGCTGACACATAGACACAGACAACCATTCACACTCACGTTCACACCTATGGTCAATTTAGAGTCACCAGTTAACCTAACCTGCATGTCTTTGGACTGTGGGGGAAACCGGAGCACCCGGAGGAAACCCACGTGGACACGCGGAGAACATGCAAACTCTGCACAGAAAGGCCTTCGCCAACCACGGGGCTCGAATCCGGACCTTCTTGCTGTGAGGCGACAGCGCTAACCACTACACCACCATGTCGCCCTCACCCGGAGGTAACATATATAAAGAAAAAAGCAGTGGACCCAAGACAGAACCTTGTGGAACACCAAACTTTACCTCAGTACGTCTAGAAATATCACCATTTATATCAGCATACTGATAGCGATCAGTTAAATAAGACCTAAGCCAGGAGAGGACCGTTCCCTTAACTCCCACAACGTTTTCTAGACTAAGAATGGAATGATCAGTGGTATCAAATGCTGCACTAAGGTCAAGCAACACAAGCAGCAAGACAGCCCTGATCAGATGCCAACAGTAGGTCATTTACTACTTTAACCAGAGCTGTCTCTGTGCTATGATGAGGTCTAAATCCTGACTGATACATTTCATGGATGTTATTCCTATGTAAATATGAGCATAACTCCTGTGCCACAGCTTTTTCAAGGATCTTGGAGATAAAGAGGAGGTCTGATATTGGCCAATAATTGGACAGCTGACAGGGATCAAGGTCAGGTTTTTTAATCAGGGGTTTGATAACTGCTAGTTTAAAGGATTTGGGTACATAGCCAATCATAAGAGAAGAGTTTATTATTTTTAGAAGCAGTTCAATTACTTCAGGTATAATCTGTTTGAATACAGTGGTGCTTGAAAGTTTGTGAACCCTTTAGAATTTTCTATATTTCTGCATAAATATGACCTAAAACATCATCAGATTTTCACACAAGTCCTAAAAGTAGATAAAGAGAACCCAGTTAAACAAATGAGACGAAAATATTATACTTGCTCATTTATTTATTGAGGAAAATGATCCAACATTACATATCTGTGAGTGGCAAAAGTATGTGAACCTCTAGGATTAGCAGTAAATTTAAAGGTGAAATTAGAGTCAGGTGTTTTCAATCAATGGGATGACAATCAGGTGTGAGTGGGCACCCTGTTTTATTTAAAGAACAGGGATCTATCAAAGTCTGATCTTCACAACACATGTTTGTGGAAGTGTATCATGGCACGAACAAAGGAGATTTCTGAGGACCTCAGAAAAAGCGTTGTTGATGCACATCAGGCTGGAAAAGGTTACAGAACCATCTCTAAAGAGTTTGGACTCCACCAATCCACAGTCAGACAGATTGTGTACAAATGGAGGAAATACAAGACCATTGTTACCCTCCCCAGGAGTGGTCGACCAGCAAAGATCACTCCAAGAGCAAGGTGTATAATAGTCAGCGAGGTCACAAAAGACCCCAGGGTAACTTCTAATCAACTGAAGGCCTCTCTCACATTGGCTAATGTTAATGTTCATGAGTCCACCATCAGGAGAACACTGAACAACAATGGTGTGCATGGCAGGGTTGCAAGGGGAAAGCCACTGCTCTCCAAAAAGAACATTGCTGCTCGTCTACAGTTTGCAAAAGATCACGTGGACAAGCCAGAAGGTCATTGGAAAAATGTTTTGTGGACGGATGAGACCAAAATAGAACTTTTTGGTTTAAATGAGAAGCGTTATGTTTGGAGAAAGGAAAGCACTGCATTCCAGCATCAGAACCTTATCCCATCTGTGAAACATGGTGGTGGCAGTATCATGGTTTGGGCCTGTTTTACTGCATCTGGGCCAGGACGGCTTGTCATCATTGATGGAACAATGAATTCTGAATTATACCAGTGAATTCTAAAGGAAAATGTCATGACATCTGTCCATGAACTGAATCTCAAGAGAAGGTGGATCATGCAGCAAGACAGCAACCCTAAGCACACAAGTTGTTTTACCAAAGAATGGTTAAAGAGGGATAAAGTTAATGTTTTGGAATGGCCAAGTCAAAGTCCTGACCTTAATCCAATCGAAATGTTGTGGAAGGACCTGAAGCGAGCAGTTCATGTGAGGAAACCCACCAACATCCCAGAGTTGAAGCTGTTCTGTATGGACGAATGGGCTAAAATTCCTCCAAGCCGGTGTGCAGGACTGATCAACAGTTACCGCAAATGTTTAGTTGCAGTTATTGCTGCACAAGGGGGTCACACCAGATACTGAAAGCAAAGGTTCACATACTTTTGCCACTAACAGATGTGTAATATTGGATCATTTTCCTCAATAAATAAATGACCAAGTATAATGTTTTTGTCTCATTTGTTTAACTGGGTTCTCTTTATCTACTTTTGGGACTTGTGTGAAAATCTGATGATGTTTTAGGTCATATTTATGCAGAAATATAGAAAATTCTAAAGGGTTCACAAACTTTCAAGCACCACTGTAGATGTGTAGGTAAAGGCCCGGTCACACAGCACTCCGCGTCTATATCACGTACAAAAAGATACAAAAATCTGGTGGACGTGGTCGTAAGTGGTAATTTTTGGTCAATTTTGGCTTTGCCGTGCTTTGTATGGGGTATGGCCGTCGGCGGCTGTTTCACTGCCATAGCACTGCCAAATCACGGGTAACCGCGGCTCAGCGTCGTTGGAAGAGCGGCTTGCTGCGCATATAAAAGCGGTAGGATATGTTGAGCCTGTATCAGTTGGTTCTGTTGGTGCTGGAGCATTAAGATGAGGACATCACAGCGTTGAGGGTTCATGTTCACCCCTTGACATCTAGACTGCAAGTGCCGAGGTCTCAGAAAATTACGGTATTTACATGCCGCAAATCAGAAGTGATGCAGAAGTGATTAGACAGTGATCAATCGAATTTAGAACTTGTTTGAGACGTCGTTTAACGGGCTTAGACAGTGCTATGTACGCGGAAAAATCCATTTCTCAGTGATAAGCCGCTAAACACACGCTATATCCCGTGATACCAACGCGTAACACCCGTCCGATGACCGTGCTCTGCCCGTGATAGACCGCCAAACTTTCGCGTCTTACCACGTCTCCCCAAGTTTTAATAACGGCCGGGACACTGATTATCACGTGTTTTTCACCTGTGTTGCACGTCTTTACCACGTGTGCCGGCCGTGGTTGTCCGCGGTCTAAAGTTTTGAGCAGTCCAAAACTTTTTGCCGCGTCCGACGCCGTTCCGATTTCCCCCTGCGTCCTGTCACGTCTGTATATCGACTGTAACACGTCTTAACTTCGACATCAACACGAACAACATCGTCTGCTTCACGGGAGAGCACTTTTTGACGGGTTTTGGCCGTGATAAAGCCGTAAAGCGCTGTGTGACCGGGCCTTTAGGGATCTAGTACACAAGTTGAGGCTTTTGATGCTGAGATTAATGAAAGTAATTCAGTTTCTCTAAGGGGAGTAAAACATTCTAATTGCTGATCTGATACAGTGATATTGTTCACTACAGGGTCACTTACATTGTCTGACCTTAAATTAGTAGTTTGAATTTTTTGTTGGATATTCTTAATTTTGTCATTAAAAAAATTCATGAAATAGTTGCTACTACATACTACAGGTGTGCATGTGTCAATAGTGGGCATATTCCTGGTTAGCCCTCATCCTACCGACTGGGGTCCGATTGGACCCCAGAGGGTATTTTTCATATGCCACACAATTATTATTCACACATTTTTTTTATTTTATTTTATGACTTTGTCAGACAATGTCAGGTTGTTCCAATACAACATTTTATTTCAGGTTTCTAATTGTTATGTGGCAATAATAAACAATATTCCTTTGGGGTCCGATCGGACCCCAGTCAGAAATGTGAATTTGTCAACATTTTTGATGCACATATACTAATTGTTTTTTTTACAGTGAATAATGGCAAACAATAGAAGATTGGCAAGATACACTGCTGCTCAAGCCCTAAGAGCTACAGTCGTGCTTGAAAGTTTGTGAACCCTTTAGAATTTTCTATATTTCTGCATAAATATGACCTAAAACATCATCAGATTTTCACACAAGTCCTAAAAGTAGATAAAGAGAACCCAGTTAAACAAATGAGATGAAAATATTATACTTGGTCATTTATTTATTGAAGAAAATGATCCAATATTACATATCTGTGAGTGGCAAAAGTATGTGAACCTCTAGGATTAGCAGTTAATTTGAAGGTGAAATTAGAGTCAGGTGTTTTCAATCAATGGGATGACAATCAGGTGTGAGTGGGCACCCTGTTTTATTTAAAGAACAGGGATCTATCAAAGTCTGATCTTCACAACACATGTTTGTGGAAGTGTATCATGGCATAAACAAAGGAGATTTCTGAGGACCTCAGAAAAAGCATTGTTGATGCTCATCAGGCTGGAAAAGGTTACAAAACCATCTCTAAAGAGTTTGGACTCCACCAATCCACAGTCAGACAGATTATGTACAAATGGAGGAAATTCAAGACCATTGTTACCCTCCCCAGGAGTGGTTGACCAACAAAGATCACTCCAAGAGCAAGGCGTGTAATAGTCAGCGAGGTCACAGAGGACCCCAGGGTAACTTCTAAGCAACTGAAGGCCTCTCTCACATTGGCTAATGTTAATGTTCATGAGTCCACCATCAGGAGAACACTGAACAACAATGGTGTGCATGGCAGGGTTGCAAGGAGAAAGCCACTGTTGTCCAAAAAGAACATTGCTGTTCGTCTGCAGTTTGCTAAAGATCACGTGGACAAGCCAGAAGGCTATTGGAAAAATGTTTTGTGGATGGATGAGAACAAAATAGAACTTTTTGGTTTAAATGAGAAGTGTTATGTTTGGAGAAAGGAAAACACTGCATTCCAGCATAAAAACCTCATCCCATCTGTGAAACATGGTGGTGGTAGTATTATGGTTTGGGCCTGTTTTGCTGCATCTGGGCCAGGACGGCTTGCCATCATCGATGGAACAATGAATTCTGAATTATACCAGCGAATTGTAAAGGAAAATGTCAGGACACCTGTCCATGAACTGAATCTCAAGAGAAGGTGGGTCATGCAGCAACACAACGACCCTAAGCACACAAGTCGTTCGACCAAAGAATGGTTAAAGAAGAATAAAGTTAATGTTCTGGAATGGCCAAGTCAAAGTCCTGACCTTAATCCAATCAAAATGTTGTGGAAGGACCTGAAGTGAGTAGTTCATGTGAGGAAACCCACCAACATCCCAGAGTTGAAGCTGTTCTGAACGGAGGAATGGGCTAAAATTGCTCCAAGCCGGTGTGCAGGACTGATCAACAGTTACCGGAAACTTTTAGTTGCAGTTATTGCTGCACAAGGGGGTCACACCAGATACTGAAAGCAAAGGTTCACATACTTTTGCCACTCACAGATATGTAATATTGGATCATTTTCCTCAATAAATAAATGATCAAGTATAATATTTTTGTCTCATTTGTTTAACTGGGTTCTCTTTATCTACTTTAAGGACTTGTGTGAAAATCTGATATTGTTTTAGGTTATATTTATGCAGGAATATAGAAAATTCTAAAGGGTTCACAAACTTTCAAGCACCACTGTATCCTAGAGGTAGATGATGGGTCTGATTTAGAGGTTTCAGACCTATCAGATGCAGAAGAGGATTATATTTCAGAACAGTCAGAATATAGTGACACTGAATCCGTAGACCCAGGAAATGGAGAACAAGTTAATGCTAACCAGCTTCCTCAACCCAACCCAAATGGACCCCAGTCAGTAAACCTTGTACAGAACATAGATTCTGTGTTCAGAAATGTTTATTTTCATATAACATTCTTGCATATGCTTATATTTTTTCACATTTAGACTCTGTCTGACACAAATACAACTCCATTTGAATTTCAGGTAATTCAGTTACAAAAAATTGGCAAAATATCTCAAACTGTGCATATTTTTTAGGGTAGTATGTGCCGATTATAGGTTAGTTAGAGTAGATAAACCGTTAATAATGAGCATTTTTTATTGTAATCCTGTTTGTTTTTAATTAATAAAATAAGTTCTAACTAAAAATGTTGTTTGTCATCAATACTTATTGAAAAAAAATCACATATTGTAATTGGGGTCCAAACGGACCCCAGTCGGTAAGATTTGTATGTAAAATATGTCGGTAGGATGAGGGTTAATTTTGCTACAGTATTAAATTGGAATCTAGGATTATTTTTGTTATCTTCTATTAGGGAGGAGAGATATGTTGATCTAGCAGCACTAAGAGCTTTTCTATACTTCAGGAAGCTCTCCTTCCAAGCTAATTTGAACACTACCAATTTTGTTTGACACCATTTACGTTCCAATTTTCGAGTCGTCTGTTTTAATGTGCGAGTGTCATAATTATACCAGGGTGCTAATTTTTTGTCTCTGACCATTTTCCTTTTTAGAGGAGCTACATTATCTAAGGTATGGCAGAATGTTGACTCTAAGCATTCAGTTGCCTGATCAAGTTCTGCAGGGGCTGACAGTGACCCAATCAAAGTTGATAACTCTGGGGGATCATTTATAAAGCTCTGTGCAGTAGTTGACGTTAATGTATGTTTAATACAGTAGCATGGTGAGGCACATATATTATTACTCAGACATATTTTGAATGAGATGAGATAATGATCTGAGATAACTTCAGACTGTGGAAGTATGACTATATTTTCTACATTTAACCCAAATGTTAGTATTAGATCGAGGGTGTGACCACAATTATGGGTCGGTCCTATGACATTCTGATTAATCCCTAATGAATCTAAAATGGACACAAACACTGTGTTCAAAGGGTCTTCTGGGTTATCGAAGTGAATATTAAAATCTCCAACAACTAAAGCTTTGTCTAAGGAAATAACCAGATCTGAGATAAAATCTGCAAATTCAGAAAGAAACTCAGAATATGGCCCTGGGGACCTGTAAATCATAAGTAACAGAATTAACTGGGTAGACTTATTTTTCGAGGCTACATACATTATATGAGTATGAAGAACTTCAAATGTATTAAATTTATAACCAGGTTTTTGTGTTACACCTAGATAATCATTATAAATAACCGCACCACCTCCTCCTCTGTCAGTTAGACGAGGCTGGTATATATAACTGTATCCAGGAGGACTCACTTCATTTAATGCTATATATTCATTTGGCTTAATCCATGTTTCAGTTAAACAAAGTACATTAAACTCCTTATCAGTAATGAGTTCATTAACCATTAGCGCTTTAGATGTAAGAGATCTAATATTTAATAGCCCCACCTTTAGATCAAAGGTGCTGGCAGCAGCTGTACAGTCAGTATGATCTAATTTTATATTGATTAGGTTCCTGGAACAAACTCTCTGAATATTTCTACCTTTTTGTTTAGCTTGGGGAACAGACACAGTCTCGATGTAGTGGACCCTGAGTGACAACTCTGTGCAGCTAGCAGACAGTTGGTTTAGCCTGTTCGTCTGCTCCCTGGCCTTGGCTCTGGATTGTCAGAAATTAACTAGGCCTGTTCTGAGACTATGACCTATGCTGCAGGAAATGAGAGCAGCACCTTCCCAAGTGGGATGGATACCATCCCGCCCTAACAGGCCAGCAGTGCCCTCAAAATTAGCCCAATTATCTATAAATCCCACATTGTTTTCAGAGCACCACCTGGACAACCAGCAGTTCAGCGACCATAACCTGCTGTAAGCTACATTGCCATGCCGCATTGGGATGGGGCCAGAGCATACTACAGCATCGGATATCGCCTTCGCTAATTTAAACACCTCGACAAAGTTACTCTTAGTAGCCTCAGACTGATGAAGGTGTATATCATTAGCTCCTTCATGGATAACTATCTTTGAGAACCTGTGCTTGCCTCGGACCCGAAGATTACCTGCTATGTCCGGCACCCTGGCTCCTGGTATACACTTGACTAAAGCTGCTGGTGCCCCTAAAGGCTGAGCTAATTTCACATGCCGTATGATAGAGTCCCCAAAAACCAGAGCTCTTTCAGGTTTCTCAATGGGTGCATCACTAAGGAGACCAAACCTGTTCGACACATGATGCGGAGAGGAGTGGTGCTCCCGTGGGCGAGCCTCAGTGGTAGCTTTGGCTCTATGCTTATGCCGCCGAGTCATCACCCATTCGCCCTGCTGTAAGGGCTCTAACGCCGGAGTTGGGGGATTATTAACTCCACCTAGGGCATCCAGACTTTCCTCTACAGAAACTACACTGTTATCACACTCACTGGCCTTCTCTAAAGCCTGGACACGTGCTTCTAACACTGTAATCTTCTCCATCAGAGAGCTAACTAATCTGCACTTAGCACAAATAAAGCTATCGCTAGTGATGGAAGAAGAATGACTAAACATCCTGCACTCACCACACTGGACAGGCTGAAGGTGTGCCATGATGAAAAGATTCACGGACCTTCATCGAAGATCTGTTGATATTAAAGCAGATCCAATGTAGATGGCCTCCACTTGTGGTCTTTACACAGGAGGAGAAAAAAAAGAAAAAGAAAGCTTCTGGTCTCAGCGTTCTTCCGAAAAAAGAGAGAAAAAAAACGGAAAAAGGAAAGCAAAAGTGGAAAGTACAAAAGGGAAAGCGACAGTACAATAAAAATGAAGAGGATTCTGGAAAATTATTTGTAGACAATGAGAATGCATCCTGCCACACTGCAATAATTGTTCAGGAATAGTATAAGGAACATGACTAAGAGTTCAAGGTGTTGACTTGGTCTCCAAATTCCCCAGATCTCAGTTTGATCGAGTATCTGTGGAATGTGCTGAACAAACAAGTCTGATCCATCAAGGCCCACCTCAAAATTTACAGGACTTAAAGGATCTGCTGCTAATATCTTGATGTCAGACACCACAGCACATGTGGGAGCCCATGACTCTACAAATCAGGCTTGAGTTTCCCAAAAGCATCGCAGCACAAAGATCACCATTAAATGGTGGAGCAAGCAGCACAATAAAAACTTTCTTTCCTAGTTAAAAGAGATATGCAGAACCTTTATTTTTAAATACATTTCTGAGTGGATAGTATCTCCATCCTTGACTCTTGTGTGCTGCATAATTGGGAATAAAAAATATTTATTTTTGAGAGTTAAAATCGACCGCAAAGTTGGCATTCAAGCTGCCCCTCTGAGCCAGCCAGCCCTGGGTGGGTGACATCACAGCAGGAACCGGTGCTAGAGACCAAAGCCAGACTTAGCAGGCGAGAATGGTTGCAATGACCTCTTTGTTTGGATTTATTGGAGATTCTTTGGATTCCTCAGATAGTAATATGTCTGACTGTGATAGTCCTGAAATTGGAGTGTGTGTACATGCTACTGCTGTACACGTAGAACCGTATCAGTTCGAACCATCAGAAAGTGAATCCGATAGTAACACATCAGCCACGGAGGCCACCACCTAACGAAATAAAGCCAGAGAACAAAGCCGTCTAGAGAATTGGATGGAATTGAAATGACCGTCTCATGTGACTCTCATTAAAACAGAATAGGTGTTATAACTTATGCAACATACATGTACATGCGTGCATTTTCACTGATAAAACATAAAAGGCTAATGAAATAATCAGATGAACTGAGACAATCACATTCTGAAGCAAATTAAATCTTATATCGGTAACTTAAATACACAATACAAGTTACATGTAGGGCGGCACGGTGGTGTAGTGGTTAGCGCTGTCGCCTCACAGCAAGAAGGTCCTGGGTTCGAGCCCCAGGGCCGGCGAGGGCCTTTCTGTGTGGAGTTTGCATGTTCTCCCCGTGTCCGCGTGGGTTTCCTCCGGGTGCTCCGGTTTCCCCCACAGTCCAAAGACATGCAGGTTAGGTTAACTGGTGACTCTAAATTGACCGTAGGTGTGAATGGTTGTCTGTGTCTATGTGTCAGCCCTGTGATGACCTGGCGACTTGTCCAGGGTGTACCCCGCCTTTCGCCCGTAGTCAGCTGGGATAGGCTCCAGCTTGCCTGCGACCCTGTAGAAGGATAAAGCGGCTAATGAGAAGTTACATGTATTAATCTAAATGCAGGTAAACAATGAGTGTTGTTGTTTTTGTTGTTATGTAAGCAAATGAGAATTGCATCTTACCCGTCTGTGTTCTTGCATCTTGAAGGCCGAGCGTGTGGCCGATTGTTTTGAAACAATCTGACTTTCAGTTCTTTGTTTATTCGCTTCTTCCATGTAAGGGCGAGATATTGCTGCTGAGGCAAGGATATCCAGCAGACAAAACAAACAAACAAACAAAAAAAAGCATATCCAGTAGAGAAATCTGATGACTGGTCCACTCATTCTCCATTTTCTCCATACTGAGTACTCCACCATTACTGCTCGGCTCACACTTCGGGAGAACTGGTGCAACTGAACTTACTTTCCTTTTCTTGTAGTTTTCTTTTCCTTTAATTGTTGGTACTGCACCCTCTTTCAATATGGGCTTGTAGCCAACGCTCCTCAACAGATCAGAGGTCTTGTATGAGTCCTCAGTAAAATGTGCAGAGCAGAGGAGAAATCACTTCATAGGCTCCCAATCTGTGAATTTCTCACAAAACGCGTCCAAATCTTGGCAGGTTGAACATTCTTGGGCCATAAATGCAACATACATCCACCTTCTGTCACGTTGCTGCACCCACCAGCAACACATCTATGTGGCATGGCAATAAATTAGCTCAAAATGGTAGCTCAAAGTTGCAGTTAGCTCTGTGTTTTAGTATGGTGGAAATGACGATGAGACTGATAGCATTCCTGCTGTGACGTCACAGATGTCAAGGTCATTCACTCGGACCGCTACCTATATGAATTACTTTAATCATAAAGATTACTATATTAAATTTATTGTTAACACTTAAAACTATTCCTATGCCATTCTTGAGGTCTCAAGACATTTATAAACAAAAAGTGAGGCCATGGTTCTGCGTATCTCCTTTAAAGTGTTTGTAGCGTTAAGAGATTTTTGGGAAACCCATCGCAGAACTGTTTTGGTTCCATGAGGGGGATCAAAAATATTAGGTAGGTAATTTTAATGTTACGGCTGATCAGTGTCTCTCTCTCTCTCATTTTATATATATATATATATATATATATATATATATATATATATATATATATATATATATATATATACAACCCCAATTCCAAAAAAGTTGGGACAAAGTACAAATTGTAAATAAAAATGGAATGCAATGATGTGGAAGTTTCAAAATTCCATATTTTGTTCAGAATAGAACATAGATGACATATCAAATGTTTAAACTGAGAAAACATATCATTTAAAGAGAAAAATTAGGTGATTTTAAATTTCATGACAACAACACATCTCAAAGTTGGGACAAGGCCATGTTTACCACTGTGAGACACCCCCTTTTCTCTTTTTCAACAGTCTGTAAACGTCTGGGGACTGAGGAGACAAGTTGCTCAAGTTTAGGGATAGGAATGTTAACCCATTCTTGTCTAATGTAGGATTCTAGTTGCCCAACTGTCTTAGGTCTTTTTTGTCGTATCTTCCGTTTTATGATGTGCCAAATGTTTTCTATGGGTGAAAGATCTGGACTGCAGGCTGGCCAGTTCAGTACCCGGACCCTTCTTCTATGCAGCCATGATGCTGTAATTGATGCAGTATGTGGTTTGGCATTGTCATGTTGGAAAATGCAAGGTCTTCCCTGAAAGAGACGTCGTCTGGATGGGAGCATATGTTGCTCTAGAACCTGGATATGCCTTTCAGCATTGATGGTGTCTTTCCAGATGTGTAAGCTGCCCATGCCACACGCACTAATGCAACCCCATACCATCAGAGATGCAGGCTTCTGAACTGAATGCTGATAACAACTTGGGTCGTCCTTCTCCTCTTTAGTCCGAATGACACGGCGTCCCTGATTTCCATAAAGAACTTCAAATTTTGATTCGTCTGACCACAGAACAGTTTTCCACTTTGCCACAGCCCATTTTAAATGAGCCTTGGCCCAGAGAAAACGTCTGCACTTCTGGATCATGTTTAGATATGGCTTCTTCTTTGAACTATAAAGTTTTAGCTGGCAACGGCGGATGGCACGGTGAATTGTGTTCACAGATAATGTTCTCTGGAAATATTCCTGAGCCCATTTTGTGATTTCCAATACAGAAGCATGCCTGTATGGGATGCAGTGCCGTCTAAGGGCCCGAAGATCACGGGCACCCAGTATGGTTTTCCGGCCTTGACCCTTACGCACAGAGATTCTTCCAGATTCTCTGAATCTTTTGATGATATTATGCACTGTAGATGATCATATGTTAAAACTATTTGCAATTTTACACTGTCGAACTCCTTTCTGATATTGCTCCACTATTTGTCGGTGCAGAATTAGGGGGATTGGTGATCCTCTTCCCATCTTTACTTCTGAGAGCCACTGCCACTCCAAGATGCTCTTTTTATACCCAGTCATGTTAATGACCTATTGCCAATTGACCTAATGAGTTGCAATTTGGTCCTCCAGCTGTTCCTTTTTTGTACCTTTAACTTTTCCAGCCTCTTATTGCCCCTGTCCCAACTTTTTTGAGATGTGTTGCTGTCATGAAATTTCAAATGAGCCAATATTTGGCATGAAATTTCAAAATGTCTCACTTTCGACATTTGATATGTTGTCTATGTTCTATTGTGAATACAATATCAGTTTTTGAGATTTGTAAATTATTGCATTCCGTTTTTATTTACAATTTGTACTTTGTCCCAACTTTTTTGGAATCGGGGTTTTGTGTGTGTGTGTGTATGTGTGTGTGTGTGTGTGTGTGTGTGTGTGTATATATATATATATATATATATATATATATATATATATATATATATATATATATAAATAATCATACTAAAGCCAAGCCACTTTATAATGAAAACACTGGTAATGCTTGTGTAACAATTACTTTTCACGATATGATGCCTATTAGTCTTGTCTCAACAGTGACCGTCCTTCAGATTTTTAAACATTACAGCAGATCTCTTTGAATACCATGAATGTAATCTCTCTGATGTCTTTCAAATCTAGAATATTTCAGCACTCTGAAAGCCTGGCTTGTCTTTTCCTTTTTTAAAAGCAAGGTGACACTTCAGGAAGTGTCATTCTTGTGCTATTTGAAGTCATATTATAATGGCAGAAGAATGACATACTCCATTTATTATATATGACTTTGCTAATTTATTATTATTATTATTATTATTATTATTATTATTATTATTATTATTATACATTTGATACCTTACACATTTACATTATATGTCAGTACAGAGTCTAATCCAATTTGCTCAACATAGCGGGCTAATATTACAAAAGAATGTCACACTTTATTGTCATAGAACTGTTCAGCTTAACAATGCAGAACTAAATAAGATCTGGTGCTAACATTCTGCATAACAAAAAGTGAAAGCTTTCATGAATGGCTACTGCCAATTGTCTTCTTGAAATCGTACTCATGTATAACTGTGCAAATGCAAGCTATGCTAATAGCTTGGTTTAAGGTCAAATGTATTAACACAGCATGAAATTAAAACTTCCTGTTAAGAACAACAAATTTCTTTTCAGTACTTCTCTATCAAAACTGCTTTGAGAAGTGTGACCCATGACCTCAGTTTGTGGTCACACAATTGAAGCCTCATGGCTAACATTTATATGTTAATTATTACTGGGTAACAAAATGTCAGACATACTAACTAGCAGAGATATCAGGTATCATGAATACAACTATACAATCTGCATGCTAACTAATGTGAGATATGATCAAATCTTGCTTGTTGAAGTTCTATCAATTGCTGATGATAAAAAGTAATATTGTCAATCTTCTTGAAATCTTACTCATGTATGACTGTGCAAATGCAAGCTATGTTAATACTAGTAGGCATATCAGGTGAAAATCAAAATTTAATCCAAATTGCTTGAAATTGCTCTCATTGAACTCAGAATTGAATGCAGAACAACATTTACAGAATTAAAATACGGTACATTTATCCATTCTTGAGATATTAGAAATTGAAGATTGAAAATACAGCTTAATTTTTAGAAAACTGATGTAATATTATACATTAGGATAACATCCAAAATGGGCCTCATTTATGAAAGAGATCAAATGTTTTTTTCTTAATAACTTTTTTATTTTTCAAGATATTTACATGGAAATTGACTGGCACATAGATGATTGTATACTGCTAATTAGGTAAAAACGTTAAATAGGTACACTCTCTTCTTCAAAGTTTCACCAAATTACTTTATTTGTGCAATATAAAGCTGATCTTAACTTTCATTTATATATCACAAAGAAGGAGAAATCAATGTTCATTATAAAATATGCATAAATAAGCATTGATTGTCATTCACATCTACCATTCTCTATCAAAATTAAAAAGTAATGAAAGAATATTTCTAATACCCTCTTTGTGCTCTGAAGGCCTTTGTATTTCTAAGTAGGGCCTACTAATGTTTACATGAAATAATATAAATGATTATTTTGACTAAGATTCACAGCTTTCAAGGTGAACCTCAAAAAAACTGTGAGCCACATCCAATAAACAATTTCAATTAATTGGATTGAAATTGACACTCGCGTTTCTGACTTCTGGTTTTTTAAAACATCATTCTGACCACTAAGATCTCGATATTTTTCATCAGAACAATTCCACTTATATTCTAAAATAGTTATTTATTTACATGAAACAGTTTGATTTGAAAAAAAAAAAATGCAGTTGTGGTCAGAAGTTTACATACAGTGACATGAATGTCATCTTGGATATGAATGTCATGGCAATATTTGGGCTTTCAGTAATTTCTTTGAACTGTTCTTTTTCTGTGGCAGAATGCACAGCATACAGTACATCTTTAATTAAAAAAAACACTAGAATTTGGTGCACAAGTTTTAATTTTCTTTGGGTTTTCTGAAATCAACACAGGGTCAAAATTATACATACAGGGTCAAAAATTTACACATGATCACTTAGATTATTAATTCAGAGGTGCTGAAACTTCCAAAATGTCTCTTATCTTGCCAGGGCCGAGGTCTCTTAACTTCCTATTTGTGATCATGATTGACTACAGCTGGTAGCTTCTCTGTGCCTTCATAAAAAGGGTTTGTTTACAGCACTCATTGGATTGATCAACATACAGTAAAATGGAAAAGTCCAAGGAGCTCAGTGCAGATCTGAGAAAGAGGATCACAGATATACACAACTCTGGAATGTCTCTTGGAGCCATTTCTAAACAACGGCAAATTCCAAGGTCAGTTCAAACAATTGTATCCAAGTTATTGTGAGGTGTAGTCACTTTGCCACTAAGCCACTTTGCTTCAAGAAAACCCAAACCGTCACCCTCAACTGAAAGGAAATTGGCTTGGATGGTCAGGAACAACCTGGGAACCACCATGGCACAGCCCTGCCATGAACTGGAAGCTGATGGATCACTGTCTTCAGTTCAGATCACCATGGACTAAGAGGCTGCTATCCAAGAAATAACCCCCTGCTCCAAAATTGGCACCTTCAAGCTTAACTAAAGTTTGAAGCTGACCACACGGACAAAGAAAAAGCCTTTTGGAGGATAGCTGTATGGTTAGATGAGATAAAGATTGAGTTGTTTGGCCACAATGACCACCATGTACAGAGGGACACTGTACCAGCTGGCTGTGGTGGTAGGAGCATCATGCTCTGGGGCTGTTTTGCTGCCAGTGGAACTGGTTCATTGCACAAAGTGGATGGAATAATGAAGAAGGACTACCTCAGAATTCTTCACCATAAACCATCAGAAACTTGAACACGACTTGGGAGTCACAACAGGACAATGAACCCAAACACACATCAGAGCTGGTTGTGCAGGATAAAGCAGGCTAACATTAAGCTTAAAACAAGCCCTGACTTCAACCCTATTGAAAATATATGGACCGTGCTTATAAGTTGAGTCCATGCCAATAAAAATAAATAAATAAATAAATAAATAACTGAACTCTACCAATTCTACCATGAAGAGTCATGAAATATCTAACCAGAATTCTGCCAGAAGCTTGTTCATGGTAAACAAAAAAATGTTTGGTCAAGGTGAGTCTTGCGAAGAGACATTTTACCCAAATATTAGGTGTGCTATATGTATATTTTTGACCCTGTATGTATAATTTTGACCCTGTGTTGATTTCAGAAAACCCAAAGAAAATTAAAACTTGTGCACCAAATTCTAGTGTTTTTTTAAGTTAAAGATGCATTCTTTACATTCTGCCACAGAAAAAGAACAGTTCAAAGAAATTACTGAAAACCCAAATACGGTGGTGCTTGAAAGTTTGTGAACCCTTTAGAATTTTCTATATTCCTGCATAAATATAACCTAAAACAATATCAGATTTTCACACAAGTCCTTAAAGTAGATAAAGAGAACCCAGTTAAACAAATGAGACAAAAATATTATACTTGATCATTTATTTATTGAGGAAAATGATCCAATATTACATATCTGTGAGTGGCAAAAGTATGTGAACCTTTGCTTTCAGTATCTGGTGTGACCCCCTTGTGCAACAATAACTGCAACTAAAAGTTTCCGGTAACAATTGATCAGTCCTGCACACCGGCTTGGAGCAATTTTAGCCCATTCCTCCATACAGAACAGCTTCAACTCTGGGATGTTGGTGGGTTTCCTCACATGAACTACTCGCTTCAGGTCCTTCCACAACATTTTGATTGGATTAAGGTCAGGACTTTGACTTGGCCATTCCAGAACATTAACTTTATTCTTCTTTAACCATTCTTTGGTAGAACGACTTGTGTGCTTGGGGTTGTTGTGTTTCTGTATGACCCACCTTCTCTTGAGATTCAGTTCATGGACAGGTGTCCTGACATTTTCCTTTACAATTCGCTGGTATAATTCAGAATTCATTGTTCCATCGATGATGGCAAGCCGTCCTGGCCCAGATGCAGCAAAACAGGCCCAAACCATGATACTACCACCACCATGTTTCACAGATGGGATAAGGTTCTTATGCTGGAATGCAGTGTTTTCCTTTCTCCAAACATAACACTTCTCATTTAAACCAAAAAGTTCTATTTTGGTCTCATCCATCCACAAAACATTTTTCCAATAGCCTTCTGGCTTGTCCACGTGATCTTTAGCAAACTGCAGATGAGCAGCAATGTTCTTTTTGGACAACAGCGGCTTTCTCCTTGCAACCCTGCCGTGCACACCATTGTTGTTCAGTTGTTCTCCTGATGGTGGCCTCATGAACATTAACATTAGCCAATGTGAGAGAGGCCTTCAGTTGCTTAGAAGTTACCCTGGGGTCCTCTGTGACCTTGCTGACTATTACACGCCTTGCTCTTGGAGTGATCTTTGTTGGTCGACCACTCCTGGGGAGGGTAACAATGGTCTTGAATTTCCTCCATTTGTACACAATCTGTCTGACTGTGGATTGGTGGAGTCCAAACTCTTTAGAGATGGTTTTGTAACCTTTTCCAGGCTGATGAGCATCAACAATGCTTTTTCTGAGGTCCTCAGAAATCTCCTTTGTTCGTGCCATGATACACTTCCACAAACATGTGTTGTGAAGATCAGACTTTGATAGATCCCTGTTATTTAAATAAAACAGGGTGCCCACTCACACCTGATTGTCATCCCATTGATTGAAAACACCTGTCTCTAATTTCACCTTCAAATTAACTGCTAATCCTAGAGGTTCACATACTTTTGCCACTCACAGATATGTAATATTGGATCATTTTCTTCAATAAATAAATGACCAAGTATAATATTTTCATCTCATTTGTTTAACTGGGTTCTCTTTATCTACTTTTAGGACTTGTGTGAAAATCTGATGATGTTTTAGGTCATATTTATGCAAAAATATAGAAAATTCTAAAGGGTTCACAAACTTTCAAGCACCACTGTATTGCCATGACATTCATGTCACTGTATGTAAACTTCTGACCACAATTGTAAATAAGTAAAGCTATGAAAATTAATTTCAAAGTCTCCCGTGAAGCATAACATCAAAACTAGCTGACGGAAAATTTTGCTGAATACTTCATCAGAAACAGTGAAAGTTGGAGACCATCCCCATAAAAGTTATCTGATTGATATTCACAAGTAATCCAGTCGAAAACCAATAAGAAGACAGAGAGCCTGACCACTTTCCCGTGACTCAAAATGCACCGACAGTTTCCTGATGTTACGCGAACAGAAAGTGAACTCTGTTGTACCAACTCCAACTTGCCATTATTCCCAAAGAACTGAACAAATCTTAACGAGATACATTTCTTTGGAAAGCAGAAATTATAAGCTTTTTAATTATGTTATTCATGATGGTATATATTCAAGAGTTAAACAATAACAGGTTTGGAAACTTAGATGAGTGTCTGCATGTTTTCACAGCATGGCCAGAGAGCATCTGATATACCTACTACGAGGACGTTTACAGTAACTATTTGGCAAACTAGCTCATTTAACTAATGCTAGTAATCACCAGTTAGCATACTAGCACTTAACTAGCAAGCTAGTTATACGGAGTGACAGAAGACCATGGGGATGTTTTCTGTTTGCGTATCATGGATATTTATGAAGATAAAAGTGTAGTAAAGATTCAAGGCCATTTTAATTTGTTTATTTGACATTACAAATAGTAATCAGTTTATTATTCTATACACTATTTTAATAGGACACTATTGGTGTTGGTAGCTTGTTGGAGGAGTTTGTGTCCATTGCGGTCTGGATGAGTGACAAACTCTGACTCGAGTAACACACTGACTTGTGTCTTTTATCTGCAGACACAGCTCTGCTATGACAAGTTTCTCTGCACTTGAATGGTTCTGACACACTGCTATAGTTCATGAGAAGAATAAAATGTGGTCAGGATGCTGGGACTTACAGCACATTCATCCACTCAGCTATGACTGTGTGTCAGAAAAGAGTCCCACGAGCCTTTATTACAGCCTTTTCTCACTCTAATGGTGGATCCTCCCTTTCTCAGGATTCATGTTCTCATTTACATGGTATCTTGTGCTGGAACAATGGCGTATGTGAAGGTTAGGAAAAAAATTAATACCCTCTGCTACTCTCCCATATAATGTGTAATAAATATTAATAGATCAGCACAGCTCAGCTGATGCCTTATTAAGGGTAATTACAGAGTTTGTGATGTTTTAGATCATAATTATGATAACATAGATTGCACTAGCTAGTATATGACTTTGTGGTTCATAACATTAGAAGTAGTGATTAAAACAATGAAATTCACAATGCTGATTTAACACGTAGTGTTAAAATCTCAGATTATTTTTGCAGACTCAGTTAAAAACAGTTAAACACTGTAATAGGTTATTCACTGACACTTGTGTTTGCCATTATTAAAATAAATAGTTTACTGTTTTTAACATAATGCTTACAGTAAACATGGAGGAATTGTTAACACACACACACACACGAATAAAATAGAAACATAAAAAATAGGGTGCCTAAGACTTTTGCACACTACTGTATAACATTATAATACCATATAAGGCTGATGTAGTTAGTGCAATCTTCAAATCTGTTCTTCGAATCAATTTACCATGAGCTTCTTACCATTTTGGCAAGGTTTATTAACTTTGTCATATCTGTTACAATAGACATGTAGGAATTGTCAACAGCCTAACATGTAACACGACACTGTGACATTATAGAATGTAATGAAGCAGTGCTGCATCGGAAGTTGCAGACTACAATTCCAGTTATCCCCAGTCCATGACATAACATGATCACCAGTCAAGCGCACCGCCTCATTCACATCCATAGGACTCACCTGTTTTCATTTGCCGGCATTAGTTCACAGAATGCAACAACTAATCCTTCCATGAATAAGTAACTTTATCCCTTGTTATTGCTCCTCTTTTATCTGCACTATATTACCTCACAATCAGTGTATTAATTCAGTACTGTAAGAATTATTTTAACAACTATAGCCCTAACAGCATGTTCTAAACTGGAAACCCTCCCTTCAACTATAAGAGCTTATTCAACAATGTTATTTATGAGTGCACTGTCAAAACGATAACTAATAATTGTTGATATAAAAGTTTTCAAATTGATCTGACTCAGAAACAAAGCTTAGTTATTTGCAACTAACAAAGACTTGTCTCTCCAGCAAACTTCTTGTTATTGTTGTCCGATCAAGTATTTGCAAAATACTACTGTATAACAACAATTTTTGCATTGCAGTTGGTTTTGTTAGTGCCTTGAGGGAAACCCCGTGCATCTCCTAATTGGAGATACGTGAGCAGGAGGTTGTTCCGCATTTTATGGACAGAGGACCTCGTGGCCTGAAGTCCATGACAAGCAAGTTGTAGCTTTTTGTCAGGGTCAATGTTTGCAAAGTGACTGAGGCCCTTTATCACTTTATTCATCCATCCATCCATCCATCCATCCATCCATTATCTGTAGCTGCTTATCCTGTCCTATAGGGTCGCAGGTGAGTTGGAGCCTATCCCAGCTGACTATGGGTGAGAGGCAGGGTATACCATGGACAAGTCACCAGGTCATTGCAGGGCTGACACATAGAGACAAACAACCATTCACACTCACGGTTAATTTAGAGCCACCAATTAACCTAACCTGCATATCTTTGGATTGTGGGGGAAACCAGAGCACCCAGAGGAAACCCACACAGACACGTCGAGAACATGCAAACTCCACACAGAAAGGCCCTTGCTGGCCACTGGGTTCGAACCCAGGACCTTCTTGCTGCGAGGCGACAGTGCTAACCATTATACCACCATGCCGCCTGCACTTTATTCAGTCAACACATTTTTGTATGTTGTATTTGAGGCAAGACTTACCTCAGTCTTTACCTGTCATGTTCATAAACATGGTTTCAGCTAACTTTCAGCTGTGTGCTCTTCTTTTTGTTACTTGTGAAAATCTGAGATTTTTGCAAGTATGTTGATCTGTCCGTTTGTCTGTTGGTTCTCTAGCATCATCATTTCTTGACCAATCTTCACCAAAATGCACAGGACAACTCACTAGGGTCACACAAAGACATCATTAGTTTTTAGTCAGTCAAGGTCAAAGGTCAAGGTCACCAAGGTCAAATCTTGTAAAAACATCTAATCGGCCATAACTTCCATTTCTTTGTGATTTTCGCAAGTATCGTGCTCTGCATGACTTTTCATTTATATATTCATTTATTTGTTGAGAGTTCCTTAAATACAATTGCAACAACATATATTTTCATTGTTAAATTTCATTGTTTGCCTCACAAGAATATCATAATTAGGTGAACATGAAAATTCAGCTGGCACAACTCTCGCCTACACTTGAAAACATTAGTAAAGTCAATAAGAGTATGTTATAAAAGTTGAGAAAACTCAAGAATCTCTTGCACCATGTTGCCTTGATAATTTGAGTTTTCTCAACATTTTCGTTTTTATCATGTACTTTCATAGTTTTCCTTTAACTACGCTGCACAGATAAACACTATAATAGTTTCAGTCATAATAATAATAGAACTGAATTTGCTTGATCAGATCAAGCTGCAATTCTCCTGTGTGTTCAGAGTAAACCGATAGCGGCAATCTGATACACATTCCTAGTGGTATCTCACTCATTTGAGTTTGAGGAAAACTCAGCACAACTTGATAAAGAATGATTCTGTGACCTGTATTTTGTCAGGACTGGCTCTCCAGGGAAAAGCATGTGGTTTTCCTGCAGCTAGGACATGAAGCAGCACAAAAGAAACTTGCGCTCTCTCTCTCTCTCTCTCTCTCTCTCCCACACACACACACACACACACACACACACACACACACATACACACACACACTGTGAATGAATGTGTTGAATAAATACACTTGGCTTTTCAGAATAAACCAGATGAGCAGGTAACCTTACCATCAGAACTACAGACTGGAAGAGCATACATATTTGACTTGTAGAAAATTTTACTCATGGCTGACTAACCAACCAAAAGACACAAATATGAAAATACTGTGCGTACATCCCAATGCTATTGTTAGTATTCATGAGGAGTATCCTTTTAAAGACAACATATTTTCAGTCATTTTACCTGTAGCCCTATGGGATGTCAGGTCATAATTTAAGTTGATCCATTTATAAATAGAGGATGTTTATAAAAATTATAAATATAATTAAGAGGTTAAAAACATCATGGTATTTTACAGTTTATATATTTTGCTTTTAGGGCGGTATGGTGGTGTAGTGGTTAGCGCTGTCGCCTCACAGCAAGAAGGTCCGGGTTCAAGCCCCGTGGCCGGCGAGGGCCTTTCTGTGTGGAGTTTGCATGTTCTCCCCGTGTCCGCGTGGGTTTCCTCCGGGTGCTCCGGTTTCCCCCACAGTCCAAAGACATGCAGGTTAGGTTAACTGGTGACTCTAAATTGAGCATAGGTGTGAATGTGAGTGTGAATGGTTGTCTGTGTCTATGTGTCAGCCCTGTGATGACCTGGCGACTTGTCCAGGGTGTACCCCGCCTTTCGCCCGTAGTCAGCTGGGATAGGCTCCAGCTTGCCTGCGACCCTGTAGAACAGGATAAAGCGGCTAGAGATAATGAGATGAGATGAAATATTTTGCTTTTATGGTGACGTACTTTTATGGTTACATTTATGGACCGTTTTATCAACATGGTGTGAAATATTCTTTAGTTGTTAAATACTAAATTCACAGTGATTGCAGTGTTGTAATACTTTAATTTGTACACGAAGAAAACACAGATTTAAATGTGCAATTTTACATTACAATTATTATTATTATTTTTGGACCAATCAGAAGTGAGTTGCAGGTCGGGGGTGAGGAGGATGTGAACACTCAGAAAATAAAGTACATTATTGTACCTTTAGGCAAGGCAAGGCAAGTTTATTTATATAGCACATTTCATACACAATGGCAGTTCAATGTGCTTTACAGAAGTAAAAACAAAAACAGTAAACAATAGAGAAATAAAATTACATAAAATAATTTTATCTTTATTCTAAAATAATTAATTAAAAGAATTAAAAGAAAATAAGAATTAAACAATAGTAGAAATAAAATATTAAAATGCCAAAAAAAAGGAGAAAGAGAAAGAGGGAAAAAAAAACCCTAGCAGAATAAAATAGAATAAAGTTAAAATAAATTTAAAACATGCAGAGAAAAAGATTATAAAAAAATGTAAAATATTAATTATTTAACAGAAAGCATCTGAAAACAGCTTGGTCTTTAACCTAGATTTGAAGCTGCCAACAGCAGGAGCATTTTTGATGTCCTCTGGCAGTTGGTTCCATAGCTGTACTGCATAGTAGCTAAAAGCTGCTTCACCACACTTTGTTTTAACAACTGGTTTTAATAGTAAATTTTTCTGTTGCGATCTGGTAGATCTGATTGGGTTAGGCCGCTGCAACATATCAGAGAGGTAATTGGGCCCTGTACCATTTAGAGATTTGTACACCAGCAGCAATGCTTTAAAGTCAATTCTGTAGCTTACTGGAAGCCAGTGAAGGGACCTTAGAATTGGAGTAATGTGCTCTGTTCTTTTTGTTCGTGTGAGAACCCTCGCCGCTGCATTTTGAACCAGCTGAAGTCGTTTAATGGTCTTTTTTGGCAGGCCTGTGAAAAGGCCATTGCAGTAATCAACCCTACTAGAGATGAAGGCATGTATTAGTTTTTCCAAATCATGTTTTGACATAAGTCCTCTTAGTTTGGAAATGTTTTTTAGGTGATAAAATGCCGTTTTAGTGATTGCTTTCATGTGACTGTCAAAGTTTAGCTCACTGTCAATGAAAACACCAAGATTTTTAACCATTTCTTTAGTTTTAATCCCTTTTGTGTCAAGAATAGTGGTAATCCTGAGTCTTTCATCTTTTTTTCCAAATAGAATTATTTCTGTTTTATCTGTGTTCAGCTGAAGAAAATTTTGTGACATCCAGCTATTGATTTGATCGATACACTGGTAGAGACATTCAAGGGGGGCATAATCATTTGGTATCATAATCTTAATCATAATCTTTAGGGGTACAATGGCTTGTCACTCAGGCAGTACCCTCTACTGTACTTATTTGTACCCTTTAAATACTGCTAGGGAACATATATGTACCTTTTTGGCCCTTAAAAGGTACACATAGTTACCTTGAGGTCCAATAATGACCCCTAAGGGGTACATTAGTGTAGATTGTACCTTGGGGGACAGAAATGGACTCCTTCTGTTCCCCTATTTCTGACAGTGAAGGAAAAAGTGGAGAGGAGAAAATGGCGAGAGTGTGGGGGAGCTGCTCTCAAGTTAAAAGTTTAAAATACATTACCCACGTATTTTTGTTGGGGTTTGAGAAATGTGATAACACAACCCATGAACTTTGAGTTATTTTATCTGACTGTCAGACTGTTTGGAATAATTTCTTCAATAAGGAGTCAACATTCTGGCAGCCCACCGCCTTGATTAGCCCAAGTTAGCAAATGTGAGTGCGATAGCTAATTTTTCTGGAATGTTCGGGGACTTTGCTTTTTTGCTGACACTATGAACTGGGAATTACCTTGCAACATAGAGGAGAAAGTAACTTCCCTACACTTCGTCATACTTTTGTTCTGGCTGTGACTCGGGACTCAGGAGAGAGGAGCTGTGCATGCTGTGGTATTGTAAAAACTATGAGTAGATTACTTTGTTCCACTCTCTGCTTGGCGTGAAGTAGCTACCATAGTTTTTGGCTCCAACATATGCCAGCTATGCACCAGGCCTACAACGTATGTGATGTGGGTATTTTATTTTACCGGCTTTCCCTGTTTTTATGTTTTAAGGCCCCTTATTTAATTTGTTTGTATGGAAGTGTACATTGAACTTGAAGTGTGTTTCATTTGATTTTGTGGCAGCGGGGGCATAATCAAGCATCAGCTGTGGGCGGTGAGGAGTCAGGTAGAACCGGCAGGTAACATTTTATGAGTTTCACCTGTGTTTGCTTCCTGGCAATTTTTTTATGTGTGTCTCTTGTGCTATTGCAGAGAGAAGCCAGTAACCAGAGAGAGAGAGAGTGAGAGAGAGAGATAGAGAGTGTTGAGTAACCCATTGCTGTGTGTATGTATGTATGCATGTGTGGTCCCAGTTTAAGCTGCTGAAAAAGTGAAATTAAGCAGTGAATTTAGCACTTTGTGTTGTTGCAAGCCTGTCTTCCAGTCCCTTATTTCCCACGAGCCTCAAACGTGTTACAGATTTAAGCTTTCTGGTGAGATAAAAGACAGAGATTTTTGTTTTGTTTTTTTCAACGATACAAGGTGTACCATTGAAATAAACTATCTTTGTATTGCTACATTTGTAAATAAGTAAATAGTTCATTTTAATTTACTATTACTTTGTTGCATTTGAATGGTTATACATCTTTAAGTGTTATTAATTTAGCTCTTCATCGGGTGGGGGATAAGAGTTCATTTCCTTGTATGGAAAGGTGAACACAGGCTTGGGAATCCAATACACTGAAAGAAGGACATCATTAAAGGAGATGATAATAGCTTGTCTGTTAACTGAACTCAGGGTAGCAACATCATTTTAATGCAAGGGTGTGATACATATCGAATAGGCAAATGAATGATTCTTAATAAATGAACTATTAATCAACTTGTTGGATATTTGTTCACATCATACCTAATTACCTGAAAATGTGTTCTAGTTAGCTAGGTCAGCCAGTGGTAGCCTTCTGTCTAAGTGTAGGTGTGGCCAGCTAGCTAAGGTAGCTTTATTGGTGATTAGGTAGCTGTAGTTACATCTTATTATATTTGACAGCAAAGTAAAAAAAAAAAAACCTATGTGCTACTTTCGTCTGCATTTTCTGTCCTAGATTTTTCTGGGCTCATGTTTAAATATAGTGTTCGAGATGCAACTGAAAAATCCAGATTTGGACACTTCTACTCAGGAAAAATCTAGCAACTACATTGAAGTGATTTGCTTATTCTGAATGGATAGTTGACTTCAGGTTGACTTTAAATTAAGAAAAACAGCTGCGTAACCTGACTCAGAATATAAGTAGCATTTCTCTCATAAACTACTGTTGTAACTATTGATATAATATGATCAAACTCCAAATATGGTCCACAGTAAATTATTGAAGTAAAATTCTTCTGGATGTAGATAAAGTCTGTAATTTTGAATGGGGTATAACATTATGGAGAACTCCTCTAACTCCAGACCTGAAAATTCTATCTATCCATCCATCCACTATCTGTAGCCGTTTATCCTATTCTACAGGGTCACAGGCAAGCTGGAGCCTATCCTAGCTGACTATGGGTGAGAGGTGGGGTACACCCTGGACAAGTCGCCAGATCATCACAGGGCTCTGAAAATTCTACTAGATCATTATACACCTAGTAGGCACACTAGTTTTCACATTTTCTCAGTACCACTGCCATGTCTTCTAGTCTACAAATCACTAAAAACAGTGAAAATCATATTTTCAAATATAGCTACTCTACTTTAGAGCTGAAATACATCCACTTCTTTTTCAGGAGTCACTGCCTGAATTTTGTAATGAAGTTTAAGTTTTGACAGGGAAGTACTGCAACAGTAACTGCATACCTTGTTTTTTCCATAAATTCACCAAAAAAAATAAAACCTGAGAGTGCAGTTTATCTGTGATAATAACATACCATTTATAATTTATAGAGCTGTGAAACACTGGTGCCTCTTCCCACACTGCCACACAATTCAGATCCAGCAGATTATTGATGATAAAAGTAGTCTGGATGTGGGTGGATGTGAGGTTTTTTTTTTTTTTTCTCATGTCTCTCAGGAAAATATGTAAAAAGCCATGAAGCAACTGTAGGACCTGCTGTGTGTCTGGAGTATTTACTTGGTTGTCCTCCCAGAGGGGGAAAAAACTGGGCGGCATATTTAATCCAACGTCAATCAATGGCACAAGGAAAATGAACAAAAAGAAGATCTGGTCTTGTTATTTGACTATTTTAATTTTTACTTTTGGAAAAAAGCTAAGCTTATATGTTCTCTGCTATTTCTTAAGTAGATTTAAGTTACCTCTGGTGTATAAAAGCTAATGTGCAACTGTACTGTGTATTCATTTGTTCCAGATCTTGACTTAATCAGAGGATGCCCACAGTCCATACAGAGAAATACAAGTAGCCCAGAAAATTATAAATATATAGCAAAGCATTCAGCAAAACAGCAAGTGTGAAAATTGTGGCAAAGTTAATAGTATCTGATGCACATTCTGATACAAGCTTATCACTTACATCTATTGCATGCATCAAACTAGAACAATGATAAGAATAACAACAAAACCATTGCATGAATGAATATTACATTAAATAAATATATGAAATCAATGGAATTAATGTATTGAATGTTGAAAGACGGGACGAATAATAAAATACAATACCATGGTTGTTGGTGCCAGAAAAAGCTAGTTTGAGTATTTCAGAAACTGCTGATGTCCTTGGATTTCCATGGATGGCAGAGTTTGCACAAAATGATGTGGAAAAAACAATCAAACAAACAAACAGACAAACAAACAATTCAGTTTGTGGCAGTTTTGTAGGTGAAAACTCTTTGTTGATGAGGGAAATCAGAGGAGAATGGCTAGACTGGTTTGAGTTGACAGGAAGTTTATGGTAACTCAAATAACCACTCTTTACAACCGTGATGAGCAGAAAAGCACTTTGCACACTCTAAACCTTGAAGGGCATGAGCTACTACAGCAAAAAGCCATGAGGAATATGAGGAATTCTAAGCTACAGTGTGCACACACTCACCAAAATTGGGCAGCTGCAGATTGGAATAAGACAAAATGATAACATTATACATATAATTTTTAATAGTGTATTTGTGTCACTACAGTAGGTAGGGCATAATGCATTCAGGATCTACTAATCTAGTTCCATAATGGCAAATGTCATCTTTGTGAAATATTGCTCCTTTTTTTTTTTCATTTTTCAACTCCAAATTTCCTCTCTTTGTGCGTGTTGCTGCATCTGCTTGATATCAGAAATTAATAGCTAATTTTCTTCTCATTAAGACTTAAGTGCAGCAGCATATAATTTCTTAATAAATTTGGTCAGGGTAAACAACACATCCTCTCAAGTCCTGTCACTTGATAGAGGAACTCCCCAGGGTTGTGTTCTCTCCTTCCTTCTGTTCTCATTATTCACAAGTGGACTCACCAGTCAAAACAGCTCAAGCAAGCTTTTCAAATATGTTGATGACACCGCCATTATTGGACGGGTTTCAGAGAATGTTGAATCACCATACCGACAGGAGGTAGTCCATGCTGTAACTTGGTGCGAGGACAACGACACCTCTGAACACCTCCACATGGAAGAAAGGAACTAATTATAGATTTCTGGAAGTAACTAAATCTCTAAGAACCCATCAAAAATAAGGAACCATCCAATAACCATTACAGAGTCTTGTGAATTTATAGGCCCACTCTTTGGAAACTCACTTAAATGGGATTTGAAAATTGGCTACATTGTCAAGAAAGCACAATAGAAACTCTATTTCCTCAGGCATCTCAAAAAGTACAGAGAACTCAGTTCAACTCTGAAATTACAGAAGGAGCCCTGACACAGACCATCATGGTCTGGTACAGCAACATAGACTCTTGCTAAAAGAAGACTTCAATGGATTGTAGACAAGGCCTCAAAAATAACTGCATGTGACTTGCCCATCAAGTATAGCTTGCACGTTTTGCACACTTCTGTTTTATCAACATTCTTCAAATCAGAAGTTTCGAATAATGCAATTACATGCTTCTGTTCCCACCACTCATTGTAATTTGCTGTCTTTTGAGATACAATGTAATATTTGTAACGATTTTTTTTCTTTCTTGGTATGCAATGTTTATTGCTAAGTGATTATTTGCAGACACACACAGCTGCACTGAAACCAAATTCCACCAATATGGTTATGTGGAAAGAAATACTCTTAAATGTTGAATCTTTATTCAGTTTAGTGTGTCCCTCTCTTTACAGGAAGATTCTTTTGTGTATGCCCAAACATCGGAGGCCTAAAATAATTTAATTTATAATTCAATTCATGTTCTCAAAAGACACTTTCACACCTATTAGTCCATTTGTAGAGTCTGAATCAGACAAATTGAAATACTTTTGGTTTGTTTGCTATTTGGTTTGGTTTAACTAAACTAAACAAAAAACATTAAAAACAATATACAGTACTTTTCATATAAAAACCTTTCCTAAGTGCATAGAGAAATAACAAAGATTGCCCAAGAACAGAATACATGAATACTGAGCTGTCACTCAATAAATTACAAGATATATAAATAAGTTGTTTAAAACATTTTGTGCATCATATCCACTGTTTTTTTTTTCCTTTTATACCCAGAACATATAAATATCCAGAACAATACCACATCTCCATTCTTTGGCATAAAAAAAAGCTCCCCACACTAGGGTCTGATTAAAATGGACTAAATTGTGCATATAAGAAGCACCCCGACTTGACATAGCTTTACTTTAAAGTTCTTAGTCATTATAAGGCAGGGGTGGGGAACCTTTTTCTTAGCAAGGGCCATTTTGAGTTTTATAACATCCTGTGGGGGCCAAACTGAATTTTTTAACCCACAACCTCTGCTGAAAATTTAAAGATGCAGCTCATTTATTTTAGTTTTCTTTCATGCTATTCAAATAAAGCAACTATATTGGTGTAACTTTGTTTTATCCCTTTTTAATCTTCCCATTTTCTTTTTAAAATTTATCTCATCTCATCTCATTATCTCTAGCCGCTTTATCCTTCTACAGGGTCGCAGGCAAGCTGGAGCCTATCCCAGCTGACTACGGGCGAAAGGCGGGGTACACCCTGGACAAGTCGCCAGGTCATCACATAGACACAGACAACCATTCACACCTACGGTCAATTTAGAGTCACCAGTTTACCTAACCTGCATGTCTTTGGACTGTGGGGGAAACCGGAGCACACCCACGCGGACACGGGGAGAACATCCAAACTCCACACAGAAAGGCCCTCGCCGACCCTGGGGCTCGAACCCAGGACCTTCTTGCTGTGAGGCAACAGCGCTAACCACTACACCACCGTGCCGCCCTTTTTAAAATTTATGCACCTCTTATTGTTTTAATGCTCTGTTTTTAGTCTTGTTTTCTTATTGATTTTATATGTACTGATGTAAAGCACTTTGAGCATTTTAGATGCTACAATATAATATTTTACCAATTTTTATTATTATATCTGGCCGACCTAATGTGAAGGCTGGAAGTGCTTCTCTTTGGCGAGGCATCTGATGTCAGATGGTACAGATGACGATGCTACTCACAACTGTTTTTCCAGGTTTGGGTCAGTCAGTCTTGAGCGGAACTGATTCTTTGCAAGGGTCAGTTTTGAGAAGAACTGCTCACAGCAGTAGGTTGTCCCAAACAGTGATGCAAACTTCAGTGCGTGTCTCCTCAGGGTGGGAAAATCCTCAGGATGCACATACAGTTTGTAGAACTCAAGCAGAGGAAGGTTGTTGTACCTAGCTTTGAGCTCATTGTTGCTTTGCAGCTCAATGATTTTGTGCTGTAGGTTGTCAGGCACATCAGCTGGTTCCACATTGAATGGTGTTGCAAATATGTTCAGGTCCTTCTCGTAACTTCTCACCAGCTGGAACCTCTCTCCAAAGGCCTGGAGTAGTTTTGCACACTCCCCAGCATATTCAGATGTCACAACAGGCTTTTGTTCTTGCAAAATAGGAAAGTGCACAGTGTTTCCCCTTTCCAGTTGCACTTGCCACAGCTTCAGTTTAGCTTCAAATGATTTCACATTTGAAAACAGTGAGCTGAAAAGCTGGTTGGGACCTTGGAGCTTAACATTCAGTTCTGAGAGGTACTTGGTAATGTCCACCATGAAGGCCAAATCACACAGCCACTTGCTATCACTGAGTTCAGCGACTGGTTTGCCCTTCATCTCCATGAACTGCTTTACTTCTTCCCTCAAGTTGTAGAAGAGTGCAAGCATATCTGCATGACTCAGCCACCGCACCTCACAATGGTAAACCAGGTCTCCATACTCTGACTCAAGCTCACTCAGTAGCTCTTTAAACTGGCAGCTGTTAAGTCCTCTGCTTTTAATGAAGTTGATGGTGGAAACAACAGTAGTCATCACATTATTGAGCTTCAGAGAATGTCCACACAGGCTCTCTTGGTGTATGATACAGTGGCACACAACCAACTCATTTGGATCCAGACTGAGATGACTCATTTCTTTTTTAACCAACGCAGTCAATCCTTTCTGCGTGCCAACAATGTCTGGGGCTCCGTCTGTAGCCAGACCACTTAGCTTGTCAAACTGCAGGTCGAATTTGTTCATAACCAAAACAACTTGCTCAAACAAATCCTCACCTTTAGTAATGCCATGCATGGCTTGCAAAGACAGCATTTCCTCCCACCTATCAAACTCAGCTGTAATCCCACGAACAAAAATGGCGAGTTGGGCGGTATTTGTGATGTCTGTTGTCTCGTTGCAGGCTAATGAGAAAAAACTGAAAATCCCTTGCGGTATCCTTCAGTGTTTTCTCAATGTCTTGTGCCATATCAGTAATCTGATCGGAGATGGTTCTTCGAGACAAACTGACACTTTGGAAAAGTTTCACTTTGTCCGGTGCGAGCAGTTCCGCGGCAGCGACAAGGCACTCCTTCACAAACTCCCCTTCTGAATGTGGTTTCAGTTTCTTAGCGATTAGCTCACTTACTGTACCACAAAACTAGCCTGTGTAACATTTTCTTGGTTACCTTGAGGTCTTGTGAATGTTGCTTGTTGGGCACCCAAACTCCACTGAAGCATATTCATTTTATCCACATGCACTTGTCCTTTCAGCTCGTCCAGCTTGGCGTGTTTGGTGCTGTAATGATGCTCCAGCTTAGCCTTTTTCATCACTGCAAGTGCTTCCCCACAAACTAAGCAAACTGGCTTGCCTTTTACTTCTATGAAAAAATAATCATTTGCCCATTTTTACTGAAAAGCATGAAATTCCGCATCTACCTTTCTCTTCTTCATACTTGCCATGGTGCGTTTTGGTGAAATCATTAAACAGTCTGTCTATGCCCGGTAAATGACGTGACGTGACCGCGCATGATCACGATCTGCTCGTGTGGGGTTCAGGACCCTAACCTTGGCCCGGAAAGACAACCACTCACCTATTTTATTAATTGCAGTGTCATTTTTTCTGATTTAATATAATATACAGTGGTATGCAAAAGTTTGGGCACCCCTGTTCAAAATTGCTGTTACTGTGAACAGTTAAGCAAGTTGAAGATGAAATGATCTCCAAAAGGCATAAAGTTAAATATGACTCATTCCCTTTATATTTTAAGCAAAAACAATTTTTTATTTTCATCTTTTACATTTTCAAAATGACAAAAAAGGAAAAGGGCCCGAAGCAAAAGTTTGGGCACCCTGCATAGTTAGTACCTACGTAGTAACATCCCCTTTGGCAAGTATCACAGCTTGTAAACACTTTTTGTAGCCAGCTAATAATCTTTCAGTTCTCACCTGGGGAATTTTCACAACCCCGATTCCAAAAAAGTTGGGACAAAGTACAAATTGTAAATAAAAACGGAATGCAATGATATGGAAGTTTCAAAATTCCATATTTTATTCAGAATAGAACATAGATGACATATCAAATGTTTAAACTGAGAAAATGTATCATTTAAAGAGAAAAATTAGGTGATTTTAAATTTCATGACAACAACACATCTCAAAAAAGTTGGGACAAGGCCATGTTTACCACTGTGAGACATCCCCTTTTCTCTTTACAACAGTCTGTAAACGTCTGGGGACTGAGGAGACAAGTTGCTCAAGTTTAGGGATAGGAATGTTAACCCATTCTTGTCTAATGTAGGATTCTAGTTGCTCAACTCTCTTAGGTCTTTTTTGTCGTATCTTCCGTTTTATGATGCGCCAAATGTTTTCTATGGGTGAAAGATCTGGACTGCAGACTGGCCAGTTCAGTACCCAGACCCTTCTTCTACGCAGCCATGATGCTGTAATTGATGCAGTATGTGGTTTGCCATTGTCATGTTGGAAAATGCAAGGTCTTCCCTGAAAGAGATGTGGTCTGGATGGGAGCATATGTTGCTCTAGAACCTGGATATACCTTTCAGCATTGATGGTGTCTTTCCAGATGTGTAAGCTGCCCATGCCACATGCACTAATGCAACCCCATACCATCAGAGATGCAGGCTTCTGAACTGAGCACTGATAACAACTTGGGTCGTCCTTCTCCTCTTTAGTCCGAATGACACGGCATCCCTGATTTCCATAAAGAACTTCAAATTTTGATTCGTCTGACCACAGAACAGTTTTCCACTTTGCCACAGTCCATTTTAAATGAGCCTTGGCCCAGAGAAGACGTCTGCGCTTCTGGATCATGTTTAGATATGGCTTCTGCTTTGAACTATAGAGTTTTAGCTGGTAAAGGCGGATGGCATGGTGAATTGTGTTCACAGATAATGTTCTCTGGAAATATTCCTGAGCCCATTTTGTGATTTCCAATACAGAAGCATGCCTGTATGTGATGCAGTGCTGTCTAAGGGCCTGAAGATTACGGGCACCCAGTATGGTTTTCCGGCCTTGACCCTTACGCACAGAGATTCTTCCAGGTTCTCTGAATCTTTTGATGATATTATGCACTGTAGATGATATGTTCAAACTCTTTGCAATTTTACACTGTGGAACTCCTTTCTGATATTGCTCCACTATTTGTCGGCACAGGATTGGTGATCCTCTTCCCATCTTTACTTCTGAGAGCTGCTGCCACTCCAAGATGCTCTTTTTATACCCAGTCATGTTAATGACCTATTGCTAATTGACCTAATGAGTTGCAATTTGGTCCTTCAGCTGTTCCTTTTTTGTACCTTTAACTTTTCCAGCCTTTTATTGCCCCATCCCAACTTTTCTGAAATGTGTTGCTGTCATGAAATTTCAAATGAGCCAATATTTGGCATGAAATTTCAAAATGTCTCACTTTTGACATTTGATATGTTGTCTATGTTCTGTTGTGAATACAATATCAGTTTTTGAGATTTGTAAATTATTGCATTCCATTTTTATTTACAATTTGTACTTTGTCCCAACTTTTTTGGAATCGGGGTTGTACATTTGTCCTTGCAAAAGGCTTCCAGTTCTACAAGTTTCTTGAGCTGTCTTGCATGCACTGCTCTTTTGAGATCTATCCACAGATTTTCACTGATGTTTAGGTCAGGGGACTGTGAGGACCATGGCATAACCTTCAGCTTGTGTCTCTTGATGTTTTCCATTGTAGATTTTGAGGTGTGTTTTGGATCATCGTCTTATTGTAGGACCCATCCTCTTTTTAACTTCAACTTTTTTACAGATGGCATGATGTTTGCTTCCAGAATTTGCTGGTATTTACTTGAATCCATGCTTCCCTCGACCTTTGAAATGTGCCCTGTGCCACTGGCTGCAACACAACCCCAAAGCATGATCGATCCACACCCATGCTTCAGAGTTGGACAGGTGTTCTTTTCCTGGGATTTGGCACCCTTTTTTCTCCAAACATACCTTTGCACATTGTGGTCAAAAAGTTCTATTTTGATTTCATCAGTCCACAGGACTTGTTTCCAAAGTGCATCAGGCTTATTTAGATGTTCTTTTGCAAACTTCAGACGCTGAATTTTGTGGCTAGGATGCAGGAAAGGTTTTCTTCTGATGACTTTTCCATGAAGGTCATATTTGTTCAGGTGTCGCTGCATATAGATCAGTGCACCACCACTCCAGGGTCTGTTAAATCTTTCTGAAGGTCTTTTGCAGTCAAGCAGGGGGTTTTATTTGCTTTTCTAGCAATCCAACGAGCAGTTCTTTCAGAAAGTTTTCTTCATCTTCCAGACCTCACCTTGATCTCCACTGTTTCTGTTAACTGCCATTTCTTAATAACATTACAATCTGAGGAAACAGCTACCTGAACACACTTTGCTACATTCTTGTAGCATTCTCCTGCTTTGTGAGCGTCAATTATTTTATTATTCAGAATGCAAAGGAGTTGTCTAGATGAGCCCATGGCTGTTGATTTTATGGACAAGTTTGAGGAGTCAGAGAATTTATACAGCTTTGAAATCTGCATCATCTGACCTTTCCTAATGAAGAATTTGACCAAGCCACAGCTCAATAAGCTAATTAAGGTCTGGAACCTTGATAAAAGTTACCTGAGAACTCAAATGTATTAGGGTGCCCAAACTTTCGCATGGTGTTCCTTTTCTTTTTTCACTCTCCAATTGTACAAAACAAAAATAATACACAAACCTTGCAAAAAACGGTGAAAAGAAATGTGTCATCTTTACCTTTATGCCTTTTGGTGATGAGTTCATCTTCTGCTTACTTAACTATTCACAGTAACAGACATTTTCAGTAAGGGTGCCCAAACTTTTGCATACCACTGTGTGTGTGTGTGTGTGTGTGTGTGTGTGTGTGTATATATATATATATATATATATATATATATATATATATATATATATATATATATAGTTCCTGACTGGCCCACCCTGTCCTCTCGGCAAGAACTTCAGTGGTTTCTTGGGTTTGCGAATTTCTACAGGCAATTCATCAGGTACAGTGGCTGGGCCCCTTATGGCACTAACTTCCACCAAGGTCCCTTTCAGCTGGGGGGAAGGGGCAGAGAAGGCGTTCTCCGAGCTCAAACAAAGGTTCACGTCAGCACCCATACTCACCATTCCAGATCCGTCCCAGCAGTTTGTGGTTGAGGTCGATGCTTCGGAGTCAGGGGCCAGAGCCATATTGTCCCAAAGATCGGCTAGTGACAAGCAGCTTCATCCTTGCTCCTTCTTCTCTCATCAGCCTTCCCCCCTCTGAGAGAAACTACGATGTTAGCAATAGGGAACTGTTGGCCATTAAACTGGCCTTGGAAAAATGGAGATATTGGTTGGAGGGGTCAGATCTTCCCTTCATCCTATGGACAGATCATAAGAACCTTGAATACCTCAGGACTACCAAGTTTCTCAATTCTCGTCATGCCTGATGGTCTGTCTTCTTTTCGCACTTCAAATTCACACTTTCCTTCCACCCAGGCTCTAAGAATGGTAAGCCCGATGCCTTGTCCAGAATGTTTTCTCCCCTCCAGGAGGAATCAACCTCCCCTGAGACCATCCTTCCTCCATGGTGCCTGGTGGGGGCCGCTCTGTTAGAGGTGGAAATCCTGGTCCAGAAGGCCCATGAGCAGGACCCAGTAATGCTCCTCCTAACCATCTTTTTGTTCCTGTTTCTGTGCGGGCACAGGTGTTGCAGTGGGGTCATGGTTCCAGAGTAGCGTGCCACCCAGGAGCAGCCTGGACTCTGGCACTCATCCGACAACATTTTTGGTGGCCATCCATCAAGGAGGACGTCCAGAAGTTTGTGGCAGCTTGTGACATCTGCGCCAGGAACAAGACTTCCAACAGACCCCCTACTGGCCTGCTGAGACCCCTTCCTGTTCCCCACTGGCCCTGGTCACACATAGCCCTGGATTTCATCACAGGACTCCCTAAATCAGGTGGCAATACTTGCATCCTCACTGTTGTTGACTGTTTTTCTAAAGCTGTTCATTTTATCCCTCTGCCCAAGCTTCCCACCGCCAAGGAGACTGCTGAATTACTGATACTCCATGTTTTCCATCTACACAGACTCCCCTCAGACATCATATCTGACTGCAGATCCCAGTTCTCTGCCCAATTCTGGAAGGCTTTCTGTAAACTCCTTGGTGCTTCTCGCAGTCTGTCTTCAGGTTTTCACCCTCAGACCAATGGACAGATGGAACGGGCCAACCAGGGGCTGGAAGTAGCTCTCAGGTGCATGGTGTCCAAGGATGCTGCCTCCTGGAGCAAGACCCTTCCTTGGATAGAGTATGCTCACAACTCCTTACCCACCTCTGCTACAGGTCTTTCCCCCTTCCAGTGCTCTCTGGGTTACCAGCCACCACTCTTCCCTGTCCAAGAAGAAGTTGTTGCTGTGCCCTCTGCCCAGGTGTTTGTGTGCCGCTGCAGGAGAACATGGGCATTGACCAGGAAGAAGCTCCTACATTCTGTCAAGATGTTTAAAGAGCAAGCTGACAAACACCGCTCAGCAGCTCCCATCTATTGGGTGGGGCAGTGGGTAATGCTCTCCACTCGCCACCTGCCCCTCAAGAAGGTCTCCCGCAAATTGGCTCCCCGGTTCATAGGGCCTTTCCCCATTTCCAAGGTAATTAATCCCTGCTCTGTAAGACTGTTTCTGCCCATAACCATGTGCTGTATTCACCCAACTTTCCATGTCTCCCAAGTCAAACCCCTTGTCTCCAGTTCCCTGTCCCCACCCTCCAAACCCCCTCCTCCTCCCAGGTTCATAGATGGTGGTGAGGTCTTCACGGTCAGGAGGTTGCTGAAGGTATGATGCAGAGGCAGAGGACTCCAGTACCTGGTTGATTGGGAGAGGTATGGTCCTGAGGAGAGGAGCCGGGTTCCTGCCAGGTTCATCATGGATCCCACCCTCATCACAGACTTCCACCAACAACACCCTGAGGCACTTCCTAAGGTGCCTGGAGGCACCTGTTGAAGGGGGGTACTGTCACAGTCCGGTCCGGTCCATCCATGCCTGAGTTTGTGGGACTCCCATGCTGGCTCCTGCCTTGCTGAAGGCCATTTTCCCTGAAGTGGCACTCCCACACCTGCTACCACTCCTCTCTCATCAGCCAGGGCCTTTTTAAGAACTGTTTGGAGCCACTTCAGTTGCCAGACTGTCTCCTGTAAACTTTCCTTGCCTCACTACAGCCTTTTGATATTATGCCTTCTTGATTCCCCCTGCCTGAATTGTTCCTTAATTTTTCTTGTCTAGTTTTCTGTCCAGTTTTTTGCCCCTGTTGTACCTGCCTGTTCTTTTGGATTTTGTTTTTGCTTCCTCTGCCTGGATTTCCCTTGTCCCTGTATTCTTCATTTTTTGTGAAGATTTTTCTGTCCTGTTTTTGTCCCTGACCATGCCTGCCTGCTCCATTGTGTTTTTGACCTCTTGGACTGTTCTTTGACCACTGATTTTTGCCTGAGTCCTATTGTACCTCTGCCCTCTACTTCATTAAAGAAGTTTTTCTCTGAACACTGCCTGTTTTGAGTCTGCTCTTGGGTCCTCACTTCACCTCAGCTCATCATTTCTGACATGATGACTGCCTCAAGCATTATTGAGGCCAAGTGCTGGAAGTCAATGGGGTGAGGCAGCAGCCAGAAAAAAGGTATTTTTCTGATGAAAAAAGGCCTGTTGTACTACTGCTGCCAGACACACAGTGAAACCCTTGACCTCCTTGTCATTCCCCAATTCAAACTCAAACTAGCCCACACCCACCCACTCAGAGGCCACCTGGGACTTGCAACACCTTGGAGAAGCTGCAGAGCCACTTTCACTGGTCCAATTTGTTCCAGTATCCCCAGTGTCAGAGGACTTCCCCATACAACCCAGCACTGGCCCCTCTCATCCCAATGCCCATCATTGATTTGCTCAACATTGATTTGAACAGGTGTGCATGGACCTGGTAAGTCTGCTACCCAAGTCTACCTGAGGTATGAATGTGTGCTAGTGTTGCTGGACTATGCAACAAGGTACCCTGAGGTCATCCCCCTTCATAAAATCACATCAAATATATCACATGAGAACTGGTCCTCTTCTTTGGCAGGGTGGGAGTCCCAAAGGATCTGCTCACTGATCAGGGCATGCCCTTCATTTCCAGATTAATGGCTGACCTGTGCTGGCTGTTGTAGATTAAACACCTGTGGATGTTGGTCTACCACCTGCAGTCCTGATGAAGAGATTCATGCAGACCCTGAAGAGAATGCTTCAGCAGGTAGTGCATGAAGAGGGGCAAGACTGGGACCTATGCTTCCCATTTATCATCTTTGCCATTTGGGTGTCTCCTCAGGTATCCACTGGGTTCACCCCCTTCAAGCTCCTGTTTGGTCGGAGACCCAGAGGCCTGCTCCACATTTCTAGAGTGGCCTTGGAGGAGCAGCCATTGCCCTACTGGTATGTAATCAACTATGTCCCAGACATGCAGGCACAGATTGACAAAGACACACCCATTGTCAGGGAATATCTGCAAGCGGCCCAGGCCAAACAAAGTCACACCTACAACTGTCCCCCTCAGCTCAGGGAGTTCAAGCTAGGAGACCATGTGCTCCTGCTTCTCCCCAGTGCTAGTGGCAAGTTCCTGGTACATTGGCAAGGCCCCTACACCATCATGGAGAGAGTAGGAAGTTGAATGCTATCATTGATTTTGACAGCTATCCCTATAATGAGTGGATGACCTTGTTGAAAGGCTGGGGAGAGCCTGATTCATATCCACATTGGATGATGAAGGGGTACTGGCAGGTATCCCTAACATCTAAGGCTAGGCTGAAGACCACCTTTAGCACCACTAGTGGGCACTGGCATTACAGGGTTCTCCCCTCCAGCCTCCATGGGGCCCAGTGATGGTGCAGAGGCTCTTGGACCTTGTTTTGTGGCCCCACAACCAATAAGTAGCCTTCTACTTCGATGATGTGGTCAGAACCACCTACACCATCTCAGGGAGGTGTTGTGTGAACTCTGCAGAGTTGGGCTGACCACTAACACCCATAAGTGTTATCTGGAGTTCACAAAGGCACAGTACCTTGGCTAAGGCATTGATCAAGGCCTCCTGAAGCCACAGGAATCAAAAGTTTTGAAGGCCATCAAGAGTTATCCCTGTCCCACCACCAAATGCCAGGTAGGTGCCTTTTTGGAGTCGGCAGGGTACTACAGACGATTGTCCCTAATTTCCTCTACTTAGCCTCCTCCCTGTCAAATCTTAGCAGGAAAGGTGAGCCAGAGGTCTGTTGGAATGAAGATGTGTAACAGGGTTTCCAGAGCTTGAAGCCAGTACTGTCTCCAGTGCTGAGAAACCCAGACTTCAGCCTCCTTTTCTTGGTCCACACAGATGCCTCAGAGACTGACCTAGGTGCTGTTCTGTCTCAGGTCTTTGACAGAGAGAGGAACAATCCATCATGTTTACCAGCTGTAAGCTGAGCCAAGCTGAGCAGCGCTATCTTGCTGTCAAATGAGAAGCCTTGGCCATTAAGTAGGCAGTGGAGGAACTGCACTATTACCTGACAGGGTGCCACTTCACACTGGTCACAGACCATGTATTGCTTCAGTGGATGTCCTGCACCAGAGACTCCAACAGTCAGGTTACTAGGTGGTTTCTCTCTCCAAGACTTCTCATTTCAGGTCCAACACCATGCTGGGGCTCAGCATGGCAATGTGGACAGCCTATCCAGGAAGTTCATGATGGTGGCCAGATGGCCACTTCCCATCCAGGAAGTTCATGATGGCCAGAGGGTGTGCCTCGCTGACTCTACCCTCGCTAATCACCTACCCTCCAATGAGATGCCAAGAAAGTATAAAGAGGTGCTGCTCACACACACAAATAAGTAAACTCCCTCTTGCCAATACTCCTGCCTCAATACCTTTTCTCTTTTCTCTTACAGACAGCAAGGATGAGAGTTTCCTGAATGCCATGGCTGACACACTCCCCAGCACTAATCCAGCCAGCAAAAGCCAGCCGTGTGGCCCACACTTCATCACCACACCAGCACCAAGAGCTCCCCACGCACGATTTCATTCACACCTCACTTGTAAAATAAAGAGCACTATTTTCTGTACCTTACTGCTGCCTACTCTGCCTGTTTCCAGCACCATCCTGAAAAAGCTTAAACTTAGCAATTTGCAAAAATACATGCTTAGAACCAAATGGGAAAAAAGGTCATCATATTATTTACTGTGTATTCAAAACCAGATGACTTGAAAGCACTTTATTACACAGAGAAACAGCAAGTATAATCAGAAAGGGTAAGTTCTGCTGGATATTTTGATATGTGGTATAGTTTGAAGTGATAGGAACTTTGTGACTTATTCAACTGAGAATCAGGAGTATGAAAATTGTTGAACAAATTAGTTATGATATTACTTTGCATAAGTTTGAGCTGTTTGTATAACGTGATTACTTCCATATGTACAAATATTGTACAAATTGAACTAGCATCTTTTGAAAGCTTTGCTTCTGCTCTTTCTTGTAATCTGTGTATTATATCTATGCAATGACAAGCACATGAGTAATTCAAACAAGAGTAATGGGTGTGAAGATTGGTGTAGAGCTGTATGCAGATTATAACTGATTAACCCTTTGATGCAAAACATATGCACACCCCTTCTAATGCACAACATGGGTCAAAAATGATCCGCATTCATTTCCCAGGTTATTTCATGCTGACTGAGTTTTTCTTTGCTCTATCTTTTGAAATCAATTTATTTTATGACTGAATATTCCAAGTATTTTTTTAAATATCTTGTTTTTAATTACCACAAATCATTAATTTAATTTTTTCTTTCCTACTTTATGAACAAAAATACTTTTTATATTACTACACATGGGTCATCCAAGTGTGATTTAAAATTAAATGTCTTAATACTGTAATAATAATTTGTTTCAAGTAATTACTTTAGCAGTGAATGGGGCCAGTTATTTATTTATTAACTATGTAGTTAGCTAAGCCAACTACAATAAAATTAGCTAACTAAAGTAGAATATGTCAACAGCTAGGTAGCTAATAGTAATTACTTGTAACTTTCTGACAAGTAATCTACTCACTCTCAAGGTAATCTAAGCATAATCAATTTTTTTCTAAGGTAATGTTAGAACAATTGAAAAACATTACTTCCATGTATTAGATGGGCAAAGGGCGCTGTGCTGAGCTGTGAAATGTCTGACACAAACACAATTCACAGTTCCCACCAAACGCTGTAGTAAATGCATGCGGGTCGTTTCTGACCCATGTGTGTAAACTTGATGTAGAATTACAAAAGCTGTGCTTGTTCATAACTTAAGAAAGGAAAAAATAAAAATGATGATTTGTGCTAAACAAAAACAAGATATTTACTGCATATTTGGAAAAGTAAATGACAAAATGAATTTATTTCAAAAGTATATCATAGAAACACAGCCATACATGAAATAACTTGGAAAATGAATGCAGGTAATTTTTGATCCATGTTGTGCATTAGAAGGGTAGTGATACAAAAAGGGTTTTTATTCAAAAAGTAAGAAAGGAAAAAAATAAAGTAAGGATGCATGATGATCAAAAACAAGTTAATTGAGGAATACCTTGAATATTGAATGATGGAATTAATTTATTGCAAAGATATAGAAGATAAAATCTCAGCCGGGTCACTTTTGACCTATGTTTTGCATCAAAGGGTTAATTTGATGCAAATTCAAAATTAATTTTCTCACCAAGACTTTGTCAAATAGAAAAACAACTAGCAGCATTAGACAGATCAAGTCATGCCATTTCATATGATGTGTGATCCAACTCACTGTGAGGAATACTTCATGAGAAATTCAAATGAGAATAAAGGATGTAAATTTGGACACAATTTGCATCAGTCAGGTTCTAAAAGTTAGGATAATCAATGATCAAAAAGTTCAAGAACTCTTCTTCAGTATAAACTTGTCAGAGGTATATTCTGACAGTCCCAATGTTGTATAACCATTTACAGGCAGTTGGGAAACTAGTTCTTTTGTTGTCAAAGAGAGTTTTCAAACTTTTAAACTCACTGAGATCACTCAAAATGGAGTGTATGTATGCGATCAGATTGGCCTGAACTCTCTCATGTTCATGTTGTCAGATAGTGGTCAGATTATTTGAATCTTGGCTCTCAGGTCATCAAAACAAAAGCTTGCACCTTTTTCTTCTTAAATCTACAGTTGCAAAAATTCATGAGTCAGCTTTGTATTTTATAGCTCTTGTTTTTAGATCTCCATGTTAGATTGCTATCAACTAGTGCATCTCAAACAATTACAATATTGTGAAAAAGTTCAATATTTTCCATCAGTTATTTAAGAAAGTGTAAATTTAATATATTCTAGACTCATTACACATACAGTAAAACAAAATATTTCAAGAATTTTTCTATTTTAATTTTGATAATTATTGCCTTGATAAACAGGGCAAAAAACATCTCAAAATATAAGAATCTTTCAATTTGAGTTTAAGTAAAACAGTATAAATACCATGAATCTCTTGGTCTAGTTCAGTACACACAACCACAATCATGGGGAAGACTGCTGAATTGACAGTTGTCCAGAAGATGATCATCAACCCCCTCCACAAGGAGGGTAAGCCACAGAAGGTCAGTCAGTGTGTTTACATGCACATCCAAATCGAGCTACTGTTGGTAATCGAGCTAAGGGTCCCAGCAGGGGTGCCAGAGAAATCCAATCCTACATGCACACAAGGAAATCGAGCTATTGTGTGAGGTACATTGTGCACCCGAGCCACAGGTGGCACTACACGCCCCATCGTGTTGGTACACTTCCGGTTGTCGTCATGAAGAAGAGCTATTCAAGAGTATAAACAAAGTTATCAGCAGTGTTGCCAGATACTGCTGATGTTTTCCAGCCCAAAACATGTTCAAATCCGCCAAAATGCACTTAAAACCGCCCAATCTGGCAACACTGGCAGTTCCCTGTTCACAAGTTCTGTGCTCAAGCTTTTAGGCTTGCTCTAACAGACTGTATGGCTACAAACTGTCCTGCGCAGACCACTGTTTTGTAAGACAACTTATTTTGCACAATTGTATATTTTTTCTAAAGTCCATTTTTTGCTTACAAAAAATTTATTTATTTTTTGCTTACAATTTAACTTATGTCTTAATAAACACATAAAAAGTTCAAATGTTTTGTTTTTATTGACATTCTTCAGATGTTGGACATATATACACACACACAAATACAATGACTTGTTTATGTACACAATTCACAGCTATGCAACAGCTGTACAGATGTATTTGGTGATACAGTAAGTGAGCTAAATTTTAACAGTGCAAACAATGCCACAAAAAGAAAAGATTCATGCCATTGTCATGATTCGTTGTCATGCCGACCGAGGCTGTTGTGTTTCCCGCTTGTGGTCTCGTCACTCGTCACTTCCAGAAGGAGCAGTGCTGAAGTACTAAGTAGCTCGAATACATAGCTCAATAGGGTATACATGCACTAAGTAGCTCGGCAGAAATCGCATAATCTAGGTCGTGTTGCTCGATTCCGAGAAATCAAGTTCGGTTCAATTTCAGCCGAGTTAAGGTGTATACATGGCATTTTGAACTTCGATTTCAGTCGAGCAACGGCAGAAATTCGATTCTCTCTATGCGCATGTAAACGCACTGATTGTTGAAAAGGCTGGCGGGAAAAGGTGCACAAGGGACAGGGATGACCGTGGCCTCCCGAGGATTATCAAAAATAGTTGATTCGTAAACTTGGGAGAGCTTCACAAGGAGTGGACTGAGGCTGGTGTCAGTGCATCAAGAGCCATCACACACAGACATCTTCAGGAAAGGCACTACAACTGTTGCATTCCTAATATCAAGTCACACCTGAACCAGAGACAACATTAGAAGCATCTTACCTGAGCTAAGGAGAGAAAGACCTGGACTGTTGCTCAGTGGTCCAAAGTCCTCTTTTCAGATGAAAGTAAATTTTGCATTTCATTTGGAAATCAAGATCCTAGAGTCTGGAGGAAGAATGGAGAGCCACAGAATCCAAGGCGTTTGAAGCCCAGTGTGAAGGTTACACAGTCTGTAATGATTTAGGGTGCCATGTCATCTGCTGGTGTTGGTTCACTGTGTTTTATCAAATCCAAAGTCAATGCTGCCATCAAGCAGGAGATTTTAGAGCACTTCATGCTTTCATCTGCTGACAAGCTTTTTGGAGATGTTGATTTCCTTTTCCAGCAGGATTTAGCACCTGCCCGCAGTGCCAAAACTACTAACAAATGGTTTGCTGACCATGTGCTTGATTGGCTAGCCAACTCGCCTGAGCTGAATCCCAGAAAGAATCGATGGGGTATTGTCAAGAAAAAGATGAGAAACACCCAGCCCAAAAATACAGACAAGCTGAAGGCTGTTATCACAGCAACCTGGGCTTCAATAACACCTCAGCAGTACCACAGGCTGATCGCCTCCATGCCATGGCGCATTGATGCAGTAATTTGTGGTAAAGGAGCCCAACCAAGTAGTGAGTGTATAAATTAACATTTCAGAAATTGGGCATTTCTGTATTGTAAATCCTTTTTGATTGATCTTAGGAATTATTTGAGATACTGGATTTCTGATTTTCATGAGCTATAAGCCCTAATCATTAAAATAAATCAAAGACTTGAAATATTTCACTTTATGTGTAATGAATATAGAATATATGAAAGTTTACCTTTTTAACCTCAATAAAAAATGAGCTTTTTCACAATATTCTAATGGTTTGAGATGCACTATTATAAATGAACTGATGATCAGTGCTGTGATGGGGGGTTGCACTTCATTATTCAGCTCACAAAAATATTACCATGATGCTCTTAGCACATTGAGTGCCTGACAATACAATGTATTTATTCCTGCCAGACCCTGACTTAATCAGAAAAGCACATATCCTAGGCACCAATAGCCTAGAAAAGCAACACATTTTGTAAAGAAAATTAACAATAAATAAGTGTGAAACACTTGTCAAAGATCAAAGTCTTTCAGGATGGACTCAGACTCATCAATTTAAACATCCTAAAAATTACCAGGTTGTGAAAAAGAATCATTAGATGAGAGTAAGTGGTGAACTACAATGATTATAAACTGGCTTAAATTGTGTTAAATACACTGACCTCTGGGGCAGCATGGTGGTGTAGTGGTTAGCGCTGTCGCCTCACAGCAAGAAGGTCCGGGTTTGAGGCCAGCAAGGGCCTTTCTGTGCGGAGTTTGCATGTCTCCCTGTGTCTGTGTGTGTTTGCTCCGGTTTCCCCCACAGTCCAAAGATATGCAGGTTAGGTTAACTGGTGACTCTTAATTGACCATAGGTGTGAATGGTTGTTTGTGTCTATGTGTCAGCCCTGTGATGACCTGGCGACTTGTCCAGGATGTACCCTGCCTTTCACCTGTAGTCAGCTGGGATAGGCTCTATCTTGCCTGTGACCCTGTAGAACAGGATAAAGCAGCTAGAGATAATGAGATGAGATGAGACACTGACCTCCCATTTTATTCAGTACAACCACCCGACAAACAGGTGCTTTCTGTAATTCTAATACTAAACAATACTTTTCCCAGCATAATACACACCAGCATATCTGTGTGCTGAGAATAATACAGCATCTAAATATCTGGTTAGCAGTGGCTAGGGTAGGTAGGAGCTGATTCAGAGCAAACAATGGTATAAATTTAGTAATTGTATACTTACAAAGTGACCGACTTAGTGGTTGGATTACTGAATACCATGGCAACTCAGTATATATGACATGAGATGAAACAGCATGAAATAACTGTACTGGTCAGCAGTCCTCATGTAATAATTTTTCCTGACCAGGTGTTTTTTTTTCTCCCCCCCCCCTTTTTTTTTCTGACAAGCCTTAGGTGACACAATTCACTATTCATAGCCAACATAGTCAGGTAAGTATGTATATACATATTGTGCATTTTGGGAAGAGTTGTATGTACCTAGACAATTAGGACATATTATTATCATCAGTAAAAGAAAAGCAAGACATATGCAGACAGATCATGATTGCACAAATGGCCATGTGCTATTTTGAGAGATTTCAGTTCAGCTTACAGCAGACTGTAAAATTTGGCTCTAATAAAAAGCCTTAGTTTGGTGTTTTGTGATTCATTATTGCAGAATGTTGGATTGGAAAGGTGTTTACATTGACATTTATAAATTTGGTAGATAAGTCAGACTGTGCTCCAGTCACAAAACTGGAACACATAACCTTCCAGTCATTAATATAATCCACCACTGCAATATACAACGTGATGGAAAAGTCAGAGTCCATTACTGAAAACTTTAGCAAGTATCCAACATTATTTCAGAGTATTACTTAAATATTCAATCACCTTGATGGTGTTTTTAACAAAGTTTTAACTGTATTTTACAAAGAAACCTAAGATGATATATCTGATTGTGGCAGTTCGTACGTAGGAGTGGGAGGAGCACAGAAAGACGGCAGGCCAGAAATAAGTTCAAAACTCTTTATTTTCAGCTTTTCAGCTTGAACACTCTCCCAGCCATACATGCACGCACGCCCGCACACACACTAGTCTTCTGGTTGGGGAGAGAGCTCCCCTCTGCTCTTGCTCTCTCCTTAAATAGGGCGCGGTCACTGGGGAAGACACACAAACACACGTTAATAGACCTCAGGTGCAGTGATTCTGCCACTTACCTTCCCTGACTCCGCCCTCCGGTCACAGACCGACGCTTGACCACACTCCCGCTGCCACATACCCCCACCACCCCACTCAGGCCGTCCGGCCTGCAACCAACTCCCCCCCGATGGGAGAGGAAGTCCGCCACAACCATCTGTGCCCCCAGCCTGTGGATCACCTTGAAGTTAAAGGGTTGGAGTGCCAGATACCAACGGGTGATCCGCGCATTGGCATCCTTCATGCGGTGGAGCCACTGGAGGGGCGCGTGGTCCAAACAGAGGGTGAAAGGGCATCCCAGCAGGTAGTAGCGGAGGGGGAGGACTGCCCACTTGATCGCGAGGCACTCTTTTTTGATGGTGCTGTAGTGCCCCTCACATACCGACAGCTTCCTGCTGATGTACAGCACTGGACGGTCCTCCCCCTCCACCTCCTGGGACAAAACGGCACCCAGCCCCCTGTCCGACACATCTGTCTGTAACATAAAGGGGAGAGAAAAGTCAGGGGAGTGTAACAGTGGCCCCCCACACAGTGCAGCCTTCACCTCAGAGAAAGCCCGCTGGCATTGCTCTGTCCACTGGACCGGATCTGGTGCCCCCTTTTTAGTGAGATCAGTCAGCGGGCTGGTGATGTCTGAATAATTAGGTATAAACCTACGATAGTAGCCAGCCAGCCCCAGGAACTGTCTCACCCCCTTTTTGGTCTTGGGCCTTGTGCAGGCTGCAATTGCTGCTGTCTTGTTAATTTGGGGACGCACCTGCCCGTTGTCCAAGTGGAAGCCCAGATACCGTACTTCCACCCACCCAATCGCACACTTCTTCGGGTTGGCTGTGAGACCCGCTCGCCTCAGCGACCTAAGGACGGCCCTCAGGTGTTGCAGGTGCCGCGGCCAGTCATTACTGTAAATAATGATATAGTCGAGGTACGCGGCCACATAGGTGGCGTGGGGGTGGAGGACCCTATCCATCAGCCAAACGGTAAGCCAACGGTGTAAGCCAAACGGTGTGGAAAAGGCCGTTTTTTTCTCAGGATAATGGAGTCAAGGGGATCTGCCAATAACCCTTTGTCAAATCCAGTGTCGAGTAAAAGCGAGCTGTGCCTAGTCAATCGAGCAACTCAATACGAGGCATTGGGTACACGTCGAATTTAGACACCGCGTTGACTTTTCTATAGTCTACACAGAACCGGACCGACCCGTCGGCCTTGCGTACCAAGACTACTGGGCTGCTCCAGTCACTGTGGGACTCCTCGATGATGCCCATTTCGAGCATGGCCTCGAGTTCTTCCCGAACCACTTTTTTCTTGTGTTCGGGTAGCCTGTAAGGGCGGCTGCGCACTACCACCCCTGGGTGCATCTCGATGTGGTGCTCTATGAGGTCAGTGCGGCCGGGCAGGGGCGAGAACACATCCGAAAACTTGGTCTGCAACTGGGCAACCTCTGCGAGTTGGGTCGAGGAGAGGTGGTTTCCACAGGGGACCGGAGAGGTACGCGATGCCAGTACTCCCTTTTGAACCTCCAGCCCCAGCTCCGCCTTCTCTGGAACCACTGACACCAATGCCACGGGGACCTCCTCATTCCAGAGTTTGAGCAGATTGAGGTGGTAAATCTGTAGTGCCCCACCCCTGTCCGTTCGCCTCACCTCGTAGTCGATGTCCCCGACTCTCCGTGTGACCTCAAAGGGTCCTTGCCACTTGGCGATCAATTTGGAGCTCGATGTGGGCAACAGTACGAGTACTTTATCTCCCGGTGCGAACTCCCTAAGGCGCGTACCCCTGTCGTACAGGCGGGTTTGCCGTTCTTGGGCCTGCCGCAAATTCTCCTGGGTTAGGTGTGTGAGTGTGTGGACTTTTGCATGCAGGTCAATAATGTATTGAATTTCATTTTTACTTGGTGAAGGTCCCTCCTCCCAATTTTCTCGCAGCACATCTAGAATGCCGTGCGGCTTACGCCCATATAACAATTCGAATGGGGAGAACCCCGTGGAGGCTTGGGAGACCTCTCGCACTGCAAATAACAAGGGTTCGAGCCATTTATCTCAATTACGTAGGTCCTCGCTTACGAATTTTTAAATTATATTTTTGAGGGTGCGATTGAACTGTTCAACTAAACCGTCCATTTGTGGGTGATAAACGCTGGTGCGGATCGGCTTAATTCCTAGTAACCCATACAGTTCGTTCAGTGTACGTGACATAAACGAGGTGCCTTGATCAGTCAGAATCTCTTTTGGGATTCCAACTTGGGAGATGACACGGAAGAGCGCTTCCGCAATATAGTCCACCAGAACTAAAATAAAGCGGTACCCTTGTGTTGACCGATCTAATGGCCCGACGAGATCCATCCCAATTCTTTCGAACGGGGTCTCGATTAATGGGAGAGGGTGCAAAGGCGCTTTTGGAATGGCCGTTGGATTTACTAACTGGCATTCACGGCACGCCGTACACCACCTACGGACATCGCTGCAAATCCCTGGCCAATAGAACTGGGCCATTATTCACGCTAGTGTCTCATCCTGCCCTAAGTGTCCAGCCATGGGATTAAAGTGAGCTGCCAGGAATACCAATTCCTGGTGGCTCTTTGGAATCAAAAGCTGCATGACTTGCTCTTTAGTCTGAGTGTCCTGTGTCACTCGGTATAATCTATCCTTCATAATAGAAAAATAGGGGAAGGACAGGGTGGCATTTGGCTAGAGCGTTTGACCATCGATTACTCTTACTTGGTCACACGCATGCCGCAGAGTCTCGTCTCGTGACTGCTCTAATGGAAAATCCATGAGGGATTCCCCGAGAGAGGGAGGAGGAGCCTGTTGCTCCTCACTCTGACGCGAAGATGACGTAGATGGCTCTGTGACAGCTGCTCCCGCCAATGCGACACCGGGACCTCCCCCTGCTGAACTACGGCAGGACCCACTCTTCACTAAATGGCTCATTAACTCCCCGAATCCCGGCCAATCAGTCCCCAAAATTATCGAGTGGGTGAGGCGAGGATTAACTGCCGCCTTTACTCTAAATTTTTCCCCTTGGAAAAGAATGTGGACCGACACTAAAGGGTAGCTGTGAACATCCCTGTGCACACACAACACCTTCACCCCCTGTGCTCCCCCCAATGCCTCGTCTTGCACCAGGCTTTGGTGAGTTGAGGTCTGATTACAGCCAGAGTCCACCAACGCCTGATATGTATCCCCTTGGATACTCACCGGTATGTGATATGCTGCGGCTCGATCGAGGGCGGCTCCTGGCATGTCAGGGATCCGAACCACTGCGCCCACTTCCATTGCTGAACACTACTGTTGGAGGTGGCCCGGCTCCCCGCAGCGCCAGCAAACCGGCCCGGGCTTCCTCTCTGTACCGGCGCTCTGGGGCTCACTCACCTGAGGGGGGGAAGAGACAGACACAGAAGGGAAAAACGGGAGGGCACCGTGGGTGCGACAGGCCAGCTGGGGTGGGTCCGGCCCCCATCTCCGCGGTGGGGGAACGGGGCGAGGATGAGACACAGGAGGAGAGGGGGAGAGAGAGGAGAGGGAAGAAGAGGATGTCCGCTGTCCTGCCATCGGAACAGCCGCCAAATGGTCCTCCACCAACTAGATGGCCTGATCCCTTGGCGTCACGGTTGTCGGCCCTCAACCAGCACCAGCAGGCGTCCCGGAGCTGCTGGCTGAACGCGAATGGCCAGCCGACTTCCTCCAGGCACAGAGCGTGGAAGCGCTGTCACTGCTGTTCGGGGGTGCGCCCCACCCATTGGAGGATGGCCGGGCGAAGGTCTGCGTAGACCAGCCGGCGGTCGGTGGTGAGCTGTAGCACGGCCAGCTGCGCCTCGCCCGTTAGCAGGGGGAGGAGGCACGCCGTGCTCTGTTCCACCAGCCAGCCCGAGGCCTCTGCTGCCTGCTCGAAGAGCGTGAGGAAGGCCTCGGGGTTGTCATGCGGGCCCATCTTAGTTAGGGTGAGGGGAGAAGGGCCCGCAGCGGTGGAGGTGGTGGACCCCGCTGACGCGAGGAGGTGCCAGAACGCCTGTCGATCTTCATGCTGCATCAACACCAAGGCCTCGAACCGGTGCTCTTGCTCCTTTCGGAGAGTGACTTGCGCCTGGTGCTGGCTCTGCTGGGCCGTGGCGAGGGCGTGGATGAGGTCTGCAAAGGGGAAGGACTCCATGGGGCTATTCTTTTCCTGTGCTCCATTCCCGGGTTTCAGCACCACTGTGGCAGTTCGTAGGAGTGGGAGGAGCACAGAAAGATGGCAGGCCAGAAATAAGTTCAAAACTCTTTATTTTCAGCTTTTCAGCTTGAACACTCTCCCAGCCATACACGCACGCACGCACACACACTAGTCTTCTGGTTGGGGAGAGAGCTCCCCTCTTCTCTCGCGCTCTCCTTAAATAGGGCGCGGTCACTGGGGAAGACACACAAACACACGTTAATAGACCTCAGGTGCAGTGATTCTGCCACTTACCTTCCCTGACTCCGCCCTCCAGTCACAGACCGATGCTTGACCATGCCCCCGCTGCCACACTGATTCTTTTGTAATTTACAGTGGTGCTTGAAAGTTTGTGAACCCTTTAGAATTTTCTATATTTCTGCATAAATATGACCTAAAACATCATCAGATTTTCACACAAGTCCTAAAAGTAGATAAAGAGAACCCCGTTAAACAAATGAGACAAAAACATTATACTTGCTCATTTATTTATTGAGGAAAATGATCCAATATTACATATCTGTGAGTGGCAAAAGTATGTGAACCTCTGGGATTAGCAGTTAATTTGAAGGTGAAGTTAGAGTCAGGTGTTTTCAATCAATGGGATGACAATCAGGTGTGAGTGGGCAACCTGTTTTATTTAAAGAACAGGGATCTATCAAAGTCTGATCTTCACAACACATGTTTGTGGAAGTGTATCATGGCACGAACAAAGGAGATTTCTGAGGACCTCGGAAAAAGCGTTGTTGATGCTCATCAGGCTGGAAAAGGTTACAAAACCATCTCTAAAGAGTTTGGACTCCACCAATCCACAGTCAGACAGATTGTGTACAAATGGAGGAAATTCAAGACTATTGTTACCCTCCCCAGGAGTGGTCGACCAACAAAGATCACTCCAAGAGCAAGGCGTGTAATAGTCGGCGAGGTCACAAAGGACCCCAGGGTAACTTCTAAGCAACTGAAGGCCTCTCTCACATTGGCTAATGTTAAGGTTCATGAGTCCACCATCAGGAGAACATTGAACAACAATGGTGTGCATGGCAGGGTTGCAAGGTGAAAGCCATTGCTCTCCAAAAAGGAATCGCTGCTTGTCTGCAGTTTACTAAAGATCATGTAGACAAGCCAGAAGGCTATTGAAAAATGTTTTGTGGACAGATGAGACCAAAATAGAACTTTCTGGTTTTAGTGAGAAGTGTTATGTTTGGAGAAAGGAAAACACTGCTTTCCAGCATAAGAACCTTATCCCATCTGTGAAACATGGTGGTGATAGCATCATGGTTTGGGCCTGGTTTGCTGCATCTGGGCCAGGACGGCTTGCTATGGAACAATGAATTCTGAATTATGCCAGCGAATTCTAAAGGAAAATATCAGAACATCTGTCCATGAACTGAATCTCAAGAGAAGGTGGGTCATGCAGCAAGACAGCGACCCTAAGCACACAAGTTGTTCTACCAAAGAATGGTTAAAGAAGAATAAAGTTAATGTTTTGGAATGGCCAAGTCAAAGTCCTGACCTTAATCCAATTG